>NC_141695.1:92479672-93079672 GCF_964263255.1 Lissotriton vulgaris
CTCTGCTTTCAAATTTACATGGATATGTCTTTTACTGAATTTCTTTTTTTATCATTGTATTACTTCTGCAAAATTAAATTTTGGAAGTTCCAATGAAAAACTGTTTAGAATTAATGCCACAGGTCATTGAAAAGCAGGGAAAAACTCAAGGTTGCATTCTATGGTTGTTATGCAGTGTGAGTTTTCACAATGTTTATATCGCTCAATGTTCAATCAATCAATCATTGACACTTATAGAGCGCGCTACATACCCGTAGGGTCTCAAGGCGCTGGGGGGGGGGGGGGGGGGGGGGTGCCGCTACTGCTCGAACAGCCAGGTCTTCAGCTTCTTCCTGAAGGAGAGGTGGTCTTTGGTCAGGCGCAGGTCGGTCGGGAGGGAGTTCCAGGTCTTGGCGGCCAGGTAGGAGAAGGACCTTCCCCCTGTAGTCGCTCTTCGGATGCGGGGGATGGCGGCGAGGGCGTGGTTGGCTGATCGGAGGTGGCGTTTGGGAGCGTAGAAGTTGACTCGGCTGTTGAGGTAGCTCGGGCCTTGGTCGTGTAGGGCTTTGTGTGCGTGGGTGAGGAGGCGGAAGGTGATTCTTTTGTTGACGTATTTTAAAACGCACAACCCTTTATCCATTCCATTCATAAACTTTATTCGACAATTGAGTCATAAAAGTATCACATAAAGCATACATCTATTACAGGATAAAATCTCATATAAAATACATTTATATAAATATTTAAGAAAAGATTAAACTCCACAAGACTAATGTCGAATATACTATTGGAATAAAATAGCCACTAAAATCATTTTTTTCAAACGAATGTAACATTTACAGTATTTATAGGCTAGTTGTCACTGCTCCTGACTCAGTTAATCATGATAAAGACAGCCCTCCCATTGTTTTGATAATCTCCAAATGATCTGAATAAAAACTCTTCTCAAGTTATTATCAAATTATTTTTGATCGAATTACCCAGGCCCATTTTAAAAATGTTGCCATGGCTATAGCAATTGGGGGACTGGGGTTTGTACATAATATTCTTAATGCCTCTTCTTGTCTGTGAGTACCAATTTGTTGACAGACTGGCTTCACCCACTTTTTCCGAGGTGCAGCATACAAGGGACAAAAAAACAAGAGGTGGCTTGTAGATTCTTGTTTGTCCCTGCATCTAGGGCATTTATCATCAGTTACCCCCACCCATCTTGCTGTAAATAACCTTGTAGAAAGGGTGCCTACCCTAAGTTGGAAATAGAGCTTACTGTTAAACGGTTTCTCTATGGCGTCCCAGTTTTTTTTTGTTTTTTTTTGTTTCTATGGTTTTTCTAGAGCGCGTAGTCACCCATAGGGTATCCCAGCGCTGAACCTCTTACTCACAGGGGAATATGGTCAGGAGTGATACTGGCTCAGGGGAAGAGTAGGGTTTTAAGAGATTTCCTGAACCGCAGGAGGTTTGGTTCTGCTCTGAGGCTCAGGGGGAGTGCGTTCCATTTTTTTCCCGTGTTGACCGAAAAGCGGCGGCCACCTATACGGGCCTTCTTTACCTTGGGGATCGTGATGAGGTTTCCATGTTCGGAACGAAGCGCTATCGTGGGTCTGTAGGGTGTGATCCAGTTGTTTAGGATTGGGGGGCCGATGTTGTGAAGTACCTTGTGGGCCAGACAGAGGGCCTTGAAAGTTACCCTTTCCCTGATGGGGAGTACCCAGTACAATTCCAATTCTGGTTAAGCCTTATGTTCAAGGAATCGCCCTGTAAGGTGAGATGAAAGGCCTTTTGTGCATGTTGTTGAAATAACCATCTTCCAGTATATCGCCTTCATGTCTTTTTTAGATTGGAAAACTGCCTTTGTGGGGTCATCCCACAGTTCACTCATTCCCATTCTCACTAACAGGGATCTAATTGCCTCCAGCCAGCTTATTTTGTGAAAGCAGTCCTTTTCGATAATTTCCTTGAGACCCCAGGCGTAATGGTGTAGTTCCTCTGTAGTCCATATTCTGCGCCAATACAATAATGGTCGCTGAATAGCCAGATCTTGTACTGCTCTCCTACCAAGATCCCAGAGCAAAGGTGTTAGGGGGGTGCTTTACGGGACACTAATAGCTTTGCGCAAAAATTCATTTTCTACTAATGTCAGACGTTTCAGATTTTCAAACCCCAATAGTTCGGCACCATAGAGTCAAGTCAAGTCAAGTCAAAGAATTTATATAGCGCACTACATACCCAGAGGGTCTCAAGGCGCTTAGGGAGGGGAGGAGGATTACTTGTCAAATATCCACGTTTTAAGTTGCTTTCTGAATGCTAGGTGGTTCTGGGTAAGGCGAAGGTAAGTGGGGAGTGAGTTCCATGTTTTAGCTGCCAGGTATGAGAAGGATCTACCTCCCATGGTGGTCTTGTTGATGCGAGGTACAGTGGCGAGGGCTTGGTGGTTCTGGGTAAGGCGAAGGTAAGGCGAAGGTAAGTGGGGAGTGAGTTCCATGTTTTAGCTGCCAGGTATGAGAAGGATCTACCTCCCATGGTGGTCTTGTTGATGCGAGGTACAGTGGCGAGGGCTTGGCTGGAAGAGCGTAGTTGGCCGAACTTATCACCTTCATCCCATAAATCTCGAGGAGTGGACTGATAGGTTTCGTCAATGAAGTTTTGAACCTTTTCAGAAGAAGACCTAACTGCTGCTGGTGCTTTAATATAGTCAGATCTAGTTGACTATTCCAGCGCATGTCTCTCTGCAGGGTGACCCCCAGATACGTAAAAGCGTCAACCTGCTCTAACTGGCAGTTATTCATGTATATACTTCCTCTAAAAGGTTTAAAAGACTTGGAAGGTTTATGTTCATTAAGAACTATTAACTTTGTTTTGGCGGTATTTATTTCTAGTCCGCGCAGTAGGCAGAAGTCTGTGAAGCGCCAGAGGGCCCGTTGGAGACCACTCAGTGTTTTTGAGATTATCAAGGTATCGTCCGCAAACTTGAGGATTGGGACGCGATTACCAGCCATCACAGGGGCATCAGTGGGGACCAAGGAGAGGTAGTCTGCCGCCCCATTCACGAAGAGCGAGAACAGGGTAGGCGCCATGACGAAACCCTGCCTCGCTCCTCGCTCAACGGGGAAGGCATCCGTAACCTCTCCCTGCCTTCCCCACCGGACAATAGCGAAACTGTCCTCATGCAAGTGGACGACCAAGGTCAACAACTCCGGGGCCATTCCCAGCTCCTCCAAGAGACGCCAAAGTTTACAGCGCGGCACTAGGTCAAAAGCCGCCCTCAAGTGGACAAATGCAGCATACAGTACCCCTTTCTCTAGAACCACTGTCCGCCAATAAAGAATGATAAACCAAAAGACTTGATCTATCCTGCTAGTCCTGGGGCGGAAACCGGCCTGGAGAGGACTCAAGATATTCTCTTCGTCCATCCTGGTCTGTATCTTTCCCAAGACCAAGCGACCCATGATTTTTTGGATAGAGTCAATCAGGCTGGTAGGCCTGTAATTGCCTGCTAAGGACGTATCCCCTTTTTTGTAAACAGGCACGATTACTGCTCCCTTCCATGATGGGGGACAGCCATCTCTTGGGCTATGGCATTTGATAAGTGGGAAATATATAATCGCCATCTTTCCTTATCATTTAGAAATAGTTCAGCAGGTACGCAATCCATCCCTGAGGCTCGTCCCTCAGTTACTGTGTCTAGAGCTCTGTCAACATCCCCTAGACTAAAGGCAGCATCTTCATAAAAGGTAAAAATAAAAGCCCCCTCACTATGATTATCTTCTATATTAGCGTATTGGGGCTTAAAATAGTCGATCCATGAATTTTGAGAGCCATTATTCTGCGGGCTATCAGCGCACCCAGCCCCATCCCATTTAAACGTATCCCAAAATAACTTCACGTTTTTAGACAAACACTCCACCTTGAGATCCTGCCAGTTGCAGTCTTCCCATTCTCTTTTTGCACCATACTTTATTTTCCTCTAGTTACCTGGAGCCACTTTTACTATGTTGGGATTCCTAGATTGTAATGCTAGGCCAAGCTCAGCCAGGGTTTGCCTGCAAGAACCATTGTACCTGCTCTCCGTTTTTCCCCTTAGTTTTCTCCTAGACGAGCTCGGTTTGCAGAAATAGGTTTTGAGGTTGGCAAAGAGATTAGCATGGGCTTCTACAAAAGGACTATACTTCGTCCCGTTAATTACACCTGTCCCCAAAGTAGCTAATACCTTGTCTACACTAGCTTTAATAGCAGTTAGTGTTTCAGGGTGATCAGCAACTTTGCACCACTTAAGGTGGCGCTCGTCATTGTTAAAAGGATTTCTGGGGCTATTATATCATTGGTTGCACCTACCTTTCCCTCTAGACCCAAACTAAAGAGTGTGGTCAAGGGATTATGGTTGCTCTCCATGCAAGTCTTTACCTCCATATCCACAAGAGAGTTCCAAAGCTTTAGGTGGACATGCAAATAATCTATATTACTTGAGCTTACGCCATTATCATAGGTTTTGTTGCCCATCCTGTCTGACAGTGTTCGGCCGTTAGCGGCCTCCAACTGATTCCCTAGACAGAACCCATTCAGGTGCATTGCGCCCTCAGTCCATTTACTTATAGGCTTAGTCTCAAGTTGGGGCACACCCCATCTAGAATCTTCATCTTCTGTCAGACTCAGGTCATCGAGCCCTAAAGGCTCAAAAGTTGTATTAAAGTCTCCCGCAATCAAAGGCAATACATTAACTGGCATAGTTTCAATCAGAGCTTCTAAGGCTGTTACTACCTCAGATTTCTTCCCTCTGGGTATGCCTCTAGCATAAACATTAATAATATCAATTTTTAGGCTAAACGGGAAGCTAAATCTTACTGCAAGAATATAACAGTGAGAGACCGGAAGAAGTTGAGTACTACACTTAGGTTCTGCTTAACCCAAATCACCAGTCCTCCTACTGGGCGACTCTTTTGCCTTTTCACAGCGGGTACATAGAAGTTCAAGTAGCCCAATCTAAACACTGGTTCAACAGACCACGTCTCTTGAAAGAGACAAATATCAAATTTATCTATAAAACTTAGCCAACATGGTGAAGCTAGTTTAGGCCCCATACCCACCAGGTGCCAGGATATTAATGATGTAAGGCAGACTGTAATCGGAGGCCTACCAGCTATCTCACCCCCCGTTGCAGAAGAATTATGCCGAGGCAATATAGTCGAGCCAGCGGGGGGTGAGGGACTTACCCTACTCGGTACATGCCGAGATGGTAATTTGCCGCGGTTCTGTTTAATAGCTATATTTTCTTTATTTGACTTAGAACCCACCACACTTGCTTGTGGACTGACGTAGTTGGTCAATAGGCCTGTACTCCTGGCTACATTTTCGTCGGGCAATAGTATTGTACTCACACTATGGCGTCGATCAGATGTTTGCTGTCAAATGCAGTCCTCCAACCCAGATAGAGCATCGAACCTGTTATATAACCTTATATTCCGTAAAGCGGAATGGTTCAATGCCTCACCCACTGGAAAGATTTCCCTCTGTGAAGCCTGCATTGATGCATAAAGTGGTTGAATTAGGCACGAGAAGTCTTTTTGGGGCCAAATACAGATGTATTCAACACATCTCCTGTCCCTGAAGTTAATAATAATGCAGTCCCCCCCAACAGACTTTGTCCACCTACCCACCCAATTAACTCTTCTAGCAAATAGAATTTCTGCACACATATGGATTGGCAGTGGCCGATTAGCATTAAGCCAAAAGATGCACTTGTTCTTAAGTTCCATATATGTCTCCATCTTTCCCTGATTCAAAGGCGGAACCCCCGCTAATACTACCACATAAGGGGCTGATTCAGAGGGGAGTTTTATGGTTGGTAGATTAGCAATAGTATGTGCTGGGGGGGATTTGGACAAAGATTGAGGTTTGCATTGTAGGTTTACTTACTTCTGCATTTTGAGCCCTATCCCTCTGTACTATTTGGTTAACCCCTGCCAGGTTAGATGAGGGAGTTGCGACACAGGGCACTAAGGGATCGTTTGCTACAGTGTTAATGCTACCTTTTGGTGGAACGTTAGGATTTGCGCTCACAACACTTTACCCTGACGAATTTAGCTGTATACACTTTGGTCCACTACCCCGATTTCCCACCCGTGACTGGACTGAAGAAATTGAAAGTTCCAGGCACACAAGTCTGGTTTCAATGGAGTCCAGTCTATCGAATATCGGGTGACATATCTTCTTGACAGTACATTCCAGCCTTTTCCAGAAGGATGGGCCCAGCTCGCCCGATGCTTCACCCCCCACACTAAGCAATAAATTAGCCCGTTCATTAGCTGGTAGCGATGGTATAGGGCGAGGTGAAGTGCTTGTGGTAGGGTTCTCCTTGGGCACAGCCTCCTTTACACTTTTTGCTTTTATTGCTATTGCTTGCACTTGCGCCCCGGGACATTTTCTTTTTGATGTCAGACCCTGCGGATGATGTGCAGCACCCGTTTTAGCATTATGAGCTGACCTGGTCTTGATATTAGGTGAAGGCAGCCTCTTCGAGGTGGTATTCGGTTAGTCATGTCCATTGGGATATTAAGTCGTGATTCCGGATGTACCAGGGACCCAGCTGGCTGTGATGTATAACTTCTATCATCCCCCCCAAAGGAAGACAACGTATCCTGGATATCAACCTGCTGAGGGTCAGGTGACCTAACCCTTGCCAGACTTCCTATTGAGGATCGCTTATCAAAGGCGGTGTCAAGAGATAGTCTCTTTTCAGTTAGTTCAATATCTTTGGCCAAAGCTGTTGACACTCTTATGAGGAAATTATCCAGAGTGCCCATTAAAGACCCGCCAGTGAGTCTCCTACCATTCCCTCCTACAGTTGGTGAAGTGGCCATGATATTTGCAAGGGATGAGTCTAGCTCCTCTTCCAATTATGAATAAACCCCACTCCAAACACTGTTTGCCAAAATAAGGTTGCGGGCACTCACTGACCTTGAATGCAGATGTTAACTGGGTGGCCTGTCCCGTCCTTATCCATGCTTGAACTGGCTTAAACAAGCCTGCCTTTGGCCCGGGCTTCGCCTGGCTCATCCCGCAACACGGAGGGCTGCACATCTAAAAGCGCCTCCTGACGCTGCTGCCGCGTCAATTGTGCGCGCCTGAGGTTCTTTGATTTCTGACTTCAACCTGTATCTAGCCGCCATTTTGTGTCTTGTCACCATTTTGTGTTGCCCTCACTCAGGCCGCACGGCGAACGGAGTGTTTTTGCTTTTCCCAGCTGCTGCGTGTCCTTTCAGTTAAAGAGTAACTCCATTGCCCTTGTTTACGAAACCGATGTCAGGGTCTGGCCGAGTTCGTTAATCCATGTCTGGGTTCACTGATCCCCATCTCAACTGACTATTTGCCTTCTCCTATTCTTTCCTTACATTTTCTTCTCCGACGAGCCTTCACTATTCTCTCCTTGTATTCTCTTATTACACAGCTATCCTTTGAGGCACACAAATACGTCCTGCTACCAGCAAATTGGATTGTTGGTACCATCACTGATTAATTTGTTGGGAGGGGTAACACACGGGGTCTAAGAAAGGGGCGTATTTGAGATACCTAATAGCTTGTTTTCCAACTTTTCTCATTGGTCCGTTTTGTATATGTAAGGAGTAAACTTCATAAATGTGTTTCCTTTAAAAGATTGTGCGTCACGGATTGGAGTGGCGGTATCCTCAGAACCCACCTTGTGTGTAACTTCTGGGATAACTGTGCTTGGCTGCAGCTAATAAACCTGGTTTCCACACTCAGCAGAGTGTCTTGTGTCTCTGTTCGACAAGGCAGGTGAACTCGGGGATTTAAGGCGTGCCCTGGCCGCCAGGCCCATAAGGCCCGGTCTCCACGCCGCCACTGAGGATGCCGGGGATTGTAGTCCCGGGGCGGCGGCGCTGGTGGTAGTGGCGTCCGGTGGCGGTAGCGTTAGAGAAAGGCCACTGCTGCGTTTCTCGAGCCACTGTGACTCTCGGCAGTGTCCGCAAAGGACAGTCTACTCCCTCCCTCCAGGTAAGGTTCCCCTGCTCCACCGAGGGCCGCATGTCTAAATGCGCCTCCTGGCGCTGTTGCCGCGTCAATTGTGCGTGCTACAGCTGAGGATGCCAGGGATTGTAGTCCTGGGGCGGCGGCGCGTTGGTAGTGGTGTCTGGTGGTGGTATTTATAATTATTTATTTTATTTATTTAGCTTATATAGCGCAACAGCTACCCAACAAAGGGTTTCCCGGCGCTATGATTCAGTAGTAACTAGCAGGACTGGCATGACTTAGATGTTGAATAGCCAGGATTTTAAGGCTTTCCTGAATTTCATGTAGTTCACCTCAGAGCGCAGAGCCTGTGGCATAGCATTCCACAGAGAGGGTACAAGGAAAGCAAAAGATTTTCCACCCATGCGTTATAGTTTTATTTTAGGGATAACAAAATTGTTGGCTGTTGCAGATCTTAGAGTCCGAGAGGGATGGTAACGGCGGACTAGATTTTGTAGGTACTTCGGGGCTTTTTTTTGGTAGAAATCTTGTGCATGAAGCATGGGGAATTGAATTTTATCCTGTTCTCTATTCTCAGCCAATGCAGCTCACGGATAAATTTGGGGGTGGATGAGAAAATGGGAATTTTACCTAACAGTCTCGCCGCTGCGTTCTGCGCAGTTTGCAGTCTGTGGATCGTAGCCTTTTTTGCCCCCAGATATAACACATTGCCGTAATCAAGTCTGGATGTTATTAAGGCATTGATGACCGTTTTTCTTGTGTGTTCTGGTAGCATCCAACATATTTTTTTTAGCCATTTTGTAATAGCGAAACAAGTGGCCGATGTTTTCACAGCTTGCTGGTGCATATTCAATGAGTCGTCCACAATGAAACCTAGATTACGGGCCTGTGTACATGGAGTCGGGGGAGTACCCATTTCTGATGGCCAATGTTGGGGTCCCCAAAGTTCTTTATTTTTCCCCAGGACAATTAACTCGGTTTTATCACTGTTTAATTTCAGGAAGTTTTTTTGCATACACCCTGCAATTTTTCCCAATCCTAGATTTAATGTGGAGCGATTATTACTTTCCAACGAGGAGAGAGAGAAGAGAAGCTGAGAATCGTCAGCGTAGGAGAACATCAGCAAACCAGTCTCTTCTACTACTTTTGCGAGTGGACTCATGTACAGATTAAAAAGTAACGGGCTTAAAATCGAGCCTTGTGGTACTCCGTGTTTGAAGGTAAGGGTATCAGAGCAGGCAGATTGAGAAAAGACTTGGATCGTTCTATTCTCTAGCAATGATTTTATCCAATTTAAGGCAGCGCCACAGATGCCTATTGAATGAAGAGTCCGCATTAGTACCGCATGTGACACCGTATCAAATGCGGCACTGAGGTCAAGAAGCACAAGTGCCACCGTTTCTCCTCTGTCTATCATGGCGCGGATATTCTCTGTAACACCTAATAGAGTAGTCTCAGTTGAGAAGCCTGCCCGAAAGCCTGACTGATGAGAGGGTAACAAGCCATGCGTGGTTATAAAGTCCGTGAGGGATCGGGGAACGTGTTTCTCCAGAATCTTGGCAAAAATAGGGAGGAGAGAAATTGGCCGGAAGTTAGAGGGCAAGTTTGGATCAGCATCAGCTTTTTTTTAGCAGTGGATGGATCATTGCATGTTTCCATTCAACTGGCACATGTTCTTCCTGTAGGGATGTATTTAAAAGGTCGGTGATAATGGACATAGCTTTCCTACTAAGTAGTTTTAGAATTGAGCACGGTAGTGGGTCTCTTGGTGAGCCTGATTTGATCGTATTAATTAGGTCAATGACAGTATCAATAACGAGCATGGGCCAATTTTCTAGTAAGACGGTATGAGTATCGCGGACACTAGGGTCTAGGATGTCAGTAAGGTTGCTCGGTCTGTCAAGGGAGGAGTTTAGAACATCCATATTAGCTTCGTTTTGTTCATTCTGTTCTTGTTCAATGCTCTGATAAATGTTATCTACTTTGTTTACAAAAAAAAGTAGCTAGTTGGTCACATTGTGTTTTATTAAGGTCAGGTGGAGTTTGTGAACTATTGGAGCCAGCCAGCTCTTCCTATTTTAAAAAGTGTTTTAGATTGATTTAAGGCTGCAGTGATTTTAGTACATACAAATTCGGCTTGAGCTTTGCTACATATCTTTTGATAGTGTGTTAGTTTGATTTTATATTCCTTCTTGGTTTCTATGGAGTAAGACTTCCTCCACTGACGTTCAGCATGTTTACATTTAGTTTTTTCTTGCTTTGAGAATCATTGAACCATGGGGCAGGGGGGCGCTGATTTTGACCCTTTAGCTTTGTTTTGGTCAGACATGAGTCGATGGCTGTTATAAGCCATGTTTGGACAGATGTCGAAAGATTTTGCACTCTTGATTTAGTGCAAGGAGTAGTGTCTTCTAGAAAAGTATTCAGAAGGTTAATGTCTAATCTTTTCCATTTCCTAACAACATAAGTTTGAACCGACAATGCGTCCTTATTTGACGGTTGTACTCGAAATGAGAATTTAATAGGAAAGTGGTCTGACCAAGGAATAGGCAAGGCAGGGAAAGTGTCCATATTAGTAATGTTGGAAAAAATTGGGTCCAATAGATGACCAGCGATATGCGTGGGGCCAGAGTTCTTCAAGTTTAGGTTGAGAGACGCAAGATCAGAAATAAGTTCAGTGGCATTTATACAATGATCATTGTCCAGGTGTAGATTCAAATCACCAATAATTGTAAAGTTAGCAGCCTTCATTACTAAGGGGCCAAGAAGTTCTGACATATTGGTCAACCAGTTTGATGCCGCACCAGGCGGTCGATAGATAAGTGCTCCTGAGAAGGTAAAATTAGGGGCCAGTATAATTTAAAACAATTGGCACCTTCGCACCCCGGCGCATGGGAATTTTTTAAAATCACAGTTATAGATTTTTTTTAAAATGATGGCTCCTCCTAGTTTGTTTATCCTGTCCAGGCGTATAATCGCATATGAATCAGGGAGAGCCATGGTAACATCAGGTCCGGAGCTTGCCTGAAGCCAAGTTTCAGTCACAAACAAAGCGTCAGGAGCCTCATCTAATAGTAGGTTAAATATTTCTGTCTTGTGTTTTGGTAGGGAGCGGCAGTTCAGAGTGAGAAATGTGAATAGTCCAGAATCAAGGTTAGAATGTTTTTTATTGATTCTATCCTCCATTATTTTTATCCCAACAGAGTTTATTGCAAGAGTGCAGTTGTGGCAGACATTATTCTCTCTGTCTAACTCGAAAAGACAGCAGAGCAGTTGTCTAGGGGGTTTCAGATCTAATAATTGCTGAGAACTATATTTTATAGGAGGAGGGGTTATATTGGGTCTGTTTGTAGCTCTACTAATAAATACCTGTGATGGGCATCTGGGAGGCAAAGGTAGCGTTAAGAATGGCCCCCGCTGCGTTTCTCGAGGCAGTGTGACTCTCGGCAGTGTCGGCAAAGGACAGTCTACTCCCTCACTCCAGGTAAGGCTAAAGATCCTATAATACTATTTTAATGAGGAAGGTCTATGGCAAGATTAAAACAGTGAGATGCTAATCAGGATACAATGGCCCTATAGATGTTAAGGACTCGTCTTCGCACTGAACGTTTGGGAATGGCATTCGAAGTGAGACATTCCTCTGGGCTTCTGAAGAAATCTGTCTATCCTGCGGTTTAAGGTTTCTACAAAAGCCATGTCCTTCCCAGAATGGAATCAAGCATCCGAGGACCGGACCGGTTTCGAGGTAACACCTCTCATCAGCCCGGCTAGCTTGACTCCAGTGTTGTGGAGTGCCTGGGGCCCACGTCTGGGCATCCCCAGCGCACTTAGGGCGGAATTTGCAAACAAAACAGGTGATGGACCGAATGTGGATCAATGTCACACACTCACACCAGTCCAAAGATCTGGGCCCAAATCCATCGTTTTTTTGCACTCCACACCACCCTGGGTTAGACAATGGCGATATGCAAATCAGCTCTGACCCTGTGCCCCATGGGAACAGTCCAGTCCGAACTACAAAAGCCATGTCCTTCCCAGAACGGAATCAAGCATCCAAGGACCGGACCGATTTCGAGGTAACACCTCTCATCAGCCCGGCTAGCTTGACTCCAGTGGTGTAAAGTGCCTGGGACCCACGTCTGGGCATCCCCAGCGCACTTAGGGCGGAATTTACAAACAAAACAGGTGATGGACCGAATGTGGATCAATGTCACACACTCACCCCAGTCCAAAGATCTGGGCCCAAATCCATCGTTTTTTTGCACTCCACACCACCCTGGGTTAGACAATGGCAATATGCAAATCAGCTCTGACCCTGTGCCCCATGGGAACAGTCCAGTCCGAACTACAAAAGCCATGTCCTTCCCAGAACGGAATCAAGCATCCGAGGACCGGACCGATTTCGAGGTAACACCTCTCATCAGCCCGGCTAGCTTGACTCCAGTGGTGTTAAGTGCCTGGGACCCACGTCTGGGCATCCCCAGCGCACTTAGGGCGGAATTTACAAACAAAACAGGTGATGGACCGAATGTGGATCAATGTCACACACTCACCCCAGTCCAAAGATCTGGGCCCAAATCCATCGTTTTTTTGCACTCCACATCACCCTGGGTTAGACAATGGCGATATGCAAATCAGCTCTGACCCTGTGCCCCATGAGAACAGTCCAGTTCGAACAACAAAAGCCATGTCCTTCCCAGAACGGAATCAAGCATCCAAGGACCAGACCGGTTTCGAGGTAACACCTCTCATCAGCCCGGCTAGCTTGACTCCAGTGGTGTGGAGTGCCTGGGACCCACGTCTGGGCATCCCCAGCGCACTTAGGGCGGAATTTGCAAACAAAACAGGTGATGGACCGAATGTGGATCAATGTCACACACTCACCCCAGTCCAAAGATCTGGGCCCAAATCCATCGTTTTTTTGCACTCCACACCACCCTGGGTTAGACAATGGCGATATGCAAATCAGCTCTGACCCTGTGCCCCATGAGAACAGTCCAGTTCGAACTACAAAAGCCATGTCCTTCCCAGAACGGAATCAAGCATCCGAGGACCAGACCGGTTAGGAGGTAACACCTCTCATCAGCCCGGCTAGCTTGACTCCAGTGGTGTGGAGCGCCTGGGACCCACGTCTGGGCATCCCCAGCGCACTTAGGGCGGAATTTGCAAACAAAACAGGTGATGGACCGAATGTGGATCAATGTCACACACTCACCCCAGTCCAAAGATCTGGGCCCAAATCCATCGTTTTTTTGCACTCCACACCACCCTGGGTTAGACAATGGCGATATGTAAATCAGCTCTGACCCTGTGCCCCATGGGAACAGTCCAGTCCGAACTACAAAAGCCATGTCCTTCCCAGAACGGAATCAAGCATCCGAGGACCCGACCGGTTTCGAGGTAACACCTCTCATCAGCCCGGCTAGCTTGACTCCAGTGGTGTGGAGTGCCTGGGACCCACGTCTGGGCATCCCCAGCGCACTTAGGGCGGAATTTGCAAACAAAACAGGTGATGGACCGAATGTGGATCAATGTCACACACTCACCCCAGTCCAAAGATCTGGGCCCAAATCCATCGTTTTTTTGCACTCCACACCACCCTGGGTTAGACAATGGCGATATGCAAATCAGCTCTGACCCTGTGCCCCATGGGAACAGTCCAGTCCGAACTACAAAAGCCATGTCCTTCCCAGAACGGAATCAAGCATCCGAGGACCGGACTGGTTTCGAGGTAACACCTCTCATCAGCCCGGCTAGCTTGACTCCAGTGGTGTGGAGTGCCTGGGACCCACGTCTGGGCATCCCCAGCGCACTTAGGGCGGAATTTGCAAACAAAACAGGTGATGGACCGAATATGGATCAATGTCACACACTCACCCCAGTCCAAAGATCTGGGCCCAAATCCATCGTTTTTTTGCACTCCACACCACCCTGGGTTAGACAATGGCAATATGCAAATCAGCTCTGACCCTGTGCCCCATGGGAACAGTCCAGTCCGAACTACAAAAGCCATGTCCTTCCCAGAACGGAATCAAGCATCCGAGGACCGGACCGATTTCGAGGTAACACCTCTCATCAGCCCGGCTAGCTTGACTCCAGTGGTGTTAAGTGCCTGGGACCCACGTCTGGGCATCCCCAGCGCACTTAGGGCGGAATTTACAAACAAAACAGGTGATGGACCGAATGTGGATCAATGTCACACACTCACCCCAGTCCAAAGATCTGGGCCCAAATCCATCGTTTTTTTGCACTCCACACCACCCTGGGTTAGACAATGGCGATATGCAAATCAGCTCTGACCCTGTGCCCCATGAGAACAGTCCAGTTCGAACTACAAAAGCCATGTCCTTCCCAGAACGGAATCAAGCATCCGAGGACCAGACCGGTTTCGAGGTAACACCTCTCATCAGCCCGGCTAGCTTGACTCCAGTGGTGTGGAGTGCCTGGGACCCACGTCTGGGCATCCCCAGCGCACTTAGGGCGGAATTTGCAAACAAAACAGGTGATGGACCGAATGTGGATCAATGTCACACACTCACCCCAGTCCAAAGATCTGGGCCCAAATCCATCGTTTTTTTGCACTCCACACCACCCTGGGTTAGACAATGGCGATATGCAAATCAGCTCTGACCCTGTGCCCCATGAGAACAGTCCAGTTCGAACTACAAAAGCCATGTCCTTCCCAGAACGGAATCAAGCATCCGAGGACCAGACCGGTTAGGAGGTAACACCTCTCATCAGCCCGGCTAGCTTGACTCCAGTGGTGTGGAGCACCTGGGACCCACGTCTGGGCATCCCCAGCGCACTTAGGGCGGAATTTGCAAACAAAACAGGTGATGGACCGAATGTGGATCAATGTCACACACTCACCCCAGTCCAAAGATCTGGGCCCAAATCCATCGTTTTTTTGCACTCCACACCACCCTGGGTTAGACAATGGCGATATGTAAATCAGCTCTGACCCTGTGCCCCATGGGAACAGTCCAGTCCGAACTACAAAAGCCATGTCCTTCCCAGAACGGAATCAAGCATCCGAGGACCCGACCGGTTTCGAGGTAACACCTCTCATCAGCCCGGCTAGCTTGACTCCAGTGGTGTGGAGTGCCTGGGACCCACGTCTGGGCATCCCCAGCGCACTTAGGGCGGAATTTGCAAACAAAACAGGTGATGGACCGAATGTGGATCAATGTCACACACTCACCCCAGTCCAAAGATCTGGGCCCAAATCCATCGTTTTTTTGCACTCCACACCACCCTGTGTTAGACAATGGCGATATGCAAATCAGCTCTGACCCTGTGCCCCATGGGAACAGTCCAGTCCGAACTACAAAGCCATGTCCTTCCCAGAACGGAATCAAGCATCCGAGGACCGGACTGGTTTCGAGGTAACACCTCTCATCAGCCCGGCTAGCTTGACTCCAGTGGTGTGGAGTGCCTGGGACCCACGTCTGGGCATCCGCAGCGCACTTAGGGCGGAATTTGCAAACAAAACAGGTGATGGACCGAATATGGATCAATGTCACACACTCACCCCAGTCCAAAGATCTGGGCCCAAATCCATCGTTTTTTTGCACTCCACACCACCCTGGGTTAGACAATGGCGATATGCAAATCAGCTCTGACCCTGTGCCCCATGGGAACAGTCCAGTCCGAACTACAAAAGCCATGTCCTTCCCAGAACGGAATCAAGCATCCGAGGACCGGACCAGTTTTGAGGTAACACCTCTCATCAGCCCGGCTAGCTTGACTCCAGTGGTGTGGAGTGCCTGGGACCCACGTCTGGGCATCCCCAGGGCACTTAGGGGCGGAATTTGCAAACAAAACAGGTGATGGACTGAATGTGGATCAATGTCACACACTCACCCCAGTCCAAAGATCTGGGCCCAAATCCATCGTTTTTTGCACTCCACACCACCCTGGGTTAGACAATGGCGATATGCAAATCAGCTCTGACCCAGTGCCCCATGGGAACAGTCCAGTCCGAACTACAAAAGCCATGTCCTTCCCAGAACGGAATCAAGCATCCGAGGACCGGACCGGTTTCGAGGTAACACCTCTCATCAGCCCGGCTAGCTTGACTCCAGTGGTGTGGAGTGCCTGGGCCCACGTCTGGGCATCCCCAGCGCACTTAGGGCGGAATTTGCAAACAAAACAGGTGATGGACCGAATGTGGATCAATGTCACACACTCACCCCAGTCCAAAGATCTGGGCCCAAATCCATCGTTTTTTTGCACTCCACACCACCCTGGGTTAGACAATGGCGATATGCAAATCAGCTCTGACCCTGTGCCCCATGGGAACAGTCCAGTCCGAACTACAAAAGCCATGTCCTTCCCAGAACGGAATCAAGCATCCGAGGACCGGACCGGTTTTGAGGTAACACCTCTCATCAGCCCGGCTAGCTTTACTCCAGTGGTGTGGAGTGCCTGGGACCCACGTCTGGGCATCCCCAGCGCACTTGGAGCGGAATCTGCAAACAAAACAGGTGATGGACCGAATGTGGATCAATGTCACACACTCACCCCAGTCCAAAGATCTGGGCCCAAATCCATTGTTTTTTTGCACTCCACACCACCCTGGGTTAGACAATGGCGATATGCAAATCAGCTCTGACCCTGTACCCCATGGGAACAGTCCAGTCCAAACTACAAAAGCCATGTCCTTCCCAGAACGGAATCAAGCATCCGAGGACCGGACCGGTTTTGAGGTAACACCTCTCATCAGCCCGGCTATCTTGACTCCAGTGGTGTGGAGTGCCTGGGACCGACGTCTGGGCATCCCCAGCGCACTTAGGGCGGAATTTGCAAACAAAACAGGTGATGGACCGAATGTGGATCAATGTCACACACTCACCCCAGTCCAAAGATCTGGGCCCAAATTCCTCGTTTTTTTGCACTCCACACCACCCTGGGTTAGACAATGGCGATATGCAAATCAGCTCTGACCCTGTGCCCCATGGGAACAGTCCAGTCCGAACTACAAAAGCCATGTCCTTCCCAGAACGGAATCAAGCATCCGAGGACCGGACTGGTTTCGAGGTAACACCTCTCATCAGCCCGGCTAGCTTGACTCCAGTGGTGTGGAGTGCCTGGGACCCACGTCTGGGCATCCCCAGCGCACTTAGGGCGGAATTTGCAAACAAAACAGGTGATTGACCGAATGTGGATCAATGTCACACACTCACCCCAGTCCAAAGATCTGGGCCCAAATCCATCGTTTTTTTGCACTCCACACCACCCTGGGTTAGACAATGGCGATATGCAAATCAGCTCTGACCCTGTGCCCCATGGGAACAGTCCAGTCCGAACTACAAAAGCCATGTCCTTCCCAGAACGGAATCAAGCATCCGAGGACCGGACCGGTTTCGAGGTAACACCTCTCATCAGCCCAGCTAGCTTGACTCCAGTGGTGTGGAGTGCCTGGGACCCACGTCTGGGCATCCCCAGCGCACTTAGGGCGGAATTTGCAAACAAAACAGGTAATGGACCGAATGTGGATCAATGTCACACACTCACCCCAGTCCAAAGATCTGGGCCCAAATCCATCGTTTTTTTGCACTCCACACCTCCCTGGGTTAGACAATGGTGATATGCAAATCAGCTCTGACCCTGTGCCCCATGGGAACAGTCCAGTCCGAACTACAAAAGCCATGTCCTTCCCAGAACGGAATCAAGCATCCGAGGACCGGACCGGTTTCGAGGTTACACCTCTCATCAGCCCGGCTAGCTTGACTCCAGTGGTTTGGAGTGCCTGGGACCCACGTCTGGGCATCCCCAGCGCACTTAGGGCGGAATTTGCAAACAAAACAGGTGATGGACCGAATGTGGATCAATGTCACACACTCACCCCAGTCCAAAGATCTGGGCCCAAATCCATTGTTTTTTTTGCACTCCACACCACCCTGGGTTAGACAGGTCATCGGATGCTTGATTCCGTTCTGGGAAGGACATGGCTTTTGTAGTTCGGACTGGACTGTTCTCATGGGGCACAGGGTCAGAGCTGATTTGCATATCGCCATTGTCTAACCCGGGGTGGTGTGGAGTGCAAAAAAACGATGGATTTGGGCCCAGATCTTTGGACTGAGTTGAATGTGTGACATTGATCCACATTCGGTCCATCACCTGTTTTGTTTGCAAATTCCGCCATAAGTGTGCTGGGGATGCTCAGACGTGGGTCCCAGGCACTCCACACCACTGGAGTCAAGCTAGCCGGGCTGATGAGAGGTGTTACCTCGAAACCGGTCCGGTCCTCGGATGCTTGATTCCGTTCTGGGAAGGACATGGCTTTTGTAGTTCGGACTGGACTGTTCCCATGGGGCACAGGGTCAGAGCTGATTTGCATATCGCCATTGTCTAACCCGGGGTGGTGTGGAGTGCAAAAAAACGATGGATTTGGTCCCAGATCTTTGGACTGGGGTGAATGTGTGACATTGATCCACATTCGGTCCATCACCTGTTTTGTTTGCAAATTCGTATTTCAAAAGGCACAACCCTTTATCAGTGAATAGTCTACATGCAGTCCTCCATTTCCTCACTACATACCCATGATAGACCCCTCTGCGAAACTCACATTACACTTCTCAGAGCAAGCTGCTTTCCTGTGTGAGATGCGTCGAGGATCACAGGGTCTGAGGGGCTTTGAAGTCGTAGCCAAGTAGCTACACATGTACAAATGTAACCGTGTTCATCATTGTTCAGGTGTTCTGCTGGAGAAAGGTGGCGCCATGCAGTCCAGGCTAAGTAAAGTAAAGCTTTGATTTGAATAGTTGCTTCCTCCAATTCACATTTCAAGCAAACCCATGTGTCTTTAAAATTAAATTCTTAAGAAAGACAAGTATTGTGCAGGAATAAACGTGTAAAGTGTAAAGTAAGTTAGACTTTGTCTCTTCAAACAGGAGACATTTAATCCTGTCAAAAAGTGCATACCTATTTTTATTTAGAAATTATCTGTATTTCATTCTTAAAGACTGGCTATCAACGTGATCAATACTGAGCTTTGGGGCATATTACCAAGCAATAGCGATAATTATCGCTTTTGCTTGGTTAAAGACAAAAGTTTATCGCCGACCTGCGGCGATTTTTATCGCAGATAAACCTTGGTATTACCAAGGTTTATCGCAAATGCAATAAAAATCGGCCGCAATGCATGAATATCGCTGAAAAGTCAGCGATATTCATGCATTACCTAGCTAATGCTCTTAGCCATGTTATCCACCTCCCATTGGATAACATGGCTAAGAACTGCTCAGGGCAGGTGTTAGCTTTTGGAGATATTCGCGCTTATCGCGAATATCTCCAAAATTTGGTAATAGGAGATAGCGATGTTAGCAACTGTTTCCAGTCGCTAACATCTTGGCACGCCCACTTTGCATGTCATTAGTGATACATTTCTGTGACATGCAAAGTGGGTCCCAAGATGGTCGCTATCTCCTACTAGCTGTCGCTAACTGGTGTTAGCGACAGCTAGGTAATAGGGAGATAATTTTATCTCCGCTTTCTTGGCTTTTAAAGCCAAAAAAGCGGAGATAAACCCCCTTGATAATATGCCCCTTTGTTCTTCTAGCTATCAGCAAACGAAGTGCACATTCATGAACGTGTAAATCCTGTGGCAGTGGCACATCATAATTCTTTGGCTTTTAGCTTATTGCTTTAGCTGTAAATCTGGGGTCATTTGAACGTAATCTCTGGACTAGAAACAAATTGGCACAACCATACTATGCATGCCTTTGTTGTGCCTTAGGAGCAGAGTAAGCTATGCTTACTGACATTTAGCAAATGGTATTGTCACCAACTTTGTGCTGGTGGTATTAGCACACATAAAAAGTAGATATGAAGTAAAATCATGCACAAAATGGTAGCAAAAAATAAGCGTGCATGTTTACTTTTTTTTCCAAATCAGGTGTAAAAACACCAAGGGCCTGAGTACATTTTTCACGGTGTGGGAGTGGGCCACACTGCCAAACTTGACCGCCTGCCAGATCAGGAGTTTTCTCTTCATCTGGTGGGCGGTCCTACGCGGTGCAGTTCTAAGGCTCATAAGTGAGCCTTAGAAAAGCAGCAAAGAGGGACCGCAAAAGCCCATTCTTGCATGGCATAGACTGTTACCTCCATGGGGTACAGGAACTGGGGATGAATGTATGCAACATTTATCCTGTGTCCCTGAAGCAACAGGGGCCATGTAGGGCCCCCTTAGTTTCCTCACTGCCACACTTTTCATGGGGGTGAGGAAACTCGTAAGATGCTTGGCGGTGCCACAGCAGCCCGCCAGCATATTGCAGGCCGCAGACCACTGCAAGACCACCAGGGAATACAGATCCCTGGCTGTAGCAGCAGTCTTTTGGTGGTTCGACTGCCAAAGTCATAATACAGTGGTCAGACCGACAGTGCGGCGGTTGCAGCATTGCCGCCCTTGCACCACCCCAGGTTTGGTGGTCCACGGACCGCCATACTCTGAATCAGCCCCTAAGTGCCAAGCACAGATCTTGGCTGCACTTAGGATACTTATATAACTGAAGTTTACACTGGGGTCCAAATTATCCCTTTAAAGTCATGTTCTAATTTCTACAGTTTTCAATTATCAAACAGAATCACATATACATTTTTTTGTCCTACATTTAGACTTTAAACTAGATTGGAAAGAGTTCAGCACGTTTTTGACTGAGATGTGTTTGAGAAACTATAGAGAAGCTGACTGTGTGCTACTTTCATCTAAAAAAGGAAACTTTGAGACTGGCCTCATGTTTTGGAAATCAGATGGATCCCAATTGAGCTTCTTTAGTAAAGGGTGCCATTTTGCCAGATTTAAGGGTAAGGTCAACCATCGCTTCTTCTGGGAAGAAGTTAGCAATGTTAGGAATAAGGAGGCCTAGGCCATGTGGCCTATGAATAAATATTATAGCACAAGCATAGTTCCATTCTTAGACTATCCGTGATATTTTCTTATTTACTCATGCTTAAAGCAATTGCTGAATTCACTCTCAGCAACACGTGTTTGGAGAAGACATCTCACAAGAATCATGAAAACAGATGTCTACTGCATCGTTTTCTTCCATTGTATTAGTGGCTACCAGGGCACATGTGGACAAGGGCACAGGTTGAACACATTTTCCATACAACTGACTTGCCATTGAAGACATTCTGCCATTGAAGACATTCTACACCATGTGCAATTCCTGTAACATTTGCAATAAAAGGTACCTTTAGAAAGCAAGATAAAATGTATGCAGTGTCACACACATTTAGGCCTATAACGGTAAAAGCTCAGCTTTTTTCCATTTGGAGTTGTTACATTTCATTTTTTGTTTATTTTATTGAAGGAGCATGAGAACAAACATAGGTCATTCAAGTATGGGATTTAAATTACAGATTTAAATAAATACTGGGCTCAGAGAGCTGCCTTTGTTCATCCCTCTCAGGAATATTAGGCATATTATTTTTGTCATCCAGTAATGAAACCTTTGTTTTGCATTAAAAGTTACAGACATTTGGTTAACTCTCTTAGGGGCACATGCATCAAGGTAGGCTTTTGCGATTCCTTAATTGCGATAATTAAGGAATCGCAATTATGGAATCGCAAAAGCCTATGCATGAAGGAATTGCAAAAAAAATTGCGATTCCTAAACATTCCTTAATTGCGACTCGCAAATTGCACATTGCAATTAAGGAATGGCTTCCCATTCATTCCTATGGCCTAGGCCCATAGGAATGAATGGGATTTGCATGCGCAATTTGCGAGTACCCAATAGTGTGGTATTGGGTTCTCCAGGCCTACATATTCCGCAAAACCCGCTACACCATAAAACAGACGTTGGCACGAAAACTGAAAAATGCAAAAGACAAGTTTATTAAGACCGCATGGGGTGGGGAAACTGAAAAATGCAAAAGACAAGTTTATTAAGACCCCATGGGGTGGTGGTACATTCCTACAGCACCCTTCGGCAATGCAAGAAGTATCACACCGTACATCGATGTGAGACCTCTTTTATACAGTTTTACAGTAATAAAAAGAGTAGGCGGAACACATTTGCTCAGTTTAGGTACGTATAAGGTCATTTTTGGAACACAGCCAACTCATGGGAGGAGTTATAACACCACTGGTCAGTTTGAAAAAACATTCCTAAGTGATGACTGTCCACTAGTACAGAGAGTTTGACTGCGCATGTGCGAGCTTGAGTCGGGACTAAAAATAGCCTGTTGCTGGGCCAGTTACGTGGTCAGTGGTACAGAGAAAGGACAAAATGGCATGCTGACCACGAGGCAGCATGTTCATCTAAAATGGATGCCAGTGTTTCTCAAAATGGCCTCCGAACACTTTAGTCAAGATAAGGGAAAATTCGTGTAGCAAAGCTCAACGCTAACCCGATCACTGTCAAATTACGACAGACGACCCTTTTAGCGTTTAGCTGAAGCTACCTCATAGTGGACATAGTCGGGATATTCGTCATCAATATTTATCAACATAATGTTTGCTACTTCTCTATGAATCATTTGTTCATTCTTAACAATAGCTCGTTTGGAGGGAATACAAGCAGAAAGACACATGGAACATAACATAGGGCCACACTGGATACACAAACATAGGATGAATAGTATTCCGATAATTACACATAGGATAGTTAACAGTTTCCAGCCCCAAGTGCTAAGCAGTGTCCAAAACCACCCCGAAAGTGTCCAAGTACCATTATCAGGATGTATCTCAGCAGCTATTTTGTGTAATTTAGAAATAGCATCATATACAGAGGGTGCATTATCTGGTACGTACACGCAGCAACTACTTCCGATAATGCGGCATGCACCCCCACGATCAGCTAACACTACGTCTAAAACCATTCGATTCTGGAGCGTTACAATTCTGGTGATTTGAAGCTCCTCAGTCAAGTTCCCTAAAGCAAAAACTGTCTCATTAGCAACAGCTTCTACAACACGTGTCAGTCGTCTAATTTTTCTGCTATTTAGGGCAGCACCAACAAATGAGAAGAGACCTAAATTAAAATCAACATACTGCTGCAGAGATGTATCGGTCTGGTCAATATCGTTGAGGGCTAATGTTCTCTTCACTCTATTCAATATAAAATCATGATAAAGCACGAAATCATTATGGTACATTGGCGGGGCGATAAAAACAGGAGGTAATACAAAGGATATATAACATGTTCCTAAACATCCTATAGGGAGACGGTGATAACCTTTATTTCCACAGATAAAATAAGTATTTCGTGAAACCACAAAGGTGATACCATTTGGGGTGTCAAAGATGAGAGTAGTGTTACATTCACTTCTTCCTACTGGGATTGTACCTTTATTACGGACACATAGCTCTGCTTTTGTATCAATGACTGTAATCACATGTAGGCTAGACAAATTTACATTTCTTTGATTAGTATAAATTCGAGGCGAAGATACATTATCTGGTCGATATTCTTCCCATTCAAATTTAGTTCCTTTCTGCTTGAGTATAACCATCCCGATCATTAAAACAGACTTTATTGAGTCGAAAAAGTAGTCCACCCTTTGTTGGCCATCTCAAAGTAAACAGAAGAGTGTACCAAGCATTACAGGAACCATTGTGAGAAAACGGGAGAGGAATAAGCGGAGTGCCTCCTTTCTTTTGATGTCCAGGCAACATCCCACATACCCAACAGTTCGAAGTGTTCGTCATATTATGGGTGTGATGCAGAATCTGGATGAAACTAATATTCAGATAAGTCTGTCTGTGTCGTTCTTCATGATAAGGCAAAGTGAAATGAAAATGTTCAGATGGAATTGGGGTAGTAGGCAATAAATGTTCTCTTGCCGGCACCAGTAGTTCTACCACCCAAGGTATTACTGCTATCACCACAATTGTCATCACAAAAAGTACTGCACCAAGAATTCTCTTATTTCGCATGCCATAGTTCAAAGTACAAATGTCTCAAAAAGAAAGCAACTAAAAAATAAAAATGTGGGTGCTGAGCTCCGAGGCAGCCGCTGGTTTCTTCTCCGAGATTCAAGACGGGTGTCGCTACACTTGGCAGAACTGATACCCCCCCCTTGATATTCCCGGCTTCCATTTCACAAACCTGGAGCGGTAACTCAACCAGTCTCGCACAAAATAACTGCTTCTCTAGGCCGTAGATTGTATGTCTCTCTACCAGAGACGGTAGGGTCCGGGAAGGCTCCCTCCAATTCAGTGGACGTAACAGCTGGGCTCTTCTCCTCATCCAAGATGTCTCGATAATCAGACAGCACAGTTGGGCTCACCAGATCCGGAGAGACACGACGACAATGGGTCGAATGCACCCAACGTTTCCTGTTAGTAACTCGCACAGCCGTTCGAGTTGCGAGTAGCACTTGCTCGGGGCCACGCTACCTCGGCTCCAAGCTGCTTGTTCTCTCAAAGGACCTGACCATCACATGGTCGCTAGGACGAAGATTGTGAGCCTCTCCAATGGAATTGTCGGGGAGCGCTTCTCGAACCTGTTGATGAATAGAAAGTAAATCATTTGTTAATCGTGCCAAATAATCGTTCATTATTATACAAGGCACATCATGTAACAATCTTGGCTTAGGAACTCCCCATATATTCATCGGCCTTCCAAACACCACTTCATAAGGTGTGAGGCCAGTTCGGGAATGGGGCACTGATCTAATAGATAGCAATGCCAGAGGCAGAGCATCCGGCCATTTCAAAGACGTGGACGCCACGATCTTTGCTAGCTTTAATTTTAAAGTAGCGTTGTACCTTTCCACCAGACCTGCTGACTGCGGATGAAATACAGCATGGCATTTTTGCTGAATTCCCAATCCCTGCATGACGTATTCTACAATTTTCCCAACAAAATGAGGACCATTATCGCTCCACAAACATTTACAAACACCATAGCGCGGGAAGTACTCTTTAAGCAACACCTTGGCTGTTGTCAGAGCTGTATTATCCTTCGTGGGGAAGGCCTCAATCCATGTGCTGAAAGCACACACCACCAATAAGACATACTTAAGGTTATTGCAATGCTCAAGCTGGATATAATCCATTTGTAGCACTTCGGATGGTGCAGTAGGTGGAACAAACCCTCCTTTCGGAGTATACGTCCCTTTAGCAGGATTGTGCTGCAAGCATATCAGACAGGTCTGCACTACTCTTTTGGCCGTATTGGCAATCTCAGGATGCTCCCAGACTCGTGTAAGCAATCTAGTAATTGCAAGAGCTTCAACATGTGCCAATCCATGTGTCATTTGAACCATTGCTTGCAAGTAAGCTGCAGGCAATTTCCATCTCTCCATATCTTTGCTTCTCCAACAACCCTCATCGTCCAACAATCCCTCCGTTGCCCAGGTTGCGGGTTCTGCTCCAGACGCTGATTTCTGAATGTCTAGTATCTCCTCTCTAGCATCATGCCATCGCTCAGCCTGCGATTTCACTACATACATTGGCGAGGCATTTCGTGACATAGCAGTTTCCCTCGCTATGTGATCTGCAAAGGCATTTCCTTGTCCTATTTTGTCTGTCACTTTCTTATGTGCACTGCATTTAATTATCGCCACTTTCTTTGGACATAGTAGCGCATTCAGGAGATCACGCACTAGTTCTCCGTGCATGATGTGCACTCCGTGTGAAGTCAAAAACTCTTGCTCTCTCCAGAGTAGGCCAAAATCATGCGCTACTCCAAAGGCATACCGGCTGTCAGTGTAGATGTTCAAACATAAACCAGCGCTTAATTCACACGCTCTTGTTAGGGCTATCAGTTCCGCTGCTTGGGCCGATTTCTGTGGTATTCATTCTGCTTCTACCACTGTCTTAAGTGTCGTGATCGCATATGCTGCGGAAATTGTACCATCTGGCAGCCTCAAACACGATCCATCAACCCACAGTTCCCCATCCACATCTGGAAGTGGCGTATCCTGTAAGTCAACACGACCCTTTGTTAGTTCTTCAGTCAGGAAAACACAATCATGGTGTTCTTCCTCCTGGCCCTCAGCAACTGGATACGGCAATAAAGTAGTAGGGTTCAGAGTAGCACATCTCTTTAGTGTGATATGTGGCGCCAACAGTGTTAGCTCATATCCTGTTAAACGTGCACTCGTTAAGTACTGGGTTTTCGTTTGGTTTAACAAAGCATCCACTGCATGGGGAAATAACACCAACAGTTTGTGTGACAAAACTATTCCCTCACTTTGTCGTATAGCCACTGCTGTTGCTGCGACTGCTCGAAAACACCCAGGTAATCCTCGTGCTACGGGGTCAAGTACTGCTGAGAAGTACGCACAAGGTCTCTGTTTATCCCCGTGTGTCTGCACTAGGACTGACAATGCACACCCATCCCTATCGTGTACATATAGTGTAAACATTTTCGTATAATCTGGTGTACCTAACACTGGTGCGGAACAAAGGGCTTGTCTCAATTGTTCAAAAGCGTTCTGACATTCATCTGTCCATTCAAGGGGGGTCGGTGTAGTTTTGGACAACAATGCTAACAAAGGTTTTATGATGTGTGAAAACCCCATTATCCACTGCCTACAAAAAGACGTTAAACCTATGAAAGCACAAACATCTCTCTGAGTGCGGGGGACTGGTGTATCTAAAATCGCTTGGATTCGATCAGATGTCAATGCACGTCCCTCCTTAGACAAAAGATGACCGAGGTAGGTCACCTTTGGTCTACAATATTGAAGCTTTTTCCTCGAAACCTTGTCATTATTCTGGGCAAGAAAAGAAAGCAAAGCAAGACTACTCTCCTCACATTGCTCCTGCGTGTCTGCTGCAAGCAAAATGTCATCGACATATTGAATGAGAGCAACTCCAGACTGTAGATCGAAAGAATCAAGCTGTCTCTTTAGAGTCTGGCTATAAATGCTAGGACTTTCTGTATAGCCTTGAGGAACTCGACAAAATCTATATGATTTAATATTTAATGTGAAGCCAAATAAATATCGGCTATCAGGATTGATGGGAATGGAAAAGAAGGTATTTTTCAGGTCAATCACGGTAAACGTGGTGGCAGTAGGCGGAATCAAAGTAAGTAAAGCAGTAATATCAGACACCACCGGGTATTGGGGCACTACTATCTTGTTAATTTCTCTCAGATCAATAATGAATCGATAGATTTTGTCATCAGTGTCCTTCTTTAGAATCTGAAGAATAGGGCTGTTACAGACATTATAGGGAACTTCCTCCACTACGCCTGCAACAATCAAATCATGTACAATATGCGTTAAAGCAACTTCACCTTCCCTGGAGATTTTATACTGTGGTACACAAGGCAAAGACGTTCCCTCCTTTACAGTTATTCGAATAGGGGGAATAAGCATCTGTCCCACATCCGTGTCTGAAGTAGCCCATAACGTTTGCGGGAGAGAGGCCAATGCTTCAATTTCTTGCTTAGTGCACAGTCTCTCTACATCTGGGTAATTGTCATTCAAGATAACCCGCACTCCTTCAGGAGCGCAGCGTATTGTTGCTCGAAAATATTTAAGCATATCTATTTCCATAATATTGTCTGGTGTATTTGGTGACAATAAGAACAGGCATGGACCAAAGAATCTGTCAATGTAAAATGTAAGGGGTTGTGACAATGGGCTAAGAGAGGGGGTTCCACCGAACCCTATCGATGTAATCATTTTGCCAGACAGGGGAGCCCTTGGAACCAAGTTTTTAGACAGAGCACTACGAGTAGCTCCTGTATCAACCAGGAACTGATCAGTAGAGCCCAAAACGCCCGCTGATACATATGGACCTCTTTGATCTACTGGTACTTCAACCGATTCCACACCCCATCCTACGCAATCCTATGCATGTACATAGTCCTGAGACTCTACATTCTCACCCTCCGCTATCTGATACTGATTCCGTCGATCAAAAGTATTATTGTCAGCCTGACCACGACCCCTTGCTTTAAACCTGCCACGATCACTCGCTCCACCCCTCGCTCCTGAATAACTATTCGGTGTCCTTCCACCTCCTCGACCACGCTGATTACGTTGTTCTCGAAGCACCGGACAGTCTGAGGCCCAGTGTCCAAACTCTTTGCAGTATGCACACTGATCCTCAGAAATGTCGGTATGAACGGAAGACATACCATACGATCCACGCCTACCTTTATCATTCCCTCTCGGTTGTGCAGCATAAACCTGAGCCAACATCACCTTCGTATTCAATTCCTTCGCTTTCTTATCAGTACTTTCTTTAGCCTCCAATTCCTGTCGCTCATAATACTGAGCCATAGTCAATAAAGAAGCAAGGGTCGCAGTGGTCCAATAACTTTCACTAGTCTTTAAGTGTTTTGAAATCTCCGGTAGGAGATTCGCTACATACTTATCAACGAACAAATGCCTACCCGTATCTTCTGTTAGTAACTGCCCGCTATAATCATGAAATGCTTCCTCAAAACGTGAAGAGAAATCAGAAACCGACTCATCCGCCTTCTGTTTACTAGAGGCTAACATGGTCCAATCAATCTTTTTAGGGGGGACAAGCATTTTCAACTTATTTAATATAGCCGTCGGGAGATCTAAAATCAATTGACATGGCTTACATGCAGGCTCCCTGTCTATATCAGCTTGGGATAAAGTTTTCCTATCCGCCCCCAGGATCGCTCGATCATCGAACTTACGAATCGCCCTCCACATATCAGGGGGCAGTATTAACCCAAAGAAAAGATCAATATCAACTAACATCATAAGACACGAAGAAATAGCCCCTTCCACTCCTTCATAGAAAGGTGCCGGATTCTTACGGGGGTCAGGCAAAGCATTTTTAAGTGCCATAACATCCGCTCTATTCCACGGTGTGTAAACCCAATTGTATATAAAATAACCCTTTGCATCCACAGACATTTTATCATCGCTTGTACCTTGCCCTTTAGGAGGGACATATAAAGATGCAGCTTCAAGTATAGGCATAACATGAACTGTAGAACGCTTATCTGCTCCAAAGATAGAACACTCTTTGGATTGCTCCGTCGATCCCGGCGCAGGCACATCTGATGCTTTTCTCGTCTCCCGTAGTCTTGACGCCTCATCCCGTAGCTGGACCAACCGCTGAAAAAAACGATCCGCATCTGCAATAACAAAAAGACCTTTACGCATATCCTCGCGACCAACTGATATATCATTAGGCTCCAAATCATCTGAATACTTTCTAAATCGTTCTACGACTTCATCTCCAAATTGGCTAAAAAAATACAACCGTTCTCGCTCGGACCACTTATGCATTTGGTCATTAATCTCTGCAATAGTTATTGCATTCAAATTGAGTTTGCGAGCAAAACTGCGCAATTCCGCAGCTTCACTGGCAGTTAACCTAATACGACTACCTCCTTGATCATCTCCGTCCGAATCCTCAGCGGGGGCCGTAGGTGGTACATACGGAGGCGGGCAACGATCTAATAATGAAAAATCATCAATTTCGTTAAGGACAGGATAAAGAGGATGTCAAATAGGAAATTGACCATTCGTTTACAAATTACGTTCCCGTGCCTCCCTCTCTTTCTTTTCCTGCAACTCTTTCTCCTCCAGCTGTAAAGCCTTATCCCGAGCAGCCTTCCGCTGCCCTTTATCCACCAAGGCTAATTCACGATTCATTCGTTCACGCACCGCTTTCTCCCAAATACGTACACAATCAAACATATCTTGTCTAGACCTGCGCTGAAACAAACATTGCTCCACATACTGAACCTTTCGTAAATCAAACGACCCATGTAGTGGCCATTGCAATTCAGGATCAGACTTGGTGTACCTGTGCCACAATGTACTGTATAGAATAGGGGGAATGCCAAATTTAACGTACATTTCACGATTAGGGGTCCCCTCTGGGGGAGCCGGCTGAGATTCATTTAATCGATAATTGGTACCTTTTCCAAGACAGCACATTCCTCGGAGTGTGCTTAAAACAGGCATGTCAAAATATCACGAAAACGCAATATCACAAAATGGCACTTAAAATACTTCACACAAGGTGTGCCATTCAAACAAATACAAAATTAGAGAAATATCTCCACATGCCCGCCTATGTGAAGCGCACTGCACGTATAACTCAAATCATAGAACCAAATGTTAGCTAACTCAAAACATATTCAAAAAGCCACAGTAAGCGTGCGTAGACTATCTTACCAATCACAAGCTTACCAAATTCTCAAATATCCAGGTTCCAACTGCCAAGTTCTTTAATCGAATCAGCCAAACCGGCACTGTACGACAACTCGAACAAGCAGGATCTCAGTCGAGGACCGGCACCACCTGGAAGGTCAGATCAGAAGGAAAGGAAGAAAACACCGTGGGTGCCAAGACTCGGGTCACTCAGTGGCAGCGTACGCGTCCATGGCGAGTTTCCAATCCTTCGTCACGACCTCTCCTTCGGGCATCCGAGTCGCCGATGAGTCCCTTCGTGGTCGCCAATTTGTGGTATTGGGTTCTCCAGGCCTACATATTCCGCAAAACCCGCTACACCATAAAACAGACGTTGGCACGGAAACTGAAAAATGCAAAAGACAAGTTTATTAAGACCCCATGGGGTGGGGAAACTGAAAAATGTAAAAGACAAGTTTATTAAGACCCCATGGGGTGGTGGTACATTCCTACAGCACCCTTCGGCAATGCAAGAAGTATCACACCGAAGATCGATGTGAGACCTCTTTTATACAGTTTTACAGTAATAAAAAGAGTAGGCGGAACACATTTGCTCAGTTTAGGTACATATAAGGTCATTTTTGGAACACAGCCAACTCATGGGAGGAGTTACAACACCACTGGTCAGTTTGAAAGAACATTCCTAAGTGATGACTGTCCACTAGTACAGAGGGTTTGACTGCGTATGTGCGAGCTTGACCAGTACTAAAAATAGCCTGTTGCTGGGCAAGTTACGTGGTCAGTGGTACAGAGAAAGGACAAAAGGGCATGCTGACCATGAGGCAGCATGTTCATCTAAAATGGACACCAGTGTTTCTCAATATAGCCTCCGAACACTTTAGTCAAGATAAGGGAAAATTTGTTTAGCAAAGCTTAACGCTAACCCGATCACTGTCAAATTACGACAATAGGTACTCGCAAATTGCCCATGCAATTTCATGGGTGCAAGGGTGCCAACAGGACACCCTGTTGCACCCCTGAAATTGTAATGTGAACCCATGTCGCACACACACATGCCCTAAGGGCATGTGTGTGTAACCAAGAACTTTGAAAAATGCACTTTAGTGCATTTTTCATAGTTTTTGCATTCTCAAATTGATGGTAATTTGAGAAAGCCGATTTGCGAAATCGCTATGTGCGATTTCATCATGCATTGCATTTAGGGAATCGCAATTTCTGATTCCCTAAATGCAATCGCAATTAAGTAATCGTTATTTTTGTGATTACTAATTTTTGCGATTCCTAAATGCAAAAATAATGGTCGCAACGGGGCAGATTCTGCAAATCTGCCCCATTGTGTCCAGTTTTTCGGTTGATGCATGGGCCATTAGTATCAAAATAGGTGAACACCTTTTTGGACACAACCATAATGATATCCAGGTGAAGACTCCTTCCAGTGGAGGAAGAGCTGCAGACAAGTTATCAAAATAGCAAGGAAAACTAAATCTGATTTAAACTCTGCAGTCAGTCCGATCATAATTAAAATGGTTGTATGGAATACTGGAAGATCAACCACTGCAGAGATTTTAGCAGAATGTAAGTCAGAAAATGAACTAATCATGGTGAAAGTAGCAACGTTATGTTCTTGATCAGACCTTTACAATTGGTATCTGGAGCATACAGATAGTAAACCAGGCCTAGATTTAGTAATCTTCTTCAGGGTGATATAAAAGCCACAAAGGTTATGATAGTCATGTAGTTTAAACGTAGCCATTGACGTCACTGAATGTCCCAAGGCCAAAGACTGCTTACCCATCTACGTAGATATTCATTTATCTAACCAGGCTAACCGCTTGTGAGCACACTGTAGCAGCAATCATCCATTGAATCCATGAAAATCTGCTATAAAAAGATGATATGTTTGTTTGAGCAGATATCTGCAAGAGAATCTGGAGTTGTTCTAGTTGTGGCAGAGATGAGGTTGTCGCTCATTTTTAAATACTTTAACAATTCATGGGATGTGATACCAATTCCATTGCTGATTCTCTAATAAACTTAACGTACCTTGAGAGTATAGTTGATTAAAGATTTCTTAATTTGAATTAGCCCATGTAGAATGGTTGTGGACCTGGAAGCTCACCAGCATTTGCAGACAATGTCAAGATGCCTTAATCTTGCAATCCAGATCCAACAGGAGTGTTGAAAGCTTCCACACATCTCGAAACATACATCAAACTTTTCACTTCCCCAAACCTACATCCAACCTTACACTATTGCTGTGCAGATTAGAAGCAGACCTGGAGAAAAGAAAAGAGAAACAGTGGCTATCATAATGCTGCTCAGATGCCGAGCTGGACTTAATATGCAAAACAGGAATATTGATATCTAGAAAATAAGAGAAGGCTTTTTGTTTTGCTTTAGTGTTGAAGTTGGTGGTTAACTTCTGATATTGTACTTGATATACCTGCCACCACTCTTGGTATTTCCCACTCCCTGTAATCGAATGAGATTCAATCTTTCTCTTGAGCCATATTATAATTAAAATTGATATGGTAACTGCACACTCAGTTATTGTACATTGTTTGTTAAAGAGAAGTACCTTCAAAAGTATGGAATCACTTTCCATATTTCTGCTTAGATTCAATCTGACAGGTTTGGTAACTATAATATGGAAATCAATCATTAATCACATGATTCGACTGGATCCTTGGTTGTCATATACGTGCTGTAATGAATAGCTTCATACTATACTCATCTAACAACAACAAGACTGTGCCAGTGCGATTCCATGGCACTCTCTTATGAGAGCAGTGTGTGTGCAAAAAAGAGCTTTTTTTAATCCTAATGTTTAACTCTTTGTGAAAAGAAACAAATTGAAAAATAGTGATCATTGTGAAAAAGTTCCAAAAGTAAACATTGGGCCCGATTCACAGAATGAACTTAAGACTCAATCCTAAACTTACTACTATTTTGGTATTCACAGAATGCACTTACTACTTTTGGCATTCACAGAAAGAATTTACTACTTTTGGTATTCACAGAAGTTAGGATTTTGTCTTAAGTCTGTCTTAAGTCTGTCTTAAGTTTGTCTTAAGACAAACTTAAGACAAAATCCTAACTTCTGTGAATACCAAAAGTAGTAAGTTCATTCTGTGAATGCCAAAAGTAGTAAGTTCGTTCTGTGAAAGCCAAAAGTAGTAAGTGCATTCTGTGAATACCCAAATAGTAGTAAGTTTAGGATTGAGTCTTAAGTTCATTCTGTGAATCGGGCCCATTGAGTTCAGAATTCCAAACGAGTACAACGTGTGAAAACAAAAGAAGTCTATTTGTTTTGCAAGTCTGCCACTACAATACGTCTCTGAATCTAATGATGTATTGATGTATTTTGTCGTCTTCCCAGAGTACCAGGCGCCACCGCTAATAACAGCAAGTTGCTACCAATGTTTTGTAGTTTGGGGGGATAAAATATTTCAAGGTCATACAGAGTGTTGAGAACAGTTGCCTGAAAGGGTTGTTGGAGGTTGCACGCTGTACAGCTAATTACTTAAGCCATGCAGAACTTGACCTTGACTATGTTACTGATCTTATTATTATTCACCCACTTCTTTAGTGGCTAGCAATCTGGTCAAAGCCGTAAGCCAGTTTCAGCTGTACTGTGACCAGGGACTGTATGCATCCAGACGAGGCTACCCGTATACCCTAGTTAATGAACATCAAAAATATGAGTAATATATTGGTCTTTCCTGACTTTTACAAAGGTCCTGAGGCTCTTTCGACAGCTACTTGTAAGACCATCACAGGTCATTTTTGGAAGTGGGTCCGGCTTACTAGAGCTTGCACTGAATCTGACAAATGGTGAGGCTGGTTGTACAGCCCTTTGAATTCCGGAGGTATCATTGAGTCTTACCTTACTTGGATAGGTAGCAACACCTTCGGGCCTTGTTAATCAGGTTGAGAATTAGTACTTTTCCTGATCTGTCAGCCAATGCTATGACTCTTACTCAATGCCCATCTGATGACTTTGCACTTGATGTTTTTAGGCACATATTATTGTTCTTTTAGGAACTAATTTTTGTTTTCACTTTGAAAGGACATTAGTAATATAGATCATAAGACAGCCATTCATTATCTGCAATCTCTTCCATCTTTAAGTGTTTGTTTGGCCATTATAAATTGCATTCAGCACGATTTTAAGCGTTGGAAATCTGGTTTGTCAAGAAGTGATCAGGAGTTATCTTGAAATTATGCTATTTTCTGTGCTCCTGTGATTGTGCTAAGCTGGTATCTCCTACTATTTATGCACATTATACTTTATGATGTTTCTTTATTTGGTTTATTTGGTTTTATACTAAACCTGTGTGGTGTGATGATATTCTTCCCTGTCCTATGCACATGATACTTTTTTGATATTCTCATAATCTGTCATAAATTGGAATGCTGTTTAATGTTCATGTTTTATATGATGAGATCTATTAATTGTATTTACCTCTGTATGTTTTCTTTCTATCTTGTATGGCTTTTAGCTGAATTACATTTACCAAAAAAACAGCAAGTTACAGGAGGAGCAACTATTCATCACAATTGCCTAACAAAAACATTAGGGACTGCGAGGAATTCATGCTCTAGGCACTGAAGATGGCTGGCATCTTCTGAAAGTCCTCTGAGAGTTTAATAGCTTAATGGGTCATGATGTCCTTCTTCTCTTTGCTCAGGCGTTCATCATAGCTCGTCTGATGCAAGGATTCCGTCCAAATGGTGCCTCCCGTCTTCTGCTCCGTGTAATTTGCAAGCTCAGGTGAATTAGAGTAACGCATTAACTAGGATAGCAGTGCTTAATTTGTAGAAGTGTTTTCCAGCCCTCAGCGCTGGCACTTATTTATGACAGTCCACCACATGATTGCATTGTCTGTCTATTTTTAGGCGGAGCACATCAGCATAAAAATGAGAATACTGGTGCCTCCATGACCATTCCTACATGCAATAGACTAAATTGTTATATTACATGATAGGTGGGTTTGGTTAATAGGTATTGTTGCAACTGTCATTTGGCAGTGTTTGCAAGGGAAGCTCATGATACTAGCTGCAGTGACATACTGGGAAAACTCTTGAGCCCCAGCACTTATGTTTTTTTAATCTTTTTTACATATTAAGCAACTGAAACTAGCACGTAGAGGTGAATACCAAAAGTAGCACCTTCTCTGCCGCATCCTAACATTATTTTGATCCTTAGACACCTGTAGATATCCTACTTCACATACAAGCGGAGCCTTGAAGACCTTAAATTTCATGTCTTCAATGTTGCTTGCGATTAGAAAATTTGAATAACAATTGTGTTTGTGGCGCTTTAAAATAAATCTCCATAAACTGAAACGTTATTGACACGCCTTTTACCAGGTTGGTGAACAGATTGTATAATGCAGTAGAAAAATTGGGAAAAAAATTAAGAAGCTTCCAACGAGATGGCCAGATGGGGTCGTTTATACACCATAAAATGATCAAATTGACAATTCTAGATTTCTGAGGGAGAAGAACTGGAAACAGAGCAGGAATGCATGAAATATGTAAAGTAGTTCAGGTAGCAGTATAATCTTATTGAAGTTAGTGAGCCCTAAATGAGTGAGAGTCAGGTCATGAAGGGGCAGGATTGTCTCATTTGATAATGATGCATAAGTTCTTCACAAATCGTCATATTTGGTAGTTTAACATATCTCCAGTGTTCATTTTCTGAATTGAATATTCTTCAATTAGAGGCAATTGGTCAAAATTCAACATTTGAATTTTTTCTTTGTTTAATTTATATTCTGAACAGAGTACAGAGAAAGCAGCTTCAATTTCAATTGCTGGCATAACAGACGATCAGCCAGTATTTTCATTTTGACTATGAGAAGAATTAATGGAGCAATGTCTGGTATTTTAATCAAAATTGCCAAAAGGTTTCCCTCTTTTAGTAATAAAGATAAGAGGACAAAGGAGAACCCTTCCAGGTACCAAGAGTGACATTAAAGGGGGCTAAAGCAACTATCACTCTACTGACTTGCAGTAGAGATTCCTCCCTCTAAGCTAATTTATGCTGTTTGATAGTACATTGCAAGGAAAAGCCACAATATCAGCTTTTACTGTAGAGTTTATTTGTGATTGAAGATTATTTTCTAAAACATTCTTTCACAAAGTTCCTAATCCAACTGATGGCTGCAGTGTTTGATTCTTTGAAATAGCATTCTTGGGTGATACATCACCTCAATTACTTGCTTTTAAAGCAATGTGCCTTCTTCTGGAGAACATGGTCTGTGCTGGATTATTCTCAGGGATACAAATTCTTGTAGGGACTTCTAGATATAATTTTCTTCTAATGTTTTCTATATTTTATGTTGTTTTTTGACTTTCATTGAGCTCACTGGTTTAGGAGAGAGTACATGGGTTTTTCATGTGACTTTAGGAAAGGATCTTACTCGTTTATGATATTACCCGTGTTCTATTTATAGCAGTTGTGCGAGCTCTTCAGTTGAGAGAACGTTTGTGGCATAGATAGAGCTTTGAATTCTTGTAAGGGTTTCCGGACAAACAGATGTTGATAGTGGCAGCAGCATAGATTTTATTGCCCTTTTATTGGTAGGTGAAAGACTTAGCTATGAAGATTTGGAATGCTGAACATGAAAATGAATATGTTTCATGAAGAAATAGTAGCCCACATTGAATTGAAAGTGATGCATGCTGAAATGAACATGAAATGTTTTGGAATAATCTGCACTTTTCATCAAGGCCTAAGTAGTAAGCTAACGTTTGTGAGGATCTCCTCATAGAAAAGATTGATGAGGTGGAGATGTACAGACATACATTGTGAATATCATTTCACAGTACTTTAGTCGCGCTATTGTAGTGCTACTAAACCTAAAACAAAGTGTTGAATGACATGGGCCTACAGTGACTAAGCGTGGCACATAGGATGAGAGTGAGGCTCTTAGACACATGTATGAAGTCATTAATCTAGAATATGTAATGTGAGAAGCTCCTCACACCAGATAAATATCCTGAGGATCATACCGCTCCTAGATATTGGGACACCTGGATGTGCAGTACAGGAGACGTGGCATACATCAGCAGACACATGGACATTTAGTATGGGAGACTTTACATACATCAGCAGACATGTGGATGTGTAGTACGGAAGACGTTGCACACATCAGTAGACACATGGATGTGCAGTACGGGAAGCTTTGTATATATCAGTGGACACGTAGATGTGCAGTACAGGAGACTTTGAATACATCAGCAGATGTGGATGTTCAGTACGGGAGACTTTGCATAAGTCAGCGGACATGTGGTTGTGCAGTACGGGAGACTTTGCATACATCAGCAGACATGTGGTTGTGCAGTATGAGAGACTTTGCATACATCAGCTGACACATGGTTGTGTAGTACAGGAGACTTTGCATACATCAGCAGATGTGGATGTGCAGTGTGGGAGACTTTGCATACATCAGCAGACACGTGGATGTGAAGCATGGGAGACTTTACATACATCAGCAGACATGTGGATGTGTAGTACGGAAGACGTTGCACACATCAGTAGACACATGGATGTGCAGTACGGGAAGCTTTGTATATATCAGTGGACACGTAGACGTGCAGTACAGGAGACTTTGAATACATCAGCAGATGTGGATGTGCAGTACGGGAGACTTTGCATAAATCAGCGGACATGTGGTTGTGCAGTATGAGAGAATTTGCATATATCAGCAGACACATGGATGTGCAGTATAGGAGACTTTTCATAAATCAGCTGACACATGGATGTGTAATACAGGAGAGTTTGCATACATCAGCAGATATGGATGTGCAGTGTGGGAGACTTTGCATACATCAGCACACACGTGGAAGTGCAGTTTTGGAGGATTTGCATACATCAGCAGACATTGTTAGGGAATGTGCAAAATATAGGGCCGGGCTTTGCTGACTCATCGAAAAGTCTGGCCGTGTGAATTGCAGTATGGGTTTTTAGGTACTTGGAGCCCATAAACGTGCACTCGGAAAATCTTGAGGGGGAACTTGGGTATGGAGTTTATATTCTTTTCAATGTGTCCATATTTTATTTGCTGTGATTGGCATTTGTTTTCTTGCGTGTTTTATTCATTTCACGTCATATATTATTCATATTATTCATTGGTCACCACATTAATGCTATCCTATATCACGTTCTGCTGTGAGTAAGTTCTCATTTTTATACATTTAGTATTCATTGCGGCATGTACTTTGTATTTCAAGGTTTGTGGTATATCTCACATGCAGGCGTTGAAGTAAACCGAGGTAGTTACACGAGGTCCATTGTCATGTGTCATATCTGGAGCCTTTTCTGTGTTTATTTACTAATTGAATTCAGCAATCTGGTATTTATCTACAGGTTCCAGAATGTTCTGTGGGTAGAAAGATAGATGTGGGCGAAAATGCCACTGATGCCATATATCACTGCCTGCCATGGACGACATATCCTGGGACATACATATTCGTGTAATGATCTTGGAAGTCTGACTTGTTATTTACAGTTTTAAAAAGAATTGGATTAACAGCAGCAGTTTCAATTATTTTCATTTTATCTGCCCTTCACAATGTTTTGAGACTTGTAGTTTTCCAAGAAATAAATCACTGTGATGAGAACTGAGAAAGTTAAAAGACTAACTGATCATTTGTCAGGAAAGATACTACCTACATTGCTTTTTAATAGTCTACGAATGAATTTTTTTTTATACTTGATGACATAGCTTGCAGTAACCACACTCCTGAAGCATGACTATGGTAGCTCTCTGTTGTAGTTTCTACCCCACAACCACTTTAGAGCCATCAGGGCCTAATTAGCTTTGTTGCGTTCAAATTGTCAAAACAGTGGGAAACAACATGCTTTTTAAAAATGATAATGTACAATTCACTAATGGCTCATAAACTGAGTGGCCGCAAAAACCTCTTCATGACAAGGGGCTGCCATACAACCTTCCTGGGCAATGAAGCACACGACCATTGATTACAGTAAAATGTTACTCTCACATAACAGTGGGTTATTATGCACACAGCCAGCAACTGCAACAATCCTATCCAGGCACAATCAATATACAACCCTGTCTCCTCTGTGACAGGTGGGAGAGCCACCTAGATTCCTTGGACGCATGCACATGCCAAGGTGTCACAATGTTGGCATGAATGAGAACAAATAGAAGATAGAAGCTTCCCTAACACACACTGAAGTTTAGTATTAAAATTATATTTTAATATAGTTTTATTATTATTTGCTAATGTTGTCTTTAAATTCATGCTGATTCTAATATACATTTTTTACAGTAGTTAGTGTATAATAAACTCACACTACTATGACTTATTGCTGTTTGTGTTCTGCTTTTAGGGTCCTGAATTATCCGCCAGGTGTGTTTATGCCTTCCAATCGCTTACATTCCAGATGTGTTTAAGCCTTCCAAATGTTTACCTTCCAGATGTGTTTAGGCCTTCCAAATGCTTACCTTCCAGTTGTGTTTATGCCTTCCTAATGCTTGACTTCCAGATGTGTTTATGCCTTCCAAAACGCCTTTCTTTTAGATGTGTTTATGCCTTCCAGACACTTACCTTCCAGATGTATTTAGCCCACAAGGAGAGGTATTAGATGCCTGTTGGTTTTCTTTTTGTTGATAGAGGACTGCCTTTATCCAAAACTCAGGGCTAGGAGAATCTAACAGGGGTGCCCCAAATGAGGGGAGGGTACGTAACAGCTCAGTCAGTCAGAACTGGCTCTTCCACTGCTTGCGTCACAGCATATATTACCTGCGCCAATCGCTTAGCTGGATTTGAAAAGCCAAACCCAAGAACCTCGTGGTACTAAGATCTGTAAAAAAAAAACCTCAGTAATAAATTAAATGTATTTCTGCAATACATGCTTTTGAAAGATTAAAAAAATCTGTTTTAATGTTGTTTCTTAAATGCTATTTTGTATTCTTTGTCTTCCTCATGGTGTTTTTAATCTCTGTGTTTTTCAAGCTGTATATAATGGGATTACATAGTGGAGTTAAAGCAACATATAACAAAGACAATACTTTGCTGTATTTTACCGAAACCGTTGAAGCTGGTCTCATGTACGTAGAACAGATAACTCCATAGAATAATATAACCACAGTGAGGTGGGAGCCACAGGTGGAAAAGCCCTTGCGTCTCCCCTTTGTAGACCGGATTTTCAAGATTGTTGAGATGATGTTGACGTAAGATGTGATAGTTAAAGCAAAAGGTGTTACTCCGAATACAAAACCAAGGATGTACCCTGCTGCATCAATAGCGCGAGTGCTGCTACATGAAAGATTCATTACAGCTGCTAAGTCACAGTAGAAATGGTTGAGTGTGTGAGACCCACAGAATGAGAGCCTAGACATTAATACAATGTCTGGTATTGGGTCTAAGAAACTAAATAGCCAGCATCCGGCAGCCAGCTTCATGCAAACATTAATATTCATGGTTTTCACATAGCACAAAGGATTGCAAATGGCCACATATCGATCATAAGCCATGACTGCAAGAAGTAGGAATTCTGTAGATACCATGGACAAGAATAAAAAACACTGCAGCAAACATCTATTTACAGAAATGTGTGTTCCTGGCAGAAAGAAGTGAGCCAGCATGTTTGGGAAAATTGATGTTGTAAGACAGATGTCAACAAAGGCAAGATTTGTGAGGAAAAAATACATTGGTGTGTGCAGTTGTGTGTTGGAATAGACAATCACCATGATGAGAAGGTTCCCGACCAGCACCAAGAAGTAAATAAGCAAAAAAGTCAAAAAAAGTGGAACTAGAAGTTGTGGGAAATCACTAAAACCCACCATGATGAAGTCAGTCATTACAGTTTGATTTCCTCCTTCCATGCGTTATGAAGGATATCTGCAATAAAAAACAGGGAAAGTCAATACGAACATGCACCATTTTGGGTGAGAAAGTGGATGTGGATGTCTGGCACTCTTAGTTGATATGTTTACTATTGGAAGAAACTTATTGAATTGGGAACAAGAAATAGGGGACAAGTAAACCAGTTATAACTGTTTGTACTATTACTTCTTTTTTTCATTTTCATGGGGCAACAATTCAATTTATATGTTGATACATTGCAGCTGTAACTATTCAAAACATTTCTAGAAGAAACAATCAATCCAAGTAGCCACCAATAGGAAATGTTCTACATTACATTGCAGTATCCTAATGTAGTACTATAAGGGCTGACAGCTTTTAAATCAGGGGTTCCTGGCCAATGTGTAGTTCTCGCAAAGAAAAGACCTTATATTATGAGCAAATACACAGAGAGCCCTATTACGTGTTTCAAGGTCCGACCACCTAAAGACCGTGGCCATGGCCTCTAGAAAACTGTAGTGCCAGTGGTCTTCTGACTGCTGTATTACAAATCGACAGCGGTGTCCGCAGTGTTGCCATGATGGTGCCATGATGGCGACCTCAATATTCATGTAGATGTCTCTGACTCTACTGAGGCCCGCCGCTTGGGGGAAGTTTTCGACTTGGCTCAACTTAAACAGTGGGTGGATTCTCCGACCCATGTTGGTGGTCACCTCCTGGACCTAGTCTGCTCTAATTTTTCCATCAAGGCACTAAGTTCAGAAAAAGTGACGTGGTCTGATCACAATCTTATTAGGTTTTCATGGGAGGTGGAGGATGTAGGCAGAACGGCTTATGCACTGCCCATTAGCCAACCCCAGAAGGTCAATTTGGTTGCGTTCGGCCAAGCTCCATCTAGAGCCCCCCCGACGCTTATCCCTGAGATAGGCAAGGCGGTTAGTGGCTTTAATGGGTGGGTGCTGCAGGCGGCTGATGCTTCTATGAAACATACTACCATGTCAAGCTCCGCCGCACCCCTTCCCAACCCTGGTTCTCCCCCGAGTTGAGGGTGTTGAAACTGGGGTGTAAAAAGTTGGAGCGAGCATGGAGACATGAGTATAGTTTGGAGACAAAGGCCGCCCTGCGTACAGCGCAAAAGGACTACTATACCGCTATTAAGACAGCTAAAGGCAGCTGCTATGCAGGGAGAATTGCTAGAGCGGAAAATAACAGTAGAGAGATTTTCTCTATTGTTAAAAGCTTTCTATCCCCTGCTGCTGACAAAACCACATTCCCTTCCTCCTTTCAATGGTGTGAGGAACTGTCTGACTTTTTCAATAATAAAATAGCTAAGATTCAGAAGGACCTGCTTTCTGCGCTGCCAGTAGTCAGCACAGTGGCTTGTTCCCTCCCTATGCCATGTCACTGCGATGCCCAGCAGTTCACAGACTTTTCTGTAGCTGCTTAATGTGATATATTGATACTTCTTCAGTCCCTCAAATCGGGCTCACCCTTAGACCCCTACCCTGCCCGGGTACTTTCAGAAGTAGCCAGTACTGTATGCAGTGAGGTCACCCAGATAGTGAATCTTTCTCTATCCTCAGCAACGGTTTCTACAGGCTGGAAGCAGGCAAAGCTTTTGCCGCTCTTAAAAAAAACAGGGCTGGATGCTGCTGTTCCAGGGAATTATTGTCCTATATCCCTTCTGCCAGCATTGGCAAGAATCTGTGAGAAAGTGGTTTTTCGCCAACTCGAGAACTTTGTTGAGACCTCTAATGCCCTGCATCCAACTCAATCGGGACTCAAGGCGGCCTACAGCACTGAGACAGCTCTGGTTGAAATGGCGGAGGCAATCCGGGAGTGTCTGGATGGAGGCGGCAGAACGGTCCTTATTTTTCTAGACCTCTCTGCCGCGTTTGACACCGTTCCTTACCAGCTCCTCCTCGCCAAGCTGTCTGTGATCGGCATTGGTGGTTGTGCCCTGGCCTGGCTAACATCGTTCTTATCAGATAGGACACAACAGGTCTGGATGCCGCCCCATGCCTCAGAGCCTAAACCACTTCTCACTGGGGTCCCTCAGGGCTCTACTCTTAGTCCCCTACTGTTCAATGTTTACATCACTCCCCTGGTTTACCTGGCGGAACAGTACAGGGCTAAGATTATTGGGTATGCCGATGATACACAATTGTTGTTCACCGGGCCGGACAACCATCTGGATACCACAGCAGTCCAGCTCTGTTTGTCCTCAGTCTTTCGCTGGCTGACTATGGCCCAGTTGAAATGCAATGAGGACAAATCTAAGGTACTCTTCTATGGCTCTTTCCCTTCCAGCTTTAAAAATTCGCTATGGCCCCCGAACATTCCCAGTCCTAAGGTGATGGGTGGCCCGCTAAAAATCTTGGTATATGGTTTGGGGAGGATTTAAGATTCAAGGATCATATAAGGAAACTATCAGGGACATGCTTTGCTACCCTGAGAACGCTGCGAAGATTCTTCCCACTGCTTCCCAGAGAAGCAAAAGAGACTGTTGCCCGAGCTCTCATTTTAGCGAGACTGGATTATGCGAACGCTCTGTTCAGCGGTATCCCTGCTTATCTGGTCAAACGCCTACAGGTTATCCAGAACGCCGCTGTCCACCTCCTGTTCAATGTTTCGAGATGGAAGAGCGTTCGCCCCCACATGCGCAGTCTTCATTGGCTGCCAGTGTCACAGCGCATTCTGTTTCAATCCCTAGTGCTCTTGTTTAGAGCAACTCATGATCAAGGACCTCCCTATTTCAAGAAACGGTTCACCTTCTATGCCCCTCCACGTGCTCTCAGATCGTCCTCCCTTTTTAAGATGACTCTTCCTCGCTTCAAGCGAACTAGACTAGGGGGTCAGTTTATAGCTGTGGTTGCTGCCCGGGCTTGGAATGCCCTTCCCCTTTACCTGCGCTCCATTCAGTGCGTAGGCCAGTTTAAGAAGAGTCTGAAAACTCATTTATTTACCAGTGTGGCATAAGCTGGTCTCCGCTCTGTCTTTCTCTGCCTTTCTCCATCGCGCCAGGATACTCCCAAGTAACAGAGCGCGCTATAAAATGGTTTATACATACATACATATACATACATACATTGGTGGTGAGTACTTTTCCATATGTATCAATGCAAGTGTGAGTATTTTGACTGCATATGTTTTGAATGCACACATATAAATTATGCATGTGGAAACATACCAACTACCCTTTGCCGGAGTCCAGCCCATATGTATCCAGTCCTTGCAATGGTACAAAAATGACTTACCTGTAGATTGCTGCAGACGGGGTCCTATTCCTCGGGGTGAAGATGCTGCTGTGAAGGGGGGACCTGGAAAAAGGGATATACGTTGACTGCTGATGGAAAGAACAGGAAAGGGGTGAGTATGCACTTCAAATCATTCATTTCTGATGACCTTTTAACAGTTGTCCCACCACAGTGGTCAGCTTGTGGAAAAGTCAACCCGCAATACGGATGGTGATGTAGTTCCCCTGTATTGTGCTATAGAAGCTGCTTTCCCTCAACATGACCCTGTAGTGCCAGTGGTCTTCTGGTGGCGTGCTGTTGGTGTCAGCAGTTCAGTTGTGGCCTTTGCAAAGGCAATCAGACCATCTCCTAATACGCAGTTGGACCTCCGAACTTACAGCTTTTGGACCACGGGTACGGCAGTCCATAAACTTCTGAACTCGTAATTAGGCCCAGGTAGTAGCCTTTGGGTCACCCCATTTATCCACTGGCTTAGTAGAGGAATCCCCCTTCAACCATTGCTCACTTGAAATGTCTTTCATATTTTGTTTCAACCCACATTTTACGTAGTTTTACATGTTTCATTTACCAGTGAATTGCCTCAGCAAATCAATCCAAACTGCTTTCTGAGTTGTTTTAAAACAACATCTTTCAAATGCCTTTCTTGATACACAATGATCAGAAACTGTCAAGTGTTCCTCCACTTGCCTCCACAATGTGTGACACCCATATCACTGTGGACTTTCTCAGAGGGGTCTCTGAGAGTCCAGGGCAAAAATGCTGGATCCATCCCCAACAAGGGGAGTAGGAGTGCTTTGGACAAGGGCAAACTGAGGAAGCTTGTGAAAGCAAAACCTGCTGCACACTTAAATAATACTCCAAGCAAAACAGAGATGGTTCCTCTTTTATTGTTCATTGAAAGCCAGGCTGGCTTTCAATGAACAATAAAAGAGGAACCGAAACACTGGTGGTCCACTTCTTCACTCATGAAATTTGAACTTTATGTCCATTGAGACATCTGTTTTGCTTGGACTTTTATTTAAGTGTGCTGCAGGTTTTGCTTTCATTGGGGCAGATTTATGACGAACTTGCGCCACGTTTACGCCGCCGTTGCGTGACGCAACGGCACGGAAATGGGGCGCATCCCTGCAACCTATTTACAACGTGACGCATCTAGGCAGATGCGTCACGTTGTAAAGCCCTGCGCCACATGAAACCTGCTTCAGGTTTCATGTGGGCGTTCTGTCGTGGGGTGGGCGTTCCCTCGTAGGAAAGCCCCGTAAAACTGACGCAGTGAAATCTACAAGATTTCACTGAGTCAGTTTTACGAGGCTGCTGCGTCAAATCCTTACGCCTGCTTGAAGCAGGCGTAAGGAGTGATGCACCACCTTATGTATGGGTGGCCTCTGTACATTACAGGAGTTGCGTCGCACTTGCGACGTTACTCCAGCAATGCGCCGCCCATACACCACAAGATGCGTCACGCATCTGCCCGTCCTTGCACCATGGTGCGCCGCATTGTAAATGCGGCGCATCTGTGGTGCCGCAAGGAGGGAATTGCGTGACGCATCGGTTCTGGCGCATCCCTGCTGATTTGCAGAGATGCGCCAGAACTCATAAATTTTCCCCATTGTATTTAGTGTGTCTTCCAAGCACATTTTGAGGGGTTTCAGGGACTTGCCCCTTACCTGCATGCACCTTCTGCCTTACAGCATCTCTTCTGCGCGTTACCTGATCAGTGCGCCCGTTATTTCCCTCAAACCTAAAACCCTGTCCTCTTTGTTGCAAACTGAGGAAGCTTGTTGGCAAGACCTAGAGGAAACTGAGCTCTGGACATAAGCAATTACACAAGTAACATAAGCGTAGATGTAGATTGAATAGAACAAGAAAAACATCAGAAATGAGGCGGAGCAAGGTGTAAACAATAGGTAAAAGTAGCAATAGAGTAGAGGGGGGAGGGAATAGGGCAGAAGCAATCATTAGTTTAAATTAATATCAAATTCCGCAGATCAACAGTTATAAAGTTACATCAGTTATTAGAGAATAAAACATACCATAGAGAAAATTACATCTCTAGCTAGGACATTAAATAAAATAGAGAGCAAGTCCTGTAGAGCATGGAGGGGGGTGGAAGGATAGTAAAGATCTGAACCACAGGAGACATCAAAGAAATAGTCAGAGTATGAGAGTCTGCAAACCGGAAGGGGACCGGTGAAAAGACAGCAACTAATGCCCTAGATCATCGCTACGTCAAGGATCTGAACGGGTCACAAGGGTGATTCACCATGACCAAAACAAGTAGTGAAGGGTGTAAGAGTCGTTAAAAAGTGGATGTGCCGTGGTCAAAGTGGCACAGGTGGAGACCAGCGGCAATAATCTATCAAGGGGATCTGTTGTAGACGCCAGATGGGGGACCCAATTTGTGAGCCCCAAATAAATTTGAACAAAATGGCTGGATTGCAGGAGAGACAGAGATCAGGACACAAAGTCATTACAGAGAAACACAAAGTAACTAAGGAAATATACCCCAGGAGCAGGGCTGAAATGTGTAAGGCAGCCAGCAGATTTGGCGGGAGGTAGGCTGAAGGTCGTCGAAGTTAATGTCGGGACATCATCAACAGGGGGATAATCTAGAAGGGGCTGCGGTATGCCAAGCAACAGAGGTTGGGTCTGAAAGGTGGGCAAGTCCAGGGCTAATCACGGGACCGACAGCACTCACCGCAGGCTCCGGTTTCCAGCCATGCATCACACCGGAGCAGCTCCTCACAGGCTGCCCCCCACAATCACCACTCCGCCCGATCCCTCACCACCGCCGGCCGCCCTTCACCAAAAACCTCACCACTCGCCTCACTGTGACGGGGGAGCCTCCATTGAGTAGAGCCTTTGCAGTAGACAATGCATAAAGGCTGAGACCTCATGGTGGGTGTCTGGCTGCAAATCTGGGAGGTGTTGTGGGGCATTCCGGGCAGGGTCAGCAGAGAGCAGATCAAGAGGTCAAGTCCAGGACGTGGAGGCAGTCAGAGGGGGGGAGAGCTGCCAGCTCATATTCCACAGCAGCGAGGCATCTCTGCCGAGCCAGCAGCCATGTTGGAAAAGACTACATGGGCACTCCCTCAAGAAACTCGGAGGGTGCGAAGCAGGCAACCCAGATCGTTACCTGGGGTCTGCAATGAGATGAGCAATAGGTCAAATGCTAGAGGAGGGTGGCGGTCGGAGGGGAGAGAGCCGCCTGCTCAAACTCCACAGCAGCAAGGCATCTCTGTTGAGCCAGCGGCCATGTTGGTAAAGGCTCCGTGGGCGCTCCCTCGAGAAACTTGGCGGGTGTGCAGCAGGCTACCCGGATAACTGCAAGAGGAAAGGAAGGTGTTGTAACTTAAGTGTACCTGCTGCTCAGCTAGAATGTGTGTTGTGTGGAATGTTGGATGGATGGAATGTTGGATGTCTGTGAGTGTCAGTTGGGTAAGGGGTGAGCAGAAGGGTAGCTGCTCCTGGTGAGGTTTTCCTCTTAACTTCTTGAAACAACTTAAATAAAGGAATCTACTTAATCTACGCCAGAAGTCCGGACTTCCATTTGTTTACAACAGAAGGCACAGGAGTGCAGGCACAAGATCAACCATACGTTGGGAGGCAGAGGGAGGAGAGAGACCCGGGGCAAGTGCCAAAGTCAGTTCTCCGTCGGAGGAGCTCCCAGCCAGAGCTTCTCACCCGGTGGCCATCTTGGCTTCGATACCTGACTTGTTGTCATAGTATAAGTACTGGAGCTGTGACATCATAACTTCCGAACACTTCAGGGCTAAGAGGGCATTCTGCCAGGAAGAAGAGATGGAAGCTGTAGGACAATGTTGCTTTTTTTGCTGGCTTGCTGCTTGCTGCTTCTGTCCTGGGAGAGAAAGGGCAGAACTTTGCTTTCTACATCCTGCTTTTCAAGGTTTTCCAATGCCTTGTGTGTGCTTGCCGTGTGTGCTTGCCTCCTGTTAAGAAGTCTCAGGGACATCAAAGACTTATCTGCAGCCACTGAACTCCACTGACCTGCCAAGTTGTGCCAATTCCAGTTCTGGGACTCTCAGCGCCATTTTTTTGATGCAGTACCACTGTGCGGTTGAAAAACAAATGTATCTCCCCTGTGCTGCAGAACAATCGATGCAGTGTCTATCGTGCCGCTAAAAGATCACTGCAACCGGAGTCCCTTGCTCCATGTCACTAACGTCAATGGTGCACACTACGACTTCATTGCAGGCCCTGCTGTGCGGTTGAAGAAATTAACACATCACCTGCTTTGCAGCTAGGATATCATTGAAGCACCTGTTCCGCCGCCTGCTTCGACCCAGAGCATGTGGATTTATGACCCATCATCCTTGGGCACCAAGTTCTTCATCAATGTGGGCCAGCAGTTAGGAACAGAGGGCGCGGGTCCAGATATTAAAGTATCACCTCCCCTCACAGTAAGGAACCGATGCATCAACTCCCTTGACAGTAAGGAACCAATGCATTACCTTCCCTGCGCTGCAGGAAGGAACCAATGCACCACCTCCCCTGGCTGTAAGGAGCCGTTGCATCACCTCCCTTGGGAGTAAGGGACCGATGCATTGCTTTACTTTTACTGCACCTCACTGCCTCTGTTTTTGTCTTTGATTTTGACGCATCCCAAGTACTTTGTTCTAAAAGGGATGCTCCCATAGTTTCTTATGGACTGAACTATTTTGAACCTTTTTAAAGTGATATCTTGATTTGTGTATTTTGGATTTTTTCGTTTTGTTCTTGTTTTATTCAAATAACTATTAGTTATTTTTTGTAACTGGTGTAGTGTCCTTTTGTTATATTTTACTTGTGTTACTGTGTTAGTAAGTACAAATGCTTTACACATCACCTCTGATATTAGCCTGACTTCTTGTGCCAAGCTACCAAGGGGTTGAGCAGTGGTTATCTTAGCTGTGTGACTCTCTTAACCTGACTACAATAAGTTTCCCAAATTGGCCAGGGTGCAAACCTCTGCCAACTAAAGTACCCAATTTCTAACACACACCATAAATTAATTCGTGTTTACCCTCTGGTAGCTTGGTGCAAATAAGGCAGGCTTAATTAACAAGCAACGTGTAAAGTATTTGTGCAGTAAAGCTGTGAAAACATCACCAAAAACTCAACAACAGGTTAAAAAAAATATATGATTTCTATAAATAAAACATGACCAAAGCAACAAAAATCCAATAATAAGAAGTTGAGTATGATTTTTAAAGGTTAAATGTAAAAATAGCATTTAGAAGTAATAAGTGGTTTTAGGAGTTCTCATTACACTGGACCAGGGCAACGTCAGCGTGCAGGCCTACCGCAATGGAACATGGGCCAGATACTGGAGCCATGCAAGGTCCGTTGAACAAAGTGCCAAAATCCTTGTCGTAATAGCAAGATGCAGGGTGCAACCGAATGATGCGTCAGTGTCAATCCCGCTGTCAAGGTGATGCATTGATTGTCTTCATGCAGTGGTGGTGGTGCGCCTGTTCCAAAGACTATATGCCGAGCCAAGAGGCGTTGGGTCCGTAGACGATGCGCATGGTTTCTCCATGCAGTCGAGAGGATATGTTGATCTTCCCACATGGCAGTAGCAGTGATGCACTGGTTCCAATGTGTTGGATCTTTAAGGCGATGCACTGGTGCGAAGTATGATTTGCTTATCCTCCTCCTGAAACGGCAACAATGCATCTGTTCTGCTACACGCAGACATGAGATGCATTGGTTCAAATGAAGCAAACATCTGGGTCCAATTCCAGAGGACCAGGCACAGGAACGGGGGTGAGTAGCAAAGGGGAGGTGGTCCACGGAAGGAGACCAAGTCCACATAAGTTTTCACTGATTGATTGTAGATGCTAGCACACTCAAGAAAACTCTGGACCTCTTGAGTTTTCAAACAACGAAGTCTATAGAGGGGATGATGAGTGTGTGCAGTGTTACATTTTAAAATCCTTAGGCTCAGTCCTTTTTAGATGAAGAAGATCAAAGTAGTCAATTCTTTGTAGAAAAATAGCTCTTTATTTATGATGATACAAACATGGACAGCCGACACGTGTTTCGCCCCTGTGGCGAATTGCGCCAGGGCTTTCTCAAGGCTATTTACAATCTTGTCTATTACCGCAATCTGTGCATGATAAATTTCACCGTAAAATCCGGTTTTGTTAACTTATAAAGGGATCAAATCCCCGGCGTGTCTCACCAAACAGTTCGTCTCTCCCGGCGTTTCAGGAGCAGGGGTGAGACTTCGATGTGCCTGAACCTCAAAAACAGGAGACAAGCCCTTGGATATCGGTCTGGGATCAAACTGGGTCCAATTCATCACCACCAGGGTCAGAGAGAAGTAGGCAGTAGGGCAGCACAGCAGAAAAGCAGTTCTTCTAGAGCTGAAGCGAAGCAGAGTGAAAGTCCTTGTAGCAGCACAGCAGTCCATCTTCCTGACAGAGTTTCTTTACAGGTCGAGAAGTGCCTAGTTTGATGAGGTCAGAAACCCTTTACTTATTAGTTGTGCCTTTGAAGTGGGGGAGACTTGAAATGAAATGAAATTAGCCTTTTGTATAGCGCATGCTGTCACCCTACAGGTATCCTGGCGCTCAGACTTGAAAAAAATAGACCGGCACAGAAACCAGAAATAGCGGTAAGGGGAGTCTTAAGGATCTGACTTGGGGAAGAGCCAGGTTTTCAGGCCCTTCCTGAACTCCAGCAGGGAGCTGGCTTGTCTGATATGCTGCGGCAGCCCATTCCACAGTTGGGCGGCTGCCGTGCTGAAGGCCCTTCCTCCCATCCTGGAGCATCTAAATCTGGGAGTGATTAGAAGGCCATTGCTAGAGGATCGGATCTGCCTTTTTGGAATATACCAGCTGAGTTTCTCTTGTAGGGGAATAGGGCCTAAGTTGTGCACTGCTCTGAATGCAATACAGAGTGATTTGAAGTGTACCCTTTCCCTAATGGGCAGCCAGTGAAGGTCTTTTAACGCCAACCTAGTAGAGGACCGACGTTTCCTATTCAGTACCATCTTTGCCACCATGGACTGGACTCTCTGCAACCCCTGAAATATGTATTGCGGTGCTCCCAGATACAGGGAGTTGAGTATTCCAGCCTGCTCAGCACTATATTCCTCACTACGAGGGCGAGCGTGTCTTTGGGGAGAAGTGGTAGAATCTGACGCAGCATGCGCATCAAGGAGAGGCATACCGCCACAGTTTTATTGGCCTGAGACTCCATTTGGAGGTTGCTGTCCAGCAAGACTCCCAGGTTACGCACTGTATTGGCTGGAGTCAGGGGTTCCTCCTCCGGTGTGAGCCTGAACTCCCGAGGTTGCTGTTGGGACAGTCTGGCTGAGGGACAGTAGACCACCTCTGTCTTCCCTCCATTAAATTGTAAGGAGTTATCCTTAAGCCATCCAGCTGTCTGCTGCATGCAATCCTGAAAAGTATCCATCGATATTGCCTGTTTCCTTTCCAGGGAAAACATCAGCTGGGTGTCATCGGCGTAGTTAATCAGGTCAATACCGAAGGATTTAATTATGAGGAGCAGGGGTTGTAGGTAGATGTTAAATAGAACAGGGCTGATCGCGGAGCCCTGTGGTACCCCGTGTTGCACCGGAGACTTGCTGGAGGTAAAAGGAGCCATGGTCACTATCTGTTGTCGTCCCGATAGATAGGACACTAGCCATTTTAGGGCCTGCCTCGACACCCCTATCCTCTCCAACCTTTCCACCAGTATAGCATGGCTCACCGTATCGAATGCGGCTGACATATCGAGCAGCACCAAAATGGTGTCGCTCCCATTTTCAGCTCGCACTCGCAGATTATCCAGAACGGTCGCCAAAGCAGTCTCTGTGCTATGGCCGGGGCGGAACCCAAATTGGTCCCTGTCCAGCAGATAGTGATCCTCCAGATAGCAAGAGAGGCTTTTGCTGACTAGTTTTTAAAGCATTTTAACAGGATAGGGCAGGAGGAAGATGGGTCTAAAATTTGCTGGTGACTTGGGGTCTAATGAAGGTTTTTTTAACAGAGGTGTTATTACATGCCAACTTCCATGCCTCAGGGACGTAACCAGCTTCCAGTGATTGACTGCAGATCTGTTGTAGCCAGGGGAAAGTTTCCTGGCCCGCTGCTTTCCAGATTTTATAAGGGAGGGGGTCAAGTGGGGAGCCAGAGGACACAGTATCGGCCAGTGTTTTAAACAAGTTGGCCGTTAGGACAGGGAATTTGTCCAGGAACGTGTTAGCCCGAACCGTTTCCTCAGGCCGCCGTGCCGAATTATCCTGATCGCTACTACTAATGGGGTGGATATCGCCCCCTATTTTCACAATTTTTTCTTTAAAATGGGCAGCAATCTCCTCGCACAGTTCTTGTGAGGCAGTTACCTTCTTGCTCGTGCTTGTTGGAGATGAAAGTTCCTTAACAATTTGAAACAGGGCTTTTGTGCTGTTAGAGGCTTGTAAAATGGAGTTGGCGTAATGGTTTGACTTCAAAGAAGGTTGGTTGAAGTGCACATAGATCCTTTCTTCCAAGCCCTGGCTTCAGACGCATTAAAGGGGGTAAACAACCCTTTGTGTGAGGGTAGGACAGTTCCATTTAGGTGTAAGTGTTAGCTCCTCCACCCTCCTGCCCAGGATGAACCATCAGGATGCTGATGGAAACGCAGACAAACCTAACCCTTTCTTGGTGTGTGGGTGTCTACAGGGAATGCACAAAGCAAGCTTTCACCAACCTCAGAATTGTCTTGGAAGCAATGTGCAGGTACAAAGAGCTTTAAGAGCAGAGAAATACCACTTTCTAAAAGTGAGCAGAGAAATGCCACTTTCTAAAATAGTAATGTTCAATCCAACTTTACCAGTAAAGAGGATTTATCGTTATCATTCCAAAGATATAAACCATGACAGAACTTTTCCTTCTCAATCAGGAATTGCAATTAAAAAGTATCATACGGAATTCCCAATGTTATTGTTTGAGGAGAGTAGGCCTCACAGTAGTGAAAAATGAATGAAAGTGTTTTTATTACCCGTATATGCAAAACGTAACAGTACATGTCTTATCTTTTACTTACACAGCACCCTGCCCTATGTGCTATCTGAGGATTACCTTTGGGGTGACATATGTAATGAAAGGGGTGTTTAGGGCTTGGCAAGGATCTTCATATGCCAGGTCACTGTGGCAGTAAAACTACATACACAGGGTTTGCAGCGGTAGGCCTCAAATATGTTTAAAGTGCTACTTGTGTGGCTGCAGGTCCACGAGTAGAATTTCATTTAGATGGCCTGGCAAAAGGCAGTGTACTCTACTAGGGACTTACAGATAAATTAAATATCCCAATTGTGTATAAACCAATGTAATCATGTTTATGGGAGAAGCACATACAATTTAGCACTGGCCAGCAGTAGTATGGTGCTCAGAGTCCTAAGGCCAACAAAAATAAACAGCAAAAAGAGGATGAAAGCAGGCAAAAGGTTTGGGGGATAACCATCCTAAGGCTGACAGGTTGAACATGAGGTGAATAAAAAAGTTTTTAAATGAATGTTGTGTGCTTGCTTGTTTGGTAATTGTGTTTATGCGAGCGAGAGAGTGTGTGTAAGTATGAATGTAACTGCATGTGTGTGTGAGGGGAAACAACCTTTACAACGCAGTCATTACATTGCACTACATTTACAATGCAGTCATGACATCAGAACATGCTTTACAACACATGTCACTACTACGCAGCCATTACATCGCATGTCATTACAACGCATACCATTACAATGCATAGCACCCCTACACTATCCAACACTTACCCTACTGTTGCACCCACTGGAGTTAGAATAGTACATTTTACCCCCATTCTATCCAACACTTACCCGACTGTTGCACCCACTGCAGTTAGAATAGTATTTTTAGCCCTACACTATCCAACACTTACCTTACTGTTGCAACCACTGGAGTTATAATAGTAATTTTTACCCCTACACTATCCAACACTTACCTTAAATGCAATGTAATGGTATATGTTGTAAAGGTATAATGCAATGTAATGGAATGCGTTTTAAAGGTAGTTTTTAAAAATGCGATGTAATGGCATGCATTTGCAGGATGTTGCGATGTAAAAACTGCGTTGTAAAGGCATGCATTGTAAATGTATGTGTTGTAACGTCATACATTCGTGTGTGAGTGAAACTGAAGGACAAAGGATGTCTGATGTCACTTCCTATACCCCTGGTATTTTGGTGAATTGACATTCGTGCCAAGCTTCAATTTTTTGAGGAAACTGAGCTACCTATTGATGATTAAGCTCCTAATTCGGCTTTTGATAGTATTGCTTCTCTTAATTCTAATATTAAACACTCTAATATTAAACACAAAACTCACACACAATGGTATACTCCAGCTCTGAGACAGCAAAAATCATATAGTAAAAAAACTGGAGAGACAGTGGCATTGGACTAATAATTTTTATGATCAAAAGTTATGTAAAAGAGAAATCATCAAGTACCATCAGAACATAAAAATTGCTTGCAAAACCTATATTACTAATAAAATCAATAACTCTGGAAATATGTCCAAATATATTTTTAAAGTCCTAAAAAACCTTGCTAATCCCCCGGCTTGTTCACAGTTAATTCATCCTTTTCAGCTAATTTGCAACTCTGGCTGTCTATTTTGAGGATAAAATCACACCAATATATCAAATGTTTGTCCTACTTAATATTCAGCCCATATCTAAGTTCAAATATGTATTTTTTGCATGATCAATTAAAATCTTACAATTCGAAATCACCAGTGCTCAATCATTAAAACGTATCTACACATGCAAGTTCATAAAATACATTAATTACACAAATTCAGTTCATCATTATTATGATTCATTATTACAAGTATTAAAATAAGAATTATTCACAGATACAATTTCTTTACTTTTGTGCAATATCTCATGTGCAAATGTTGTTCTAACTACCAGCAACTTCCATTCCTAATATGTTTGAATCGTTAACTTCCAACTTCTTTTTTTACAAGGGTCAGACATTTTGTAGTTTGCCATCATTACTAAATCCATTGGCTTAAAACACGCTAATAGAGCTTGTCTGCATGATCGTATCCCTCTTTCATTAAAACAGGTTTTTAAATACCTCTTTCTTTCAACCTTCAATTATGTACATATGCAAACCAAATGTATAATATTTTCCTCCCATCGGTTACATAATCTACAGAGGGTTGGCTTAGTTGGTCTCAGCCACGGCTTAGCATGCATTAGTCCTGCAGGTTGCCACATCTTGCTGTCATAAATAGTTTCTTTCTTTTTATTGGTCACTGTATTTCTAGATATTGTTGCACTTTGAAGGTCGTGTTTTCGTTCACTATCATCCAGGCATGTGATCTTTTAATGAATAACTCTTTATCTGTCAAAAGTGATAGATGTTTTGTTAGTCTGTTAATTAGTTTTTTTAAAAGATAATGGTGTTATTGACATCTCCCAAATCTCTTGTGCAGACAGTTCTTCCAGTGCGGTTTTGAAGGTATGTATAAAAACGAGAATATGGTTCTGTTGCGTTTCTTGCCGGAGTACACAGCTCATTGGATTAATAATATTTGTTTTAATTTGTTTCCATGCCTTTACATACTGGACCATCCTCGCAATTTGCTGATTACAAAAGCCAAATTCCATTCAGATCTGGGCCGCTGATGCATTAATCGTCAGTCGAAACAAAATTTTAAATGTTTTTGTTATAACATTGTTCAAAAGTAGATAATCCATACCGCAGAGAACTTCGCTTCCATAAGTGAGACTGGGCATTCATTCAGCTTTTATAATTTTTCATAATGGAACATAAGTTGGACCACCCAAAGAGCTATGTAGTGAACGAAAGGCCATAATGAAGGAGTTACTTCTTTCTGTTTTGTGTTGAGAAAATGCACCCTTCTCATCAAACCATAAGCCCAAATATTCTAAGTTGAACTTTAATGCTCTCTTTTTAAAAGGCGGACACAGTTAGAGAAAGTTTAACACACCTGCTCTTGAAAAAAAGTCAAGGTACCATAAAAAAGCCTAAATTCGGATCCCCTTCTGATCCGTGTCCAGCTAGGATCTCTGTGTGTCTTACCAAGCAGATCTTGCCAGCTATTAGTTCTTTGTTTGATGCGTCAATAATGGGGGTCAGCCACCAAAGTTCATAATAAATATGTCTCTGACAAGTCTATCCAATGGGGCAGGGCAGCCCATTGATGCATTCATCTTATTTGCCCCACACTTCCCACCCTCAGAAGATCGCAAAAATTATGCCGGTACAGGACCCAGTATATTTGAAGCCAACAAGGGCGCCCAAACGAGTCAGCACAGTACCTCGGGGAACATGCTCTTTAAACAACAGTGGTCCCATGCAAAAAAAATTTCAAGCACCATAAATATAGACACAGTCGATTCTATATTAATATGACATGTCCAGCTGGACAGCGGTCTCAATGTTTACTTAATCAGGAATAAGAGAAAAGAATTCCTTGAACAACTCAATGTAGTGGGGCACAAGCCTGTACCCTAACACATACAAATTAGTACAGTGAAGAAACAAGGAACAAAACATGGCTTTTAAGCAAAAGCTTCAGGATTCTGTGATTTCCAATGAAACAGAAATTTCAAAAGGCACCTTTACATATACGTAACACATGGCATAAGTTCTGTATAAGGCGCACATAAAGGTTGACGGCGTTTCGATCCCACTTAGTATTCATGGGGATCATCATCAGGACATTGATTAATGCCTAATTGGTGGGAGCCTCTATTGCCTATAAAAGAAGAGGGGAGAGGAAAGGCATAGAAAGAATAAATTACAGGAGTTAAATAAGACTAATAATGCACATAGTCCACGGAGTGGTGAATTGTGGAGGTGTGGTGGAGATCGAACGGGTGGGCGACCGTAGAAATCATGTTAGCGTATTGATCCTAGAGTAGTAGCGTGCGTGGAAACCTGTAAGCGGCCAGTGAATCGTGACGGTGAAAAGGAGCTCAAAAACCCTTGGTAGGTTGAAAAGCATGTTGGTACAACATGCCTTAATCTAAAACCAAAAAAAAAATATAGAAACGAGGACCAGTCGTAACATGGGAGGTAAGCCCAATGATCCACAATTCTAAGACTTTTATAATGCCATAATATTGTCGATATGAACAAAATAAAGTAAGCCATGGGGGTGACTGTGAGGATGACAGGGCATCCGTGTTGCCGCGAGGAAAGCTAACTATGTCAGGTGTGAGGAATGGTGCAGTGTGAAGGTAGAATACATAGTGCTGATCGTTGTGGACCGGCGCAATTACCTTAAGATTACGGTGTCCAAGAGGTACTGCGCAGTGGGGGATAACAGAAATTAAAAAGGTTCGGGCATAATGTGAAATGAGGATATTACGATTGTCAATGCATGATTATTTTTAAACAAATTATTTGAAGTGAGCGACGGCGCAACTGTGGATGACAGAAGTAAAACAGTTAAAAGGTTCGGCGTAGTGAGAGTCAGAGTATCTATGTAACGTGAAGCAATGAGTAGAGGGACCGGGACTTACCTAGCGGGGACCCTAGCACGCTCGGTAAGGCGAGCTGGAGGAAGGGGTAGATGGCCGTGCTTCCCTAGGGAATTGAAAAAGGGGGAAGTAATTAATTACATGATACCGGGACCATGACTATTGCCGTAGGGCCTCGGGAGACCAAACGCTTACCAGGATCGGGAGCTGGAGACACGCGTCAAATATTTTGATTGCGTAGGAGCTAGAAGGTGACCTGGGAATGAAAACGGGTGATTAGGGGTAAGTAGGGAGCGTACAGTTCTAGCAATTTTTGGATGTGGAGCAAGGGGGTTGGCTTACCGGTTCACTTGCCACCGCATTGTCAGGAAGGATTGTATACCGACTGAACCGGTAAGCCGACCCCCTTGCTCCACATCCAAAAATTTCTAGAACTGTACGCTCCGTACTTATCCCTAATTACTCGTTTTCTTTCCCAGGTCACCTTCTAGCTCCTACGCGATCAAAATATTTGACGCACGTGTCTCCAGCTCCCGATCCTGGTAAGCGTTTGGTCTCCCACGGCCCTACGGCAATAGTCATGATATCATGTAATTAATTACTCCCCCCTTTTTCAATTCCCTAGGGAGGCACGGCCATCTACCCCTTCTTCCAGCTCGCCTTGCAGAGCGTGCTGGGGTCCCCCCTAGGTAAGGTCGGTCCCTCTATTCATTGCTTCACGTTACACAGATACTCTGACTCTCACTGCGCCGAACCTTTTAACTGGTTTACTTCTGTCATCCACCGTTGCACCGTCGCTCACTTCAAATAATTCGTTTAAAAATAATCATGTATTGACAATTGCAATATCCTCACTTCACATTATGCCCGAACCTTTTTAACTTCTGTCATCCCCCACTGCGCAGTACCTCTTTGACACCGTAATCTTAAGGTAATTGCGCCGGTCCAGAACGATCTGCACTACGCATTCTACCTTTGCCCCGTGCCATTCCCCACACCTGACATAGTTAGCTTTCCTCGCGGCAACACGAATGCCCTGCCATCCTCACAGTCACCCCCATGGCTTATTTTATTTTGTTCATATCGACAGCTCTATGGCATTATAAAAGTCTTAAAATTGTGGATCATTGGGCTTACCTCCCATGTTACGACTGGTCCTCGTTTCTATATTCATTTTTTGGTTTTAGATTACCTCATGTTGTACCAACACACTTTTCAACCTACCAAGGGTTATTCAGCTCCTTTTCACCGTCAAGATTCACTGGCTGCTTACAGGTTTCCACGCACGCTACTACTCTCGGATTAATAAGCTACCATGATTTCTACAGTCGCCCACCCGTTTGATCTCCACCACACTTCCACCATTCACCACTTCGTGGACTATGTGCATTATTAGTCTTTTTTAGCTCCTGTAATTTATTCTTTCTATGCCTTTCCTCTCCCCTCTTCTTTTCTAGGCAATAGAGGCTTACACCAATTAGGCTTTAATCAATGTCCTGATGATGATCCCCATGATTACTAAGTGGGATTGAAACACCGTCGACTTTTATGTGCGCCTTATACAGAACTTATGCCATGTGTTACGTATATGTAAATGTGCCTTTTGAAATTTCTGTTTCATTGGAAATCACAGAATCCTGAAGCTTTTGCTTAAAAGCCATGTTTTGTTCCTTGTTTCTTCACTGTACTAATTTGTATGTGTTAGGGTACAGGCTTGTGCCCCACTACATTGAGTTGTTCAAGGAATTCTTTTCTCTTATTCCTGATTAAGTAAACATTGAGACCGCTGTCCGGCTGGACATGTCATATTAATATAGAATCGACTGTGTCTATATTTATTGTGCTTGAAAATTTCTTTTGCATGAGACCACTGTTGTTTAAAGAGTACAGGACCCAGGGCAAAAACGGCGAAGAGGGTCAGTGCTTCCCAGAGGGAAGCTGGTCTATCAATGATAGATACACAGTCACCAAGCACAGGCAGGCATCCAGATCCACCCAGGATGCGGGTATTATCATGGAATGTTGCAAGCCTTAGCTCCAGAAACCCTGACTGGGGGCAATTTATGGACCAATATAATGTTTGTACGTACCAAGAAATCTCAGCCAGGGAGAATCTGCAACGGCTGTGTTGTGCGTCATTTAGAGCAGTTGCCACTTTTGGGTGAGAGGGCAGGCCTTCAGTGGGGCTTTGCATCTGGGTTGGATCACACTTGGGCTGTACAGCAAAGCAGCTGGAGTCATCCTCCAATGACATTTTATGTATTCTTCTCACCTTTCCATTTCCATCAAAGGTTAGAATTGCTTTGAGTAATGTGTACTCTCGGCTGGTAAGTTATTGTCAAGAATTGACTACCTTCGATTTGCTGATCACTTTTGTATCCACCACTCCCAATAATTTTTCAGTGCTCATTGGTGGTGACCTGAACGGAGGTAACCCCAGTGAAAAGGATGTACACTGGGCAATCCCCAAACCCAATATTCCACCAACTATGGCCTGGATACCATTAGAGCTTCAGATTGAATCTTTCACTTTGAAACATTCCTTAAGGGCCAGTAATGGCCCTACTAAATCGGACAGACCGTGGAACCATACTTTTAACAGAACAGGGCAGTGCTACATTGGTTGACACAAGGTTTTCGATCAGGGTGGTCGATTTAGAGAGTGTGCCTCTTCACAATAGCAATCATAATCCCTGATCCTAGAGACTGCAATGTCAACTTCTGAGACTGACCCCGATCTAAAATCCCCACCTGATGATAGACTAACACTTTCTACATGTAGGAGGAGAGTCTGATGGACGGATATACATCAATCTCCTGATGTACTGTCCACTTTATATGAATCCATCATACCATTCTTAATGGCGGCAGAACACTCTATCTCCATTAATGGCACACTCATCTCCCTTATGCAAGTTACTGAGACCCACAACGCACTAACGTCCACACTGGCCAATATCTATTTCCCAAGCTGTAGAATACGTAAGCATAAAAAGGACCGACTCCCATGGTGTAGTGACAGCTGCCCAATGGCTAAGCTAGCTCTGATTGATGCCATTAAAGTTAAGGACAGACCCTAATCAGGAAAAAAACAGTGTTTTATAAAAGTATCATTGTTGATGCTAAAAAAAAGGTGGGAACTTGATAAGTGGGACGCCCTGAGAAGGGCCTTGGCCAACCGCAACATGAAGGTCTTCGGGAGGATAGTAAACGCAGGCTGCTGAAGGAAAACAGCCCAATATCGGGTAAGAAGTTTAGAAGACATACTTTGAAAACCTTTATTCGGGGTTGGAGGATGATTGTGGCATCACAGCAAAAGAACTCCCCTCCCTACAGATAAACTGTATTGAGGCCCCCGAGAAAAGTCCTTTTTTTATATATACATTTTATTTTCATCAAAAATGACACATATATACAGTAAAATAAACTGGAAGTTTTTAATTTTTGCATCAGGTGAAACACAAATACGAAAAACAAGAGAAGAAGAATATTTTTTTTAGAGGAGACACAAAATCAATTCATACAACACTACCAATAATTATATTATTCCATCCAAAACCAATGGTCTCCATATTGCTTCTAGCTTGATCAAGGAACGGACGCCCCTTGCCTTAGCCAAGGCTGCCTCTATTCCATAAGTCTCTCTAATGATAGACCCCAGTCCTCGGCCGATGGCGGTGTCGTATCGACCCACTCCCAGGCAACAGCCAATCTAGCAGCAGCAATCAGAATTGAGAAAAGGTGTCCGAGTGCCGGGTTATCCTCCTTATAGCCCAGCATAATTACAAGATCAGTAAATTAGGGGTCCAAGCCCAATTTCAGCTGAAGTATCTGTTCGATTTTCTGCCAATATCCTCCAGCTCTGGGCACTCAATGAACATATGTATCAAATTAGCATTGTATACTCCACATTCCTAAAGAGATTACTAGTGCCATAAGTAATGTAGTCCAGTCTAAAGCCCCAGAGCTAGATAATATCCCAGGGGACCTCTTTCGAAGTGAACCCACTATTTGGGCTCCCTATCTGTGGACCTTGTATAACACCATTCTACAGGGAATGGCGATCCTTGCTACATGGGCTGGCGCATAAATTCTTCCTGTATATAAAAAGGGCTCACCACTCATTCCTACAAACTATAGACCTATAAAACTAATTGACATTAGTCATTGGGCCGTCTTCAGGATTGTATGGAGGAGCACAAAGTTTTGAGCTCATTTTCACCCGGTTTTAGAGAAAAGATGTCAACAACAGATCAAATCTTTAGGCTTTAACTTCTGTATGGAAGACTGTGTCTATAGAGGGTGGCGGCCTCAATTCAATTTTTGTGGACTTAAAATCCACATTCGATTTGGTGCCCAGAGATTAATTGTGGGCAATATTAAGGAATCTGGGGACCACAGTTTATCTTTGCCACCTGTTAAAGCAGCTTCATGAAGGCAATTTTGCCCAAGTCAGATTTGGCAAACATGGAGAACTCACTGCCCCCATACATGAGGATAGAGGTATTTGCCAAGGCGGTGTTCTCACCCCTACCCTTTGCTACCTATTTATAAATGTATTGGAAGAGTCATTGACCGTGGGGAAGGACATAGATGCACCCAAGCTTGTGAACCGTAAAGTACCTGAAATGATATTTGCCAACGATACTCTCCTGCTCTCAAAAACACCTATGGGCATACAGAGGATCCTTGACAACTTCAATGTCTTTTGTAAATGTAGGGGGCTAGATATCAACATTTGGAAGATCTCATATATGTTCTTCAATATGGTCTTCAATCCAGTTAGTAGTACCCGGCCAAACCCTTTTCTACAAGGCACCCCTCTGGGGAGGGAGTCAGTATTTGAGTATCTTGGGATCACCCTAACTTAAAAAATAGATTGGGGTGCCCCGATCAAAAAAGCTAGCTTAAAGCTGGCTCAGACTATGGGGGGCCTGATAAAGGTATTTAGGAACTCAACTCACAAACCTATTGGTCGAAATATATAAAGTGCAAGCCAGGGGTGCTGTCCTGTATGGGGCTGAACACTGGGGACATTGTTCACCTAGTAACATAATTAAGATTGAGAACACTTTCTTCAGGCAACTATTTGGTCTTCCCACTATCTCCCCTCTAACACCACTTTGCCTGGACCTCGGGGTAAGGCCAATCGCAGACAAAATTACTCTTAGACCCCTTACATTCTGGCATCATCTGTGGGCAACCCCACAACTGGATAATTATAGTGCAGAGCTGAGGGAGGTCTTGAGCCTTCAGTGTGCAGGAAAATTACCTTGCCTAGCCTTTGTCAGGGACACACTCTTGGCCATGGGCAGGCAAACCTATGGTACAATGCTGAGGTAACCTGCCCCATAACATCCAGGAAGAATCTGGTATGGAGCTACACGGAGTGCAAACTTGCCCATTTCCAGTAGAGCTCGACAACTGGCTCTCTCACTGCAGCGTTCCCGGGTATCAAAGACCAGTATAGCCTAGAGTCTGTATTTGGTGACATACAACCTGCGCGTGCCACAAAGCTATACCTGGAATCTAGGCACAGGCCCTCATGCTTGTGCCTTTACAAACAAATGGTCTGGTTCACCCCTTTTGGGTTGTCCGGCCTGTAGTCATGCAGTGGAGTCAGATTACCACGTATTTTGTTCTCCAGGCTGTAGGAAGGCCAAGCATCGATGGTTAATCCAGCTATGTAGAAATATGGGAACTCAGCACTGCGCAGTGGCTTTTAGATTACTGAAATTTAACACTCACCTGGCAATTGTATTTTCAGTGTTGTGCTTTTTATTTTCTATGTGATGTGTTACGCAAGCGGTCATGAACACCAATCTATAGGCTATAGCTGATAACCTTATATATCTTAAACCACATCTTGTTCATTTTATTTTGTTTTTAACATCTATGGTTTTTAGTATGCTTTCAGTGCGGGGAAACATTACTGTAATGCATATGCACTTTTATGGGGAACTCCAACCCAGAGTTACGAGGTCAGGGCACGCGCCCACATGGATTGTTATAATGAAATGTTATTGTATTGCACATGCACCTTTATGGCCTAATTCATCTAAATAAAGTTTTTTAAAAATGAAATGAAATGCGTCAATAGAGTCAGGGAACTTCCCTACAGCCTGGAAATCGACACAGATCATGCCTATTCAAAACAAGCATTGGCATAGACAATAGGTCTCGCTTTTGGGACCTTATAAGTGTTTAGCCATGGAACAGTTGATGTTGTTGCACCAAGGATATCGTGCTGCATAACTAAATACTTAGAAGGTCCCAAAAGCGAGACCTATTGCTATGCTAGTGCTTGTTTATGTATGTTCTGGTTATAACGTTGAGTCTGACCTTGCACTGTATTAATAAATGTGTAAATGAGTGTTTGTTTATAAGTACAGTTGTTCTGCATGACATTCTATTGGGCCACATTTATTTTCGCCACCATGGCATAGACATCTGTAAATGCTTGCATGGATGTTTTTACTGACAGATACATTTAGGTTAAATGTGCAGTATTGTTCAGTAAGTGGCTCGTACGTATGAGGTTCTAGAAATTGCAGCTGCTTGTAAGGATAATGCAAACAGAGCAAAGCATACTATGCCTGCTTCACTTAATAATGTAGCTGGGTAAACGTCACTGATGTATCAATGGTAACAGTGTGACTATGCCACACAAGGGATGCTCTAACAGTAAAGATACAGGAAGAAGATGATCAGACAGATAAACAACAACAGATGAGTAACCTCCATAGCTCAAATTCAGTTAGTTCCAAGTTTCCAGGAGAAATACATTATCATTATGTAAACAATGTTGATACAAAACAATTAATAACCTATCACACAGCCTGAGAAAGCTCCTTAAATCACTCATTACATTACAGCCAACGCGAGGAGGAGTCTGCTGACAGGTTGAGTTGCTCAAGGAGTCAAAGCACACACAGATAATAGTACTCAGGCAATGATGCCTTCAACAAGCACGAGAGCCAATGTGACTTTCCACAACCTCAAACAGGTGATGGAACCTTCAAGAAATAACAAGAGGGTATGGGAACTAGTATCAATAAGTCTAGAACATAAAAGCACAACAGTGGCATGTATATGATGTAGGATAGATGACATGAACAAACGCAGGCACCCCTCAACAACCAGTGATCGTGATACAATGTGCACAAATGCAAAAACCGGAAGAAAGAATGAGTGTGCAGCACAAGTGAAGCTGACCTTCCAACTGTGAAACACTTACTTCAAATGGCAAGAATCTCTATCTGCCCTGAACAACGTGGGCTGACCTTAGGCTTCTAAAACACAAAATCTGATGTTAAAAACCGGAGAACATAAATGGAGAGATACCGACTGTGCACAGAGAAACCAGTAACTGCTCATACCTGAAACACGAAAACACTGTGGGGCATATTACCAAGGGTGGCGAAATTGAATTATCGCCACTTTAGCGGCCGTTTTCGGCCACTAAGCGACGATAATTCCATCGCCCTATTACCAAGCTGTCGCTAACACCAGTTAGCGACAGCTTGTAGGAGACAGTGAGCGGTTTGGGACCCGCTTTGCATGTCAGCGATATTTAGCACTAATGACATGCAAAGTGGGCGTACCCAACCCGTTAGCGACTGACAGCAGTTGCTAACATCGCTATCGCCTATTACCAAGAAAGGCGAAGCGATGGAAATATTCACGCTTAGCTCGAATATCACCAAACGCTAACGCCTGCAAATACCGGTTCTTAGCCATGTTATCCAATGGAAGGTGGATAACATGGCTAACAGCATTTGCACGCTAATGCGTGAACACCGTCGGTTTTCCAGCGATATTCACACTAACGCCTGCAATATTATCACTTTTGAGATAAACGTTGGTAATAGGACGTTATCTCAGCGATAATATTGGGCGAAGCGCAGCGTTAAAAAACTAAGGCTAAGCTCAGTTAGCGATAAATATCGCTAACTGTTGGTAATATGCCCCTGTGTTTATAGGAAATGAAGAAGCAACTGTGCAAAAACGGACCACCTGCAACACAAAAACACCATACTCTGAGACTCAGAGTGTAACAAGTAATGTTGAACAACGACTCAGAGAGGACTGAGGCAGAGAACTAACTTGTATTTAAGCCAAAAGTTCATAACACTCTCCTGTCTTGACTGCGAGTGAAAGATACTGCAGCGTATGCGTGTGTATGTGGGCTCCACATAACTAAAGTAGAAACTGGGTCACATGATCTCATCAATGGTAATGACGACCGGGAGGATACAGCGGCCATATTGGGTGTACTGCGAACTCAGTCTACCCATACAGAAACAAATGCGAAAAAAGGCACGGAGCACAGGCCACCACCGGATATTAGCATCAGTGAAATAGAGAAGGAAGACCGTCAACAATTAAAACCAGAAGCCCAAATAAAATGACAGCCTGGATGGACCGGAAAGACATGAATGCAGACTGGAAGCACTGAATGACCTTGCTCAAAGGTGGGAGAGGAAAGCATTCACGCGCGCGCTAAGGGGGTAAAGGAAAGCATTCATGGGCGCACTGGATGAAAGAAGACGCATGCCAGCTGGGGGTGGAGATCAAAACAAAGGGGGGATAGGAAAGCATTCATGCGGGCACTGGATGAAAGAAGACACATGCCAGCTGGGGGTAGAGATCAAAGAAGCCGCAACAGCTGTGCATGTCGAGCCCGCTCTTGTGCGCATTCTAGCAAGCTGATCGCCGGCAAAGTAGCATTTCTCAGGGCACTACTAAATGTCTCGCCCAGTGCACCGCATGCGCTGGCTCAGGTGAGACCTAAAAAGGCCAACTTGGATTTTTCAATCCTGTCTCACTATTGGCCTATTTCTCTGCTTTCTTTTCTAGGTAAGATTTTGGAAGGTTTTATTAATAAACAACTGTCAAGCTATCTTGAGGAAACATCTTAGACCCCTCTCATTTTGGTTTTATGTCAGAACCCCCCACAAAGATGGCCTTGCTTGCCATGACAGACTCCATTAGATGTTCCATGGATGCTAGCACCCTTTTTTCTGCTGTTGTTAATGGACCTATCAGCAGCTTTTGATACTGTTTCACATATTAAGCTGTTGCTCAGGTTTAAATGAGATATGGATATATGGAACTGCTCTGAAATGGTTTCAGAATTTCCTATCTAACAGATCTGAGGTGTTTTCAGTGTGGCACTTTAAGTCTCATACAATGACAGTTGATAAAGGTGTGCCCTTCGGATCTTGCCTGAGCCTTACCTTGTTAACATATATGTAGCCACGATAGCCAAACATATTAGATCTTTTGGCCTTGAAATACTGTCCTACCCTTATGACACACAGATGTTCATTTCCTTTGACAACATTGTGGTCAAAGTGAAGCAATGCTTCTCACATGAGATGAAGGCGGTGGCAGATTGGATGTCCGACAACTATTTTCAGTTTAAGGAGATTATGTTCTTTGGGAAAGCCCCAAAAATATGGACAAACAATCGGTGGCCTCCTGAATTAGACAGTGCTTCACTCCCTGTCAGGTTGTAAAAAATCTAGGCATTAATTTATATCAAGCCGTGACAATAAAAAAGAGCAGATTCTATTGATAATAGGCACCTGATTTTTCATGTTGTGGCTTTTAAAGAAAGCTTTGCCTTTTCTTCCACTGGCAGCATTAGCATAGTCAAAGTCAGCTGACTTGACTATGCTACTGCTGTTTTGGCTGCTGCCAATGGGACAATACTGTCTGGACCACAGGTCATGCAGAATACTGATACAAGGCTAATCTGTAATCTCCCTCCAGGAGCTGCTTTACTTCCTCTCTCAAAACTCTATAGTGGTTACCCGTCAAAAAGAGAATTATATTCAAGATCTGCTGCCTTACCCACATAGCACTAAAGGGGAAAGTACGAAGATACTTACACGATAATCTAAAACATCATCTTCCCATTAAACATCTGCCATCTAAGGATAAGGAGCTGCTCTCTACTCCCTGCATCCAGTGTCAAAGGTGTGGAGGCAGATCCTTCTCCTACATGGTTCCTACTTACTGGAATCGTTTGCCACTGCACATTCAAATCTGCCTTGATTGCATTAAATTTAAGAAACTTTTGAAAACTTTCTGATTTTAGTCTCTGCTTTTCTGTTCCTGCCGTAGTGTCCTCTTGTAACACAGAGATACCCTGTTGGGGTGATTCTGCCGCTGTTTCAAATTAGAATAACATAACATTTCATACTCAGGCCAGTCGGGGATTGTTCCTCTTTTGTTCTGGATGACTGTGACACCCAATGACAAGGCTCTGTTTTGTCACTCAGTTCTTTAAACAAATTAAAATCAAATAGACAAGGGTCGTACCAAATACTTAAAAAAATACGTTAAGGTGCTCACAGACTGCAAATCAATTAGAACAAGGACCAGATACACCATCTTAATCTGCTAAAAAAAATGGTTGAGTCCTGTTCCCGAGGGATGTACAAGTGACCTCCCTTTGTCAATGGATGCAAGTAACGTCAAGGAGGTAAACATAGTGGGAAGTTTAACAGAAGAGCAAAGGCTTAGACTGAAACTTGTTCACTTAATTGCTTTCACATTTTCACAGAACTAGCAAGTAGAGCTCATTTAGAGGAACATGCTATTCCTATTGAACTAAAAAAAACGATTAAACAATGACCATATCATATTCTGGAGGTACGTCACATAGCTATCCACAGAAAAGTTAAACAGATATTAAATATGAACGTTCTACAACCTCATCAAGTAATTGATGTTCACCCTTGGACTTTTTCCCAAACCAGATAGGAGTATCATTTTTTGTATTGACTTCCATGCTGTAAACAAGATTTACAAATTTGATAAATACCCATTACGTAGAATTGATAAACTCATCAACCAGTTTGGGGAATTCCAATAAATTTCCACCATTGACCTCCATAAGGAATATTGGCAGATTCCTGTATGCCACGAAGATAAGAAAAAGTCTACGTTTTCCAACACTTATTGGGGTTTTTTGCTTTGAGGTCATCCCTTTCATTTTGCATGTTGTACCTGCTACATTACAGCCCCTTGTCATATCTCAGTGATATCTTAATATTCGCAAAGACTGGGCTGACTGGGCTGGCTTCACATTAAATGCAAATAAACAGTGATCAGAATACTTTGGGGTTAAATATTTGAATACTAATTAGGAAAAGGACTAATAGAACCACAAGAAGAAAAAGTTCTACCCTTTCTCAAAAAACAAAAGAGATATATGGGCTTTTTAAGATATCTTCAGCTGCTATAGATGGTTTATTCCTAACTACTCACAGATATCAGGATCATTATCTAAATTGCTACAAAAGTCGACCCCAAGAAAATATATCACTCAATCAATAATCATATCTAAACCGGTATTACAATCACCAGACTTTAACTCTACCTTCACTCCTCAAACAGATGCCTCAAAATGTTACTGTAGGGTCATATTAGACCTGTCACCCTTGGGGTGGACTTCCCACAATCTTTTTGCCTCCCTCCTTCATTTTGGCTGATCTACTTTTTGCTGGCATTAGGACTTTGCAGTCTTTGCCACCGTTGACCAGTGCTAAGGTGCATATGCCCAATCGTTAAAACATTGTAACACAGGCTTACCCACAAATGGCATTTCTAATGAACCTATAAGCCCTTAGTAAAGTGGTACTATATGTGCTCAGGGTCAGTAAAATAAATGCTATGAGTGGGACAGCAGCACTTAATGTGCCACTCACTTATGTAGCCGTTTAAGCATGTCGCAGGCCTGCCATTGCAGCGGTGTAATCAATTTTAAACTGCCATTTCGGCTTGCTAAAATAAACCAATTTCCAGGCCCAAACCTTCCTTTTAGAAAGGCCATGGACAGCACTGAGGGCAGGGTGTAGTGCATTTAAAAATTAAGACATATATGTTTATATTTTAAATGTCCTGGTAGTGAGAAAAACATTGGAGTAACTGTTACAAGGAGATGATGCAGGAATGGTACACAAAGATTCTTTATTTCATCTCTCCACCACCACAGGTTCCAGTCAGCTGTGCAATGTTGACAATCACAGGTCATGGTACATTCCAACTGGGGTAGGATTGGAGGGGAGATGGAATTTACCAATTATAATAATTATAACAGTAACCTTATTACATTTAATAGGCTATAACTTCCAAATTGAAGCAGGTAACCAATTCATATTTAGTGTTTTTGGAATTTTAAGGAGAAATCCTCTCTTATGGTAAGTCTTATTTTTAATTACAATTTTGAAAATTACACTTTTAGAAAATAGCCATTTTCCTGCCATAGTAATATGGTGCCTGTAGCCTGACTCTGGGACACATGACCGGATGCAGTTGACGGTTGGGCTTTGTGTATTCCACTTAGACAGCCACACATACTAGGAAGCTTAACTATGGCTGTATGGGCCATCATTAGCAGGATGGATCTGGACAAAGACCTAATTAACAACATAACACGTGTATTTGTGAGGTGATTTTTACCTCAAAGGGTATCTTGCCGCTGAATAACAGATGTTTATGGCTACCCAACTCACTGCTACTCATTTCATTGACCTCAGAAGGATGAAATGCTGAGTGGACCCACCAGGGTTTGAATTTATGATCAAGAGGCCAATCACAGGCCCATACAGTGGATTAATTAGTCCACTGAGAAGCTTATATGGCCTTACACTTGATTAAGCTGTGTCCTGCCTCCACCCAAAGGGCTGCCTAACCCTGTAGTTAGTATGGAGCCAGGAAGGCAGGAAAACTTCACATTTCAAAGGAGAACCCCCGGAAGCTGCTCCTACTTCAATGGAAGAACTGGGTATAAATATTCAAACTCAGACATCAATTGTTCAGTACCCTCCTGTATCTGTTGGAGTTTGCCAGGAAGGAAGACTGCTGTGGTGCTGAAAGGACTGCCACTCCAGTTCTGAAGGACGCTGCCCTGCTGTGCTGACGTTATGTCTGCTACCCTCTTGCCTGGGTGTGAAGGAGCAGACCTGCATCTGATAAACCTAGGACCCCAGAGTGACCCCAAGGGCTAGTTGGCTGGCCTCCTGACTTAAGCCTCAATAACAGAAGGCTCGAACAATGACTTCAGCCCCTAGACTCTGCCATCGGTGAGTCCTGCAATGTTGAAAGTGGGCCTAAGATGCTCTTCCAGCCCCTGTGGACTCAGCAGAACCAACACATCTCATCTGCTGCGTGGCACAATCCTGAGCAGATCCAACCCCTCATCTCTGCTGCACGGATCAGACCTGTTGCAAGGACCCGCATCACTTCACAACCTGCAGCCCCTTTAGATCCACTTCTGGGCAATGTATTTTAGGTGCAGGTCCTCAAATCCCTCATCAATGGCTGCCTCGTAGATGAACTCCGCATCGCAGCCTCCCAGCTCCTTAGAACGTATGCATTTTCCAGACTGCAGCACATCCTTGTTGCAAGACTATGCATCAGAAGCCCTTGTTGACTGATCTTGATGACACAGGATCCTCACACCGCAGCTCCCCTACATCTCAGAACTGATGCATCGCTTGCACGCAGATCATTGCAACCCTCCTATAACTAGGATTTAAGGTACTCTGTTCAGCTGGCCTAACTGGGTCCCTGTAGCCAGTCCCCATCCATATTGCAGTCAGCTTGATCTTGTAACTTTGTCCCAGTACTGCACCACCAGATATCAACAGTTGGCACTTTTGTGCTTTTTGATGGTGTTTTTCCTGAAATCTTTAAAAAGTAATATCTCTAGTTCTATTGATTCTTTTTTTATTTATTAAAAAATATTCCGTTTTTTTTGTAAACTGGTATATGTTAGTGACCTTTTTCACTGCGTTGCTGTTTGAAGTGTTGTGCAAAAACTTTACACTTTGCCTCTGAGTTAAGCCTGACTGCTATGTGCCAAGTTGCCTGAGGGTTGAGCACAGGTTAATCCAGGGCTTGCTGTGACTTCATCCTGACAGTGATTGTGGGTGCTGTTTGACCAGGGCTCACAACCATGTTAATTTACAACTCTATTTCGCACAGGGCAGAACGATCACAACTAAGTAGTTAGAATGAAGAAGCACCCATCTCTTAATTAGGAACAAAATAGTCCACAGAGAACTAAAGTATCCCGCCATAGAAAGGGAATGCTTAGCGATAAACTGGGCCAAAGAGAAGCTGTAACTTATTTCGAAGGACATACTTTTGAGATGTATTCTGATCATGCACCTCTTACTTGGAATAAGTGCACACAGGTCAAATGATCCAAGAGTTTTAGGGTGGTTTTCATCTCAAAAATCTTTATATCTTTGATTTCAGACACCGGAAAGCAAAAGAAAAATCAATGCAGATTCCCCTTTAAGATAATCCCCAGTTTTTCCCAAATTGAAAAGTCTAAGAGAGGAGGGAAGTCAAAAACTTCATAACTTACCTGGTGGTTTTGTTCCGACCACTCTGCTTTGCTATGCATGAGCACCTAGGTAAATGACAAGAAACAGCATCAAAAAAGATAAGGGATAAGAGAGCAGAAAGAAACAGAAGGGAAAAGATACTGTAGAAATCCACACGAGGAGGAAATTGAGGGCAAGGAGAAGAAGGAGAGAGAGGAGGACCCAGTACTCTGCTGTTCATGAGTGGAAAAGGACACAAAGGAGAGGAGAATGCAGCTGATGAAGAGCCAGCAGAAGTAGGAAATTCCCCAGAGACATGGGGAAAAATGCAATTAGAGACCCATGACTGGAAGTAGAGAGGACACTGGGGAAGAGAATTCGAGCAGCTCCAGCGGCTGCCGGCCCAACCTCAGACATGAGATGATACCAGCTCCTGTCACGTTCCCAGAGGGGCATGCCTGTCACAGGTGATGCCGGTTTTAGAAGCTGGTCAGGTGGTTCTGGATAGAGAAGGAGGCTTGGGGTGTGAAAGTCATTAAGAGAGGGAAATACAAACATGACAGATAACTCAATGTAGTCACATGGTTATGATTTACTGGTGTATCGGTGGGGATCCCCCAGGTGCACTATGCATTTTCAGTCAAAGGCAAACAATACTGCCTAATAACTAGAATACTTGTTTCTAGAATTCTAAGGTTTTCATTTGTGGCTTTTGGGATTTGTTTTATTTTTAGTTACAAATGTAAACACCGCCACAAAGATGGTGCCTAACTTCAAACCTTTTGCCAGAAAAGAAGAGCGAAAGCGAGATTACATGTAAGAAGAAAGAAAATATAGTAGTTGGAATTATGACTAAAAGGAAGAACAGGAAATAAAAACCCATTAATTTTCTCTTACTTAGGAGAACCCCACCCAACGCCGACAGCAAAGAACGTTGTCTTCAGAAAGGGATTCTGTCCAAACTAATTAAACCAAAAACAGCCTTTATCTTGCAGTCAGAACAATGATCAGCCTCTACAATAAAAGTCACAACCTCGACTGCTACGTTACCAGGCATTACTTTACCATGCAAGTTGTTACTACGACTTGCTGTAGCGGAAGATTTGTTCGACTGCTGTTAGATTTTTTCAGTCCAACACCTTCCCTACTGTTGCATAGACTGGGGTTGGAATTGTAATTTATATTATTCCAAAGTCCAGCGCCCCCCCAAAAAAGTCAAGTTCAAGTTCGAATAACTTTATTCGATTCATGTGCATCATAACAGTATACCATACATACATAAAGTAGTTAAAACAAAATATACATATATTGATTCACAGTTTAAAATGTTCAAATACAATGTTCTTACATTAAATGAACATTTCCGCCTTCAGTGTTCTTGATCCCCCGGCACAGATTGTAATACAACATCTTCTCAGTCTATCACAGGTTTATGTAACATATATAAAGCCCTAAAATCACTTGAGATCTAATTTCCCTATCACAATCCATACAGTTTCCTAATTGATAAAGCAATTCTAATGAAGTTAATCACAGCACTGCAATTAGCAGCAGTAGACAAGGATCGTGAATAATTAAAACCTTCTTGATAAGAGCAAGGGCGAATTTCCTTCAAAAGAGGCTTAATAAAACGTGCCCTTGTATCTTTATAAAGTGTGCAAAACAGCATAACGTGCATTGTGCTTGGTTGGGCTAAATTATTACAAGGACAGGGAGTCAGCCTCTCACACCAAGTTGTCTGTTTAGGAAAAGCTACAATAAAGTGCAATGTTCAAAGACGAAGCCTCGTCATAAGGAAACGTGATTCCGTATGAATAGTAAAAGACAAGTGTAATTGCTGATGGCATAACGACCCAGACGTTAATATGTCATCATCCTGGTTGGATGTTCTTAATTCATTGTAAAATGCATTTTTTATTATCGATTTCATATTAGATTGTATCCCATCAGGAATATCATAGTAGTGTCCCAAACCAATCTTATTAAAAGTATCTTTGACATAGCAAAGCCAAGGAATAGCCAGAGCCTTTTACAGATTCATGCAATCTCTAATAATCGCTCTAGGGAATAATAGCTCATCGGAGGTTCACACTTTCCCCCATAGGATCAGTGGGGTGAAATTTACTTTATCTTTAACATAGACCAGCCCCACTTCTGAGTGGCAACATTTTCTGGGAGATCTAATGGGAATCATCAACAATCTTTTAAAAAATTTATTTTCTAAGATTTGTATTTGGCTTCTTTTTTGTTGACCCCATACTCCTGCCCCGTAGGTTGCTACTGACAGACATTTTGATTTATATAAAGTTAACATTTGTGCCACCAGCTTATGTCCCAGCTTGCACAGAAAGCGGAACAGTCCCTCTATGACTTTACTGGTGTGTTGAACCCTGGCTACGATCAGATGATCCCAATTCAATTTGTTGTTAAAAACATTCCCCAGATATGTAAAATTGGGTACCTTGTCAATGATCTTTTCCTTTACCACAAATGTTCTCGTTTTAGTCTGTTTAGGGCCACATACCATGATAAAGGATTTACTAATATTTCCTTTTATGTCCAGTGCCGTCATAAAATCAGTAAAAGATATCAATGCTTTTTGAAGGCTATTGGCCGTTCGAGCCATCAAAACATATCATCAGCATATGACACTAAGGGGACTGATTTACCTTCTATACTAGGGAAATCCAACTGCTGCTCTAATAAAAATTCCTCCACCCCATTTGTTTATAAAAGAAATAAAAAGGGCCCAAAATACAGCCCTGTTGAACGCCCTCTGTAGAGGCAATAGGCCTGGTCTACTCTCCGTCCGGGGCCGTAACAAATAGAGACAGTGTTGGACGCATGCAACCTGCGCAACAGGGTAATAAGGGCTTCCTCAAGGCCCATTTTTTCCATAAGTGTCCACATCTTCCCCCTGCTAACTGTATCGAAAGCACTGGAGTAGTCCATGAAAGCCAGGTGGATTGATCCCCCCTTGGCCTTCATGTACTTACCCATGATTAGAGACCGATTAAGACATTGTTCGTTTGCTCCCATTCCCCTCCTGAAGACGTATTGTGTGTGGGATATAAGACCAGAAGCATTGGCCCACGATTCCAGGCGAGCAAGAATGACCTTCCCCAGGCCTTTGCATGTAGCATCAATTAGAAAAATAGGCCTGTAACATACAGGATCATTCCTGTTGCCTTTTTTATATATCAGTACCACCACTGCCTCTTTCCATGAACAAGAGATGTGGCCCACTATTACTGCTTTAAAAACATTTACCATCAACAGGGTCCATAATTGGAGATTGCCTTTAAACAGATCCAAGGGCACCCCATTTGGGCCTGGGGCTTTTGAGGGAATACCCTTTGCCAATGCATCTTCAACCTCACCAAGAGAGATGGATCAGCTAAGTTGGATCGCAGTTTGTGAATTAATTACTATTTTATTTCTTTGATCTTGGGGTAAAACACCATTGAGGTTGAATACGTTAGAGAAATGAGATTCCCAAGTTTCCCCTGTTATTGTCGATTTGATGTTCCTTGCATCATTTAACAAAAGGGGACGATTTATAACTTCCCAAATGCCCTTAGAATCCTTGATAGTGCTAGCGCTTTCACGATCTTCCCAGGCTAGTCTCCTCAATTCATCCTTCCTAAGCCCAATTACACGTTTATACGTTTGTCTCACAATCTTAATGAATTCCTTATCACGGGGGACTATGTGCAAGGCTTTCATAAGATCTTTTTGTGCTCCGGAGCACTCAGATTTAAACCATCTCATTTCCTGTGGTTCCTTTCTTCTCCCTGATCTTGTCAAATTATTGGCCACATCTTTAAAGATTCCTTCAAAGCACTGTATGACCACATCCGGGGTCGTATCATCGGATAAACATGTAATAACTTGACTAAGATTAACCCCTTAAGTGCTGCTGACGGCCAATGGTCGTCAGCAGCGCTACCTCCCCAGTGCTGCGCACGACCATTGAACGTCCATTCAGCACCAGTTCTAATGGACAGCGCAGCACTGGGGAGGAATGTGTAATAGCAGCTATGAGGTTAATTTCACAATATCCTCCTCAAATTGTAAGGCATTTATTTTGCTCCATTTTAATCTCACCCCCTGGTTGAGGTTATATTTTAGTTGGCATTCATCACCATTGCCCTCTAGTGCTGTTACGTGCAAGCAGTACAAAAGGGGGTGGTGATGGACGGAGAATCTGAACCAATCAAACACTCACACCCAGTCAGCAGATCTGGGTTTAATCCATCACCGTTCTTTAGCCCACTCTGCCACCCCAGTTCAGACATGGCCATATGCAAATTAGTCTGATCCTGTGCCTCATGGGAACAGTCCAGCCCGAACTGCCAAGCCATGCCTTCCCTGGACCGGAAACAAGGTTTCTGGCATTACAGCTGTCTTCAGCCAGGCTTGCTTGAATCCAGTGGCAAAGTGAGCAAGGGACTCACGTCTGAGCATACCCTGCCAACTTATGGTGAACAAAGCAGTACAAAAGGGGGTGGTGATGGTGGTGATGGACGGAGCATCTGAACCAATCAAACACTCACACCCAGTAAACAGATCTGTGTTTAATCCATCACCATTCTTTAGCCCACTCTGCCACCCCAGTTCAGACATGGCCATATGCAAATCAGTCTGACCCTGTGTCTCATGGGAACAGTCCAGCCCGAACTGCCTAGCCATGCCTTCCCTGGACTGGAAACAAGCTTCCTAGGACCAGTTTCTGGCATTACGGTGGATTAAACCCAGATCTGTTGACTGGGTGTGAGTGTTTGATTGGTTCAGATGCTCCGTCCATCAACACCCCCTTTTGTACCGCTTTGTTTGCCATAAGTTGGCAGGTTATGCTCAGACGTGAGTCCCTTGCTCACTTTGTCACTGGATTCAAGCAAACCTGGCTGAAGACAGCTGGAATGCCAGAAACCGGTCTAGGAAGCTTGTTTCCAGTCCAGCGTGCGCTGGAGCCCTCTTAACCTTTCAAGCGCCTCCTGGCGTTTCCTCAATGCATTGGTGGCATGTGCGCCGCTGTGGCCTGTGGTCCTCTAATGGCCTCTCCCCCTAGACCAGGAAGACTCCGCAATTGACTTCGGCGGTGGCAACAAAAAGCAGGAAACAGGAGCTCATGTGTTGTGTTGTTTTACGGCAAGCTCTAATTGCTTATTTTCGCTGGGTTTTGACTGCTACTGATCCCGCTTTTGCTCCTTCTACAGTACCCAGAGCGTACCTCCTCTGTCAGCCTGTCAGCCTGCTCTTCGAGGCTTCTCTATAATCATTAATGGCGCCCTACGGATCAACTGGCCAGGCTTCACTACTTCAGTCTCTGCACAGCCACAACTCTTTGGCCAATACATTTCAGTCGCAGCTCTTTGCTTGCTAACAGGGCCTCCAGTTGTGCTCTCCCTGCCCCACCCTCATGAGGCAAAGAGCCATAGCTCCATCTGCAACTGCGCTTGCACTCCCCTCTGCAGCCTCAGCTCGAGAGTATGACGGGCCCAATCTGTCCGGCTCTGCGCGCTGCTATTTCTGGTTCTCCCGTTCTGTGTGCATAGAGCGTGCTCTGCTCCCTCCTCAACCCGCTGTGCAGTTTCCCAACGCCTGAGTTACACCACAAGCCAGTGGCGTAACGAAACTTGAGGGGGCCCCCCTGCGAAGTACATGGAGGGGGCCCACTTGCCGCCCCGCCCCCCACCTACCACTTTGCCCCACTGCCCAGAAATCTGGTATATTTAGATTTGAAACGGCTAACATTTAATGAAATACCTCTATATTGTCTTCCTCAAAGTTCTAATGAGAAAGTGGGAAACACTCTTAACATATAAAAGTACGCCATTTGTAACATTGTCAAGAGCAGATTATTTAACTGAGAGAGTAATCAGAACAATGACAAGGAGCGGTCCTGTTGTCTCAGGAACTGCCTATCGCTGAACAACAAAGAACAACTCTCTAGGGTCTGAATTATAGTTTATATTAATGGACAATAACTTGACAGCAGCTCAACGGAAACAAAGGTCATCATTAATGCCAACTGTTGAGAAAAATACCTAGAGTGTATTTCAAATTTAAGAAAGCCAGACCGTGTTGTGTTCCATCATTACCACCCACGTGACCTCTGGTTTCTAAGACACTATGCTGGGCTAACATTATTTACATTCTGTTACTCCCTGCAGTAATGCCCAAGTTCATTAAAATGATTTCTCATGAGTTTTCTGGTAAATAACATAGGAGATGGAAATGATTACCTCCCATGTGAATGATAAATACTTTTTTTTTTAAACATGCATTTGATTATAATTCAGGCCTTGTCACGCTGCTCATCTGGTTGTACCATTCTTGATGAGGTGAGAATATTTGCTATTTTTACATTAGGCAGTCTACGAAAGAAGAAGTTATTGCAATCAATTTTGCGTGATACTTCTGAATACTACCAATTTCTCTTACATGTTAGAGTAGTGTAGTACATATTAAAATAAATGCCAGACTGCCCACTCCCCATGTCACACACCCACAAACCTCCAGCTCGCATTTGAAAAAGGCTTTGTGGGTTCAACCAACTCTGATTTCTGTGAATTTTGGGCAATTCAGAATTCATCAACCTTTATTTACTTAGAGATGTGTGGATGACGTACATCTGTAGATGTCGGGTTCATTTCTGCATCATTATGCTCTTTCCCTAAGGTAATAATTCACGTTGAGGGAATGTGATGTGAGCACACCTGTATTACAAAGAGAACTGATGTACAGTGGCTGTAGCATTTCATAAAACCTCAGAAACACTTATGCAAAATTTAAATATTATGTAGCTTTGCTATAATTAGCTTTTTTGCTGAACTTTGCAAACAAAATGTCTTTCCCATGGGCCTAGACATGCCAGCACACGTGGTAATTGGGGCCATCATATTCGCAAATGGCGGCACCAGGGACATTCTAAGGATTTTCGGGGCCTTGGGCCAAGCATATTTTGGGGCACGTGTTTTGAATTTATAATTCTATTTCAGCTCTTTCATGCCCTCTTTGGCCAAGTCATTGACAGAGCCCAGACCTACTTGTGCAAATTCTAAATGTGTTTACATGTAATTTTCAGGGACAGTGATGTGCGTTTTCAATATTGTAACACAGCAGCTGCTTGCTAATATTATTGCAAAAAATCTCTGTGACACACTCCCATTTCCCATATGTGAGGTCATTATTTGATCCAAAAGAAACTATTTTATGGATGTTGCATGACACATAAACACAACAGTTCTCTGCAAAATGTAATAGACACATATCTCCCACAGTGAAAATAAAGCATTTGGAAATGGTATTTAAAACAATCTGTTTAAGAATCATTCAAAGCCATCAAGCAAGCAAGCCTCTAAAGAACAGAGCTGATTCTATCAGGGCGCCCCCTGAAATGCTGGGGCCTTGGGTTAGAGCCCACTTTACCCATGCCTTAAAACGTCTCTGGCAGCGGCACTTAATTGGTTGTAACAATCTCCCATCCAGTAATGCCAACTTAATAAAAGGTAGCAATCGTGACCTGGGGAAAACAAAGGATGCCCTAGCAAGAGGCCGCCTAGACATACTGAGTCGGGAGCCCACTCAGATGTCCCTAGTAGAAGTAAGCAACCCCCAAAAAAGCAGCAATGCCATCATAACCCCCATAGGTACGCCACCCACCCCCTCCCTCCTTTGCAGCAACCGGAGTCACTGGACCCTCCATTAAAAAATCATCAATCAATCCAATGCCCTTGCAGAACTACATGCAGGCTAGACTGGGCTGTATGTAAAATGATTGCATAGAAAAGGCCTTGCCTACAAAAGCTTGATATATTTTAAAAAATACAGGCCAGCTGCAGAGGCCGTTGTCAGGTCTTTAAAAAGCTTTAGAGTGTAAAATTAAAAACATGATGTCTCTTCTGGCTCAAGTCAGGCTACAGCACCATGTGTGATTAAGACACTGCTTTAGAGCAGCAAACACATTTTAAATGGGTCAGCCATTTTAATATCTCTAACATTTTTTGGTTATACCCAAAAAAGTACACCAGGGGCAAAGAAATGTATTCCCCAACACAACTGCTGTCATCCGAGTTGGAGAACAGCAATAATAATACGTCCTTTAAATGGAAAAAAAATAAGTGTAGGTTCTCATTAAATTGAGCTGGGGCGTAGCTAGTGGGCGGGGTTAGAGGCAGGGGCAAGACATGATGATGCAAAGACATTTCTATGGAGTATTCATTTTGCCCTTGCATTTCCCTTGCTAGTACTTCCCATATATGCAGATTAACAGCTTTTAAATGAATACAGTCACGCCATCCACAGCCATATTCAGGCTAATAATCTGTGTGGCTCAGAACAAAAGAGACTTTGGAAAAGCTGCATTAATAATGAGTACTACGCCAGCTGCAGGACATATCAAAAAGTGAGAAAAGTATCAATATAAACAAAACGTGTTAACTCAATACACAAAATAAAGGTCTAACACGATATGCTAAGGTTTCCTTGTTTGGTAATATGTTCAGCTTCTTAATGTTATACTGTTCCGACTTGGTTACTTTTGGCACAATACTAACATATACACAGAAAAAGGCAAACATGCACACACAAAAGCATTCCACGCATTTCTTTAAAGCTACCTCCTGAGAGTGTCCCGAATGTCTTCCTCACTGAGCTCGCTTTCTCTCTCACACTCAAACATACACAGAGTAGGCAAACACACACACACACACACACAATCAGACAGATACACCCACAAAAGGTTCATTTGTATTATTCCTGTGTTACTGCACAGCAAGCGACAGTGTGAATGGGATTGAAAGAGCAGGGCCTGAATGGACCCTACTCTATCAAACAGAGCAGGACCTGAAATTTCCAACACACGGGTATCTCTTGCATAACAGGAATGAGCCGCTGCTGAATGGGTAAGCAGTGACTCAGCTAAGAACAGAGAGGCGCTTGGCTGTCAGAGAGCCCTGCAGATCTACCCCACTCTGACTGCCTCAAGCTCAGCTGCAATAGCACCAATGAGCTTACCTTCAACGAGTAAACGGTACTCTCTTTTGCAGTGGAGAAGTGCCGCTAATCTGGGGGCATATTATCAAGAAACAGCGTTAAAATTATCGCAGCTTTAGCGGCAGTAAACTGCTGCTAAAGCGGTGATAATGGGCTTGATAATATGCCCTTGAGAATTCCAATAGAAGCCCAGGTTCACACCAGAACATGGGCTTCAATAGAAATTCACAAGGGCATATTATCAAGCCCATGATCGCCGCTTTAGCGTCAGTTTCCTGCCGCTAAAGCAGCGATAATTTTAATGCTGTTTCTTGATAATATGCCCCTAATAGGAAAAAATAAGAAGTGCCGGTACTCAGTATCTGTGAGTACCAGCCCATTTCACGAACTGATAATAATAGCTTACTGTAAAGCCTGCAGTCACAATGAAAGTGCTGTCAATGAAGCATGGCACATAAGGCTTTGCTGCACCAGGGTGCGAGGATGGAGCCGCCACCTGCCACTGGAAATGAAAGCACGGTCACAGGATCACAACTCTAGAACGGTTTGGGTCCCCAAACTCGCAGAATGGCGGCAGCACGGCCGAGAGTGGGTCAGACGCAGGCTAAGGGGAGAATTGTCAAAAAGTACAAACAATCACCAGTACGTTAGAAGAATACTAATAAGGAGGCCATAGTTTGGAAGCGCACTAAATACAACAACGCAGAGGTTGTTAAGCTCCCAATCTCTGACGTAGAATAAAACAGCTGACCGTCTCAACATTCAAATACTGCACTTTCTGAATTCAGGCCTCATAACGCCCAATGACATCAGCCAATACACTTTAAAAGCAAACCAGAGTGTTGTATTGAGAAGAATTTACATTTGGTCATTTTGCATTTTCTAACTTGCCTATTCCCTGTTGCATACGTCAGTTTTGCTTATCTTCTACTGCAGAAGTACGCATAGCGACCAAGGCTTCAGATTGCTATGTGTGACTTTTCCAGAATTTCTGTCTCATTATTGGTGATATTCCAACAACTATGAGTGACATTTTCTCGTGTGCAATATCAAGCGATAAAGATGAGGGAAAACATATAAATATCAGAAATAAAACCCATTTGAGCAACGAAAAAGTTTAAGATCATCTTAAAACTGCAGCAAAACACCAGACATGGTAGAGCTTGACATCAGGGTTTTAAGTGGGAAGAAAAAAGTGGGGGTCTCTCGAAAGGGCATGCAAGGCCTATGTAATTAGGCGTATGGCTTAAACACAAACTATATTTCTCCACTGGCAGCACTTTGCTGGAAGGATTACTTCTAAAACAATTTTATTTCTAGCTTATTCACACTCCACACCTGGGGCAGAAATTTGCATGGTGCAGTCACAACAGAATGCCCCGTCTTGTTCCTGTGGTAAAATGATTCCCTCTTAACTACTATGGCCTGAAACTCTTCCTATAAAATGAGAGAATTAATGAACATGTCAAAATCACGGGACTTTGAAGACACTCCTATTTGCCATTTAGCTCAGTTGGGACACGTACAGATTCCACCAGCTGGAAAACCTAAGGGCAGATTTACAAGCCCCTTGTGCCTCTTTTATGCTGCCGTTGCGTAACTTTTGTGTCGCAGCGGTGGCGCAAAGCCAGCGCCATGCTGTGGGGTACTTACAACGTGACGCATCTGGGAGATGTGTCACGTTGTAAAGCCCTGCGCCACATATGGGCGTTCAGCCACATGTGGGCGTTCCGGCACAGGAACACCTCCAAAAAATGGCTGAGTGAAATCTAAAAGATTTCACTCAGTCACTTTTAAGGCCATGCTGCGTCAAAACCCTGCGCTTGGTTGAAGCAGGCGTAATGATTGACGCAGCATGTTAGGGATAGGGCACCCCCAAGCCTTGCTGGAGCTGCGTCGCGCTTGCGACGCAACTACAGCAATGCGCCGCCTTTCCGACGGGGGATGCGAAACGCATCTGCCCATCCGTGCGCCACGGTGCGCTGCATTGTAAATCCGGCGAATCAGTGGTGGCGCACGGGTGGGCAGATACATCGCAACTCTTCTGGCGCATCTCTGCTGATTAGCAGAGATGCGCCAGAAATAGTAAATCTGCCCCCTGCTGTCTTATCAAATCCCCTTTGACATAAAAGAATAATTTACTACCAAGACCGAAATATGGGTGGAGGGAATTAACATGGGAAAAACAGACTTTGTAAAATTTATTTCTTGTAAAAGCGAATAGCATTCAGTCGATAAGAGTACTAGCCAACAAAAAGTTACCAATCACAGGAGTCAATTGGCATTTTTCTCACTTGATGGGGGTGTTCCTTACCCCACTGATCAACTTAGATCTGGTCTTGGTTGTAGTTTTAAAATATGTGCAAATGTAGAGGTAACAACATCACTTCAAGAAAACCACGAGGGCTGCGGCAGACTGCAGTGCGTGTCTGTTATGTTGGCGAAAGACACTCTGAGTGATAAAGCAGTTCTGGCAAAAAAATGCTTTCATTTGTCAAACCGTGTTTTAAGTGGCACGCTGTAACGCTTTTATTTTCTATATGCCCGAGTCTTCCGAAAACAGAAAGGAACACAAGCTGAGGTGCCGATATGCTGTGCTGCAAAGATAATGCAGCTTTTCAAGCGTTATGGCTAAAATTGAACCATGAGAAGTGTTCCCTACTGTGATAGCGCCTCAACAAAACCTTCTGGTCGAATTTGCTCCATCTATAAAACTGTTCAACACTTAGTGGGCTGCCAGCAGGATATTAACCTGGGGCCAGAGAAATAGAGTCGCCGTTCCGGGACAAATTTTATTTATTTAATGCGATTTTATATAGCGCAAACTTTACCCGAAGGTGTCAGAGCGCTTTACATAAGAACCAGTTGTAAAACATAAGGATTTAGGATTACATGCGTTACATAAAAGATACAAACAGAAAAAATTGCAAATGTACAAGATGTAAAGTTACACAAGGAAGAGATACAAACAGAATGAAAAATTGCAAATGTACAAATAGGCAGCTAATGGCCTTTACCCAAAAATAGAAGCAGCTAAGCTTAGTAAAATAATACATTCTCTGGAGAATTGAAGGTGTAGAAGGTGACATGTGGATGCCTGGCACAGCAATCGATTCCCCCCCACTCATCATACAGCAAAGTCTGAATCTGGTTCCTACACAAATTTAAGTGCTGGCGCTCTTCTGACCTTTATGACCTCTTCCAGCTTACAGTACTAGAAACATAACCAAGGTGATTTTTATTTTTTATTCTTCAGTCATTCTGCTCACCCTCCTTCCCTACTGATTAAGAATTGAATTATACTTCTGCTGTAAGTCGAAGAGAACATATTATATTGCAAGCTTCAAAGAACCAGTTTGTACAGAAGTTGTGTCAACATCTACATCTTCAATAGATGAATCATTCAATCAATTCCTTTTATATAGCACTCATATTAAAAATATTTCATAAGTCTGCACGCACACTAAGGCTGAGTTTGTTTGTTAATGATATAAGGGAAGGAGAGCGCGGGCTAACCCAATCTGAATTAAGAAACTGGCGGTAAACTGACTCCACATTAGGCTTCAAGGATTTTGTCAAAGGCCGATTTTACCACCTTTGACGATTTTGCCGTAGAAGTCTACTAAAGAACGCATTAATCAAATGTTGAGGTTGCTAAGCACCAGTACCTTCTTTATTAAATCCAGTGTGAGCTGGTCTGGTAACAAAGGACTACATGTGTTACACCCAAGTCCTGTGCCCAAAGATCCCCAAGCGTGGGCCTGCAGAAAACTTATCTTGAACCAGCATTTGAGGGCCCTGAAACATGGGAAAAGACATCCCATAGTGATAGGTGCTACCCAGGGGCGTAAGAAACGCCCCCGCAGGCCCAGCGGTGCGGGGTGGCCCCCTCCCTTCAGTAAATGAAGGGGGCCCTGGCCTCTCTCCCTCTGAAGCAGGTGCAGGCTGTCTGCAGCCTGCTCCGACCCCCTCACCCCCTCCCTCTAACTGAAGAGAAACAAAGTAACAACATACTTTATTTCTCTTCAGTCAGAGGTGCCAGGCCCAAAGAGGTTGCAGGTGGGGCCCCAGAGAGCAGGAGGCCGCATAGAGCACTGCTGGGACCCTGACAAGGGTGGGTTGGGGGCCCCAAAGAGCAGGAGGCAGCACAGAGCACTGCTGAGACCCTGACAAGGGTGGGGGCCCCTGAGAGCAGGAGGCAGCACAGAGCACTGCTGGGACCCTGACAAGGGTGGGGGCCCCAGAGAGCAGGAGGCAGCACAGAGCACTGCTGGGACCCTGACAAGGATGGGGTGGGGGCCCCATAGAGCAGGAGGCAGCACAGAGCACTGCTGGGACCCTGACAAGGGTGGGGTGGGGGCCCCATAGAGCAGGAGGCAGCACAGAGCACTGCTGGGCCCCTGACAAGGGTGGAGTGGGGGCCCCATAGAGCAGGAGGCAACACAGAGCACTGCTGGGACGATGACAAGGGTGGGGGTGGGGGCCCAGAGACAGCAGGAGGTAGCACAGAGCACTGCTGGGACCCTGACAAGTGTGGAGTGGGGACCGAGAGAGCAGGAGGCAGCACAGAGCACTGCTCAGGACCCTGACAAGGGTGGGGTGGGGGCCCTAGAGAGCAGGAGGCAGCACAGAGCACTGCTGGGACCCTGGGGTGGGGTGGGGGTTCCAGAGAGCAGGAAGCAGCAAAGAGCACTGCTCAGGACCCTGACAAGGGTGGGAGTGGGGGCCCCCAGAGAGCGCATTCTCCAGGGCAAAGCTCATATGAGAAGGGATGAGGCAGCAAAATGGTGCCCTCAGGTAAGCACTCTTGTTAGAAGGCACGATGTGGGCGTCCGCGGGGGGGGGCAAGGGGTGGCGAGAAGGGTGAAAGGCAGAGGGGAGAAGGGTGCAAGGTAGAGAGGAGAAGAGTGCAAGGCAGAGAGGAGATGGGTGCAAGGTAAAGTAGGGTGTAAGCCGGAAGGGAGAAGGGTGCAAGGCAGAGAGGAGAAGGGTTCAAGGCAGAGGGGAGAAGGGTGCAAGGCAGAGGGGGTAAGGGTGCAAGGCAGAAGGGAGAAGGGTGCAAGGTAGAGAGGAGAAGGGTGCAAGGCAGAGAGGAGATGGGTGCAAGGTAGAGAAGGGTGCAAGGAGGAAGGGAGAAGGGTGCAAGGCGGAGAGGAGATGGGTGCAAGGTAGAGAGGAGAAGGGTTCAAGGCAGAGGGGAGAAGGGTGCAATGGGGAGGGGAGAAGGGTGCAAGGCAGAGGAGAGAATGGTGCAAGGCAGAGGGGAGAAGGGTGCAAGGCAGAGAGGAGAAGGCTGCAAGGCAGAGAGGAGAAGGGTGCAAGGCTGATAGGAGAAGGGTGCAAGGCGGATGGGAGAAGGGCGCAAGGTAGAGGAGAGAAGGGCGCAAGGCAGAGGGGAGAAGGGTGCAAGGCAGAGGAGAGAATGGTGCAAGGCGGAGGGGAGAAGCGTGCAAGGAGGAGGGGAGAAGGGTGCAAGGTAGAGGGGAGAAGGGTGCAAGGTGGAGGGGAGAAGGGTACAAGGTGAAGGGGAGAAGGGTGCAAGGCAGAAGGGAGAAGGGCGCAAGGCAGAGGGGAGAAAGGAGCAAGGCATAGGGGAGAAAGGTGCAAGGCAGAGGGGAGAAGGGTACGAGGCAGAAAGGAGAAGGGTGCAAGGCAAAGGGGAGAAGTGTTCAAGGCAGAGGGGAGAAGTGTGCAAGGTAGAGAGGAGTAGGGTGCAAGGTAGAGGGGAGAAGGGTGCAAGGCGGAGTGGAGAAGGGTGCAAGGCGGAGTGGAGAAGGGTGCAAGGCAGAGGGGAGAAGAGTGCAAGGGGGAGGGGAGAAGGGTGCAAGGCGGAGAGCAGAAGGGTGCAAGGTGGAGGGGAGATGGGTGCAAAGTAGTAAAGGGTGCAAGGGGAGGGGGAGAAGGGTGCAAGAGGGAGGGTGAGAAGAGTGCAAAGAGGAGTGGGAGAAGGGTGCAAGGGGGAGGGTGAGAAGGCTACAAGGGGGAGGGTGAGAAGAGTGCAAGGGGGATGGTGATGAAGTTAAAAATGTGCCCCCCCGAAACATTTCTTAGGACGCCCATGGCAGCACACACTACTTTGTGAGAGAGAGGGGAGAGAGAGTGGAGTGAGAGAGAGTGGAGTGTGAGAGAGAGAGAGAGAGAGAGAGAGGAGAGAGAGAGAGAGAGTTGAGAGAGAGAAAGTGGGGAGAGAGAGTGGAGAGAGAGAGAGAGAGAGAGAGAGAGAGAGAGTGGAGAGAGAGAGAGAGAGTGGAGAGAGAGAGAGTGGAGATAGAGAGTGGAGAGATAGAGTGGAAAGAGAGAGAGTGGAGAGATAGAGTGGAGAGAGAGAGAGTAGAAAGAGAGATGGGAGAGTAGAGACAGAGAAGGGAGAGAGAGAGAGAGTGGGGAGAGAGTGGAGAGAGAGTGGAGGGAGACAGTGGAGAGAGAGTGGAGAGAGAGACAGTAGAGAGAGAGACAGTAGAGAGAGAGACAGTAGAGGGAGAGACAGTGGAGAGAGGCAGTAGAGAGAGAGAGTGGAGAGAGAGAGTGGAGAGAGTGGAGAGAGAGTGGAGAAAGTGGAGAGGGAGGTAGAGAGTGGAGAGGGAGAGAGAGTGGAGAGGGAGAGAGAGTGGAGAGAGAGAGTGGAGAGAGAGAGTGGAGAGAGAGAGTGGAGAGAGTGAGTGGAGAGAGAGAGTGGAGAGAGAGTGGAGAGAGAGTGGCGAGGGAGAGAGAGTGAGAGTGGAGAGAGAGTGGAGAGGGAGAGAGAGTGGAGAGAGTGGTGAGAGAGTGGAGAGAGTGGAGAGAGAGAGTGGAGAGAGAGAGAGTGGAGAGGGAGGGAGAGTGGAGAGAGAGAGTGGAGAGGGAGAGAGAGTGGAGAGAGAGAGAGTAGAGAGTGGAGAGAGAGAGTGGAGAGAGAGAGGGGAGAAAGAGTGGAGAGAGAGTGGAGAGAGAGAGAGTGGAGAGAGAGAGAGTGGAGAGAGTGGAGAGAGTGGAGGGAGAGGCGAGAGAGAGAGTGGAGGGAGAGAGAGAGAGAGAGAGAGAGTTGAGAGAGAGAGAGAGGAGAGAGAGACACTGGAGAGAGAGATGAGAGAGAGAGTGGAGAGAGGGAGAGTAGAGAGAGTGGAGAGAGAGCAGAGAGAGTGTAGAGATAAGAAGGGAGAGTAGAGAGAGAGAAGGGAGAGAGAGTGGAGAGAGACAGTGGAGAGAGTGGAGAGAGAGTAGAGAGAATGAGAGACGGTGGGGAGAGAGAGAAAGAGAGAGAGAGAGTGGAGAGAGAGCAGAAAAAGTGAGAGAGTGGAGAGACAGTGGAGAGAGAGACAGTGGAGAGAGAGACAGCGGAGAGAGACAGTGGAGGGAGAAACAGTGGAGGGAGAGACAGTGGATGGAGAGACAGTGGAGAGAGAGTGGAGAGAGAGACAGTGGAGATAGAGTAGACAGAGTTGAGAGAGAGAATGGAGAGAGAGAGATAGAGTGGGTAGAGAGTAGAGACTGACTGACTCAGAGACTGAATACTGACTGACGGAGAGACTGACTGGCTGAGAAACTGACTGACTGAGAGAGACTGACTGACTGAGAGAGACTGACTGACTGACAGACTGACAGAAAGAGAGATAGAGAGACTGACAAAGAGCGAGAGACTGACTGACTGACAGACTGACTGACTGACAAACTGACAGACTGACAGAGAGACTGAATGACAGAGAGAGAGAGACTGACTGAGAGAGAGAGACTGACTCACTTAGAGAGAGAGAGACAGTGATGGAATTGGGGTCAAAGTGTGTATGAAGCTATGCAAAGCCTCTTAAGATTGCTATTGTCTACTAATTAAAATGCATTATCAAAATGTGCTCTTTGTAGTTACATCTGCTTTTGAAATACTGCATTGTCGCTTTGTCTAATGTTTTAAAACGGAAATGAGAAGGAGCAGTGGATGCACTTTTGTCAAAACTGAATGATGAGTGGGCCCGATATTGTATATCAAGACAGGAGTCTGCATCAGGAAACCCACCTAAAATTGGGCAAACTTCCCCGGTCTACTGATGGCAGGGACCCTGTAATGAATGGGCCACCATCTTTGATAGCCTGCGGGCAGACTAAGCCCAACCTTTACCTCCACCATTCAGTGTTACTTATAACGGCTAGATTGGTGACAGTGGCGTAACGATCGACCCGCATCTCCTGCAGTATGGCGGGTCGCTGGCCTGAGAGCTCTAGACTGGCACGAAAAATGGGGGAGCCCCCCTCCATGTAGTTTGCAGGGGGGGCCCCTCAAGTTTTGTTACGCCACTGGTGCTACCGACTTAAATTGCAGCAAGTCCTGAATATCTCTTACATACTCAAGACACCTTCCTCTCATGGCATGAGAGTAGGTTTCATTTAGTAGTGAAACCTTACTTGCTATAAAATTAACGTGCTTTTGGTGTTGATTGATTCCAGAGTGTGCCTGGATAAGGCCTTTAAAACATGAAACACTGGTAAACCAAATGCAAGATACAGGGAGGAAATCCCTAATTAAGCTTGAATCGAATATGCAGAAAGCCTGCCTCTTCCAAGAAGAGGAAACTGTATATGAATGAAAAAAGGAAGAAACAATAGCCGTCAACAGGAAATGGGGGTTCCAGTGGTTACAGAGTGTAGAGTTCGTTTGTTACAGCTGTGCCATTTAGGAAAAGATTCCGATAAGGGACTGGGACCGCAAATTTAAGTATGGTTCACTCACCGCTTAAGTGCTCAGGACCCACCAGCCTGCCGCCTCAAGGGCAGTTTACACTGCGCATGAACCTTCCAGCTCAGCCCTGCTCCACCCTGAGGTCAAAGACCACAAAGCTGTGTGCGTGAGTGCGCACGGCGCACCACGCTGCATTTCATTTATTTGAGGAGACTGTCAGGAGCGCATGACGTCTAAACTAAGTCCCAGCATAGTGTGTGGATCTGTAAATCCCGGTACTGTGCTGCGTGCGCTGATGGGGCCCCCTGAAGCTCGGGCCCCCCGCAACATGTGGGCTGCAGGGGCCTGTGTTACGCCCCTGCCACAAGCCTTGCAGGGCCTACCAGGGTAGTTGATTTAATCTAGGCGCGGTCCGCTCAAGCCGGGCACCTCTCTGAATCAAGGGTTCTTGCAGACAGCCGCCGGCCTTTCATTGCGCGCTGTAAGCGGTTCTCGGGCACTCTGCTTACCGCGGGACTCCTGGCTCGTCTACGCCTCAGGTCGGGGCCTCCACGTACCCCACATATCTCTCCACAGCAGCTCCTCCCACTCCTTCTGGGCTTGCGCTTCATCCTCCTCATTTTAACGCCTCACGTGGTAAAGTACATGTGGCACCGTCTCAGTCGGGGTAGTGTCTGCGTTGTCAAGGCATGCTGGGTAAATACATGCAGAGTTCCATCAAAAAATGATTACAAAAAATGCTGTATTAAAATCTATTGAATACAACTATCCTGATAGTTCAAGAAGTAATTCCTTTATAACTGCACAGACACAACCACCCAGTTTGTTAACATTTGTAAATTGTGACTCACTATGATTGGATGCCTTCACAGGGATGATGGCCTCCTGAGGGCAGCAGACCACCACACCATGCCTGTGACCACATCGTCATAAAGTAAGCTTTGCTTCTTAACCTTTTCTTACATTTTACTTACAGGAAACCGGGATACATTTGAAAAATATATTTTTATTAAAGTTTACTTAAGTGTTGACAGCTGTCCCCTCGACCACACTCCACTCCTAAAAATGTTTTTCATTCTCAAAAGGGAAGCCATGCCAAGGAGTTTGCAGTTACATAACCTTAAGTCATGTTTCTATTGTCACCTCAGGCTTTCCAGCTTAAAATTATTCCTTTCATTTATGCCCTTTGCAGGAAAAATACAAGATTTTGCACAACATTTAAAAAAACCAATAACTTTGGACAATTTGCTTTTATTAAAAGAAATCCAAAAAAGAAGTGTAAGTCCACAAATATGTGGTACCGTTACAATAACTGTGAAAAAAGGAAAGGATATGAAGGTTTAAATTCTAAAGTGCTCTTACAGCAAATAAGGTTGAGCTTGGGGTCAGAGACGTCAGTATTCAAGCTGTGAAATAGGTTGTCAGTAATGTAAAGGGGTACCTTAGTGAGTTGCAAAGGCAATGACATAAATTGACTTGTTATCTAGGTAGAACACACGCCATTGTTGACCATTGTGTCATTAATAACACACCATATATACCTTTAAGGCTCCATCACTCCTTAAATAAGCATTAGCAAAGCCAATAGGTCTGGCCTTTAAGTGGATGTGCAAACCAGACCAATAGGCATGTCTAATACTTCTTGTCTTTAACTTTAACACATGTGGGAGCATGTGTTTACTTGTTCCTCATGCATACTTGCCGTTTTCTCTATTCCTTCTTTCTAACTAGTTCTCCACCACACCTATTCCGCTGATGTTCTGGTTTTTAGTTTGCAATGACATGCACACTCCTGTGTCCCACAGTAGATTTTATTGGATGCATTTTTTATGCGGGCTCCGCAGCTGCAGAGCCCCGCATGGCCACTCATTATATTTTTCACATTATTATGTTACTTTACAGTTAATTAAAATGAACAAAATGGCTGCAAGTGCGTCATGCCACAATTGTGCATGCATCAAGACAGATGTGCACATCAGCAACCATTAGGAAATGGCATTTTTATTACAAAACCCATTCCAGGTGGCTGCTCAGATGTCTGCATGGATATGCGCACTGGCACACCCACTGTGATGCTCCAGCAGTTATTTCAAAGCAAACAAGAACTGGTAAAGCCAATTGCTTAGCCTTTTACTACAGAGAGCTATTGGCTTTGCCAGTGCCTGATACTCTGTAATGGATGCCTTATTTATGATGACACATTGCTTACAGCATAGGATGGTGGCTCCCTGCATCAGAATAAGGTCCTTCTGTCTTTGCTCTTCTCAGGCCAGCCCCTCAGGCCACCATGTATAGTTTCTAACTAATCTACTTTTGCCACAAAATCTGTCCAGAAACAACATGTGGTTCAAGACATTTGACTGCCTTGGCTGCTGGGGAAGCGTACTCCTGTGTCCGTCCAGCAAGGGCTAGACCCATCTTTGGAACTCTGTCATTTCGCTTCTCAAATCTGACAGCCATAACAGTGGTCGCTCACTGCGCACTTGTTTGCAAGAAGCCCAGGAAACTGCCAGTGAAGATGCTCGCAGCATTAATTGGCCAAGAAACATACATTTGACACCAATAATCCTATTGAATCAAAGCTCATTTTCATTTTTCCTAGTTTTAAGCCAGTTCTTTTATTTCATGCTCGAGAGCAGTGCTTGCCAAACATGTTAGTACCACGACCCCATTTTGAGAATTAAACGTTTTTGTGACCCCGGACATTAGGCGGGTGATTTCTTAGTGTAAGTAAAGCATTACGTGGTATCACTTTCATTTACAGACAGCACGCTTTCCACGGAAATGTCCACTGACTTTGCCCAAACATACAATTTTACTGATCAATCTGTATTGCACACAATTGATAATGTGTGGATGTCGGTTTCAGTGAATATTTATCAAATGTGCATCATCAAGTAAAGTTCCTGCATATGTGTTGAGCCTATTACATTCTTTGCTTCCATTACACTTCAGAAATACGAAAATAATTGTGCTTCAGTTCAAATTTAACAGGTAAATTTACATTTTGCTGGGTTTGACTTCACGCTCCCTGTTCCCCGCAAGATTGGCACATAATTCACTTTTTTTTATTTTTTGCAGAGTTTTATATAGCGAGAACTTGACCCAAATCGGGTATCAGAGCGCTTTATATAGCATCCGTTGCATTACATGAGGACACATTCCTTTTTTTTAGGCACGGGGAGAATAAGAGATTTGCCCAGAATCACAGGATGTTCAGCGACATTACCGAGACTCGAACCCAGTCCCCCAGATTCGAGGTAGACGCCCTAGTGAGTTAGGCCAACTCCTCTCTCCTTTTCTTTTTCCGCCTGCAAACTGAGGAGTTTCCTTCAGCCTGCACCGCCCCCTCCACGTGACCCATTTACACTGTGTCTACAGCCCCCCTGTACTCGTGACTCGGTGGGCACATGGGGGTTAGCAGGAAGAAGGTCAAAGAATCTGCATTTAACCCCCTAGTTCCCCATACAACCAGTTGCCGAGTCCCAGAGCACCTTTGGGGTCTCCCCTTCACTGTAGCCCCATGGGGTGCACTGCATTCACTTACATTGGGTGCCGCCCCTGAGACCACGGCAGCCATCATCCTGCAGCTCATGGTTCATGAGTTATTGAGTCCGGAAGGTCTGGTGACTCCTTAGGGGTAAACTATGACCCCTGTGGGGCCCCCACCAGCCGGGGGGGGGGGGGGGTGCCCCTCCTACCTGAATACCATGACGGTCAGCAGATGTGCGTGGGTGTTTGTTTGATGTCAGTGCCTGCACTGCGGGGTGACACAAGGGAGGCATGAACCGGGACCTTGAGGCCGACACTGCAGAGGAGCAGGGACAAGAGACAGGACCATCACGGTCCATAAAGAGACACTGTAACCTTCCGCCTGCAACTATTGAGTGTAAATCTGAGAGTACATCCGGGAACACTGCTCTGTCGTCACAGCCCTGCTCTGTGGAGTGTGATTATTCACAGAGGAAACACTTGACTGATATTTTCGAGTCATGGCTCCACACCAAAGGATTGTAGGACATTCTACTTCCATTTGGTGTTGCGCTTTAAAACTACACCATAATGTAAATAAAAAACCTGGATAGTTTTGTTATTGTCTTTATTTGTTTTTGGTCAATGTCTTTTCTTACTCTGAATCCCAAATCTGTTGCTCCCTACTGGAGTAATCCAGGACTATTGCCCAAACTACCATCTGAGACAAACCCCAGAGCCGTCGTCCCTAGGACAACATCCATAAACGATAGTACCTACTACAGATAGCGCCCAGTAACATCTAGCTCCCACAGCGCCTTGAGACCAGGCTTCTCGGAGCGATACACAACTCTCTGCTCGAGCCGCGCATTATTTGCTGCTGCAGAGAAAGAAGGTTCCTGGTTCAGCGTCGAACCGAGCGAAGGGGGGGAGTTTGTTCTCTGCGTCGCTCTCTCTGTGGGACATATGGGACTAGTGTTACAACATTTACGGAGCTGGCGTTCTTTGGAATCCGGGCGCAACCAACCCTTACAATTAATAAGAGGGGGGTCGGGTGGCTGGACAACGATTGTAGTCGAGAGACAGAATTCCACAAAAAAGGGAGAAAAAGACAGCAGTTTCCCTCGACAGTCCAACTACAGCACGTCCCTGGGCTGCTGGAGGGGTTTGTGGAGTGTGAGTGTGTGCTGGCCAACAACATGAAATCACTGTAGCAACAGGGCACATGTGACTGCCTTTGAAAACACAACAAATACTGCCAATAACATTTGAGGGGCTCCTTTATTGATCATTCTCTTTCTAAACTCTTTGACGTTTTATGGGGGAGCAGCAGCACCTCCTGCACCTTCTAAGCCCCTACTTTCAGAGCCAGTGGCACACTCTTAATCAGATCTACATATGTATGAGAAATGTCTAAAACATGGCGAGAAAACAATACAAAACTCCAAGGGGCATTTTAGCAAGGACATGCGGTATTAACTGCAAAACGCGTTTAGCGCAGTTTTTTTATCGCTGCTCATCGCCGGATATGATCGCAGAGATAACGCTATTAGCAACGTTTATCTCTAATGCGATAAAATATCCGGTGATAGCGGCTAAATGCGTGAATATCGCCGGAAATCCAGCGATATTCAGGCATTAACGCTAATCGGGACGTAACCTGAATATCCAACTCCCATTGGATAAACAGGTTAAGTAATGGTCTGAGCAGGCATAAGATTCTAGCGATAATCGCGCTGAGCGCAACTTTTTTAATCGCACAGCCTGCCTTGCTAATAGGCGATAGCTGTGTTAGAGACTGCTTTCAGTCGCTAGCAGGTTGGGTACGCCCACTTTGCATGTCATTAGTGATCAATATCGCTGACATGCAAAGTGGGCGCCAAACCGGTCGCTATTGCCTAAAAGCTGTCGCTAACTGCTTTTAGCGACAGCTTGCTAATAGGGCGATAGAAATATTGCTGCTTTAACGGCAAAAAGTGCTGCTAAAGCGGCGATATGGCCCTTGCTAATATGCCCCTAAGTTTACACGACTCTCAAATGATAAAACAGGGAGGCTGACCTGGTAGATGAAAACAGGCCCCAAAGGTGTTCATCTTCCTGTGCAAACAGAATCCACGATGCTGCAAGAGTCCAGCAATCCTAAAACAAGCCTCAGCAGCATCGGCGGTAAGTCTTCAGTGAAAGCTGCTGAGCAGAAACACAGAAGAAGAGAAGGAACCACATATCCAACCAGCATTAATACTGCTCTGTAAATGAAGTAAGAAAGAACAGGCTGCAAAGAACAATTTTAAGACAAGTAAAACTTTGGAGGTAAAAAAGGAATTCAGGCAGGATAATACTGTGTTTCACTCGTGTCCCTTTTCCAGTGGTGCAGCACTTTTATACCTGTCTTTCCTTGTTTTGTCTATGCCTTGTGTCTCCAAGGATGTGATCCTTAACGATGGACTTGGAAAAAATGTAGCAGGAGTCACAGCTGCAGAACAGAAGCAATTAGAACTTACAGTTAATTATGCCTTCAGTATCCTGGACTTTGTACCCAAAGGTGTGAAGTTTTTGCAGTTAAAGTTTGCACGTGTTTACTCATCACTCACAGAAGAAAAGTAATTACAAGTTCTATGTTGATGAAACTTTTAACCTGTTGAACCCAAGTTGTACAGTTTCTTCAAAGTAAGACCATGGTCAGGTATTATTTCTGCTAAACTTGTGTGATGTTCATTTGTGGCTTGAAGATGGAGCCCAGAGTGCTGGCCGCCTGCTCCATGCACTTCAGAAGCGATCATAATACTGACTGCACCTCTGATCAGTAAACACAGAGAGACAAACTCGAAAAAAGTGAGGGAAAACTCTTGTGCCACAAACACCTATAACTGAAAAATATCAAAAGCCCAGATCCAATGAGACTAATATCACTAAAAGTCACAAAATAATTGTATATGGCAACAGCAAGAAACAAATTCATTCCAGTTTGTGAACTGAGTGTCACTGAATGGTATTCACATGGCCGGTGCATCGAGAAGACACCTCACCAGTGCTCAGCCGTTCGTGATCTAGGAGCAACCGCGATCACTGAGTCACATCAAAGGCTTCTCCTCTGTGCATGGATGTGGGTGAAGGAGGCACTGACCAGAGGGATACCCCTCACTGGTTACCATATGTGGAAGAACATGGTGATGCAACACCTTATATAGTACAGTGACAACCATCAACAACAACACAATAGCTACTGCAGTAGGAGTCATAGTGTCACCAGATTCACAAGCAAAATTCATTGAGTTGCATCTGAAAAGTAGCCCAAGTTTTGTCTTGAGTGCAATAGATTGTGCAATGTTAAAAGCAGAGTTATGCATTCATCCAGGGTAGTATGGGTCAACATGTTTCCCTGGTATCAAACACACTAGACACTCTAAAAGTGACCAACTAGGCAATAAGACACTACACTTACAATCTCTATTTACAATCACCTAACCAATGACAAGAGGCATTGAGGATCAGCAATGTTGGAGAATACGCAAGGAGGGGCTGTACATTTGCTGGACCCCATTGAGCTCCTGAGAGTTTCAGCTTCTGAGATAAGGAGGAGTGGTGAAGAACTTTATGAGCGATGCGAACAGTCTTAAATTATGCTCGTGTGTCATTGAGGAGCTACTAGAGAGTTAAAGGGAATGGTCAAATTTCTTGTGCAGTGAGTGGGTTTGTCCTGTAGGGAACTGCCCTTAAGGAGGGCCAGGTGAAATTTTCGAGAGAGTGGCGAAGAATGAGTTCTTGTCGTCAAGTCTGGAAACAATAAGTGCCTTTACTGCAAACACTACGTCCCGATCAGGAATCCCCTACCTCATGCCACAAAGTAGGCTGAGCTGGTAGCGAGCCCTCTTGGCAATGGTTGTCTATGTTAGGGAAGCCAGTTGTCAGGGAAAAATCCAAGTGATGTTGGGTTATCCACAATGGTCAATTTACAGTCCATTTGGTACATTACCCTTGAACAGGAAGATTTAATTTTTTCCAGTAAAAGTAGTAACATAAATTCATATTTTTTGGGTTGGTGTTTTAAGTGGTTGTTTGGCATGCATTTTGGATTCTGTCGAGAGCAGGTGGGGAGGCATCATCATTGCCTCTTATCTCGTGGAGCAGGTCTGCCATAATGCCCATGATGTCTGAGCATCTCCACTCCTCTAGGGACTTTCCTGATGCAGGGGTTGTTCCTCCGGGAAACAACACTTACAACGCAACTTTTACAACGCACTACCTTTACAATGAAACTTTTACAACGCATCATCCATTACAATGCATGCCATTACAACGCAACCATTACAACGCATGTCAATACAATGCCTACCACTACAACGTATGTCATTACAATGCAGGCATTACAAGGCATACCATTACAACGCATACATACACAATCGAACACTTACCCTACTGTTTCACCCCTTGGAGTTAGAATAGTAATTTTTACCCCTACACTATCCAATACTTACCCTACTGTTGCACCCCCTGGAGTTAGAATAGTAATTTTTACCCCTACACTATCCAACACTTACCCTACTGTTGCACTCCCTGGAGTTAGAATAGTAATTTTTACCCCTACACTATCCAATACTTACCATACATGCAATGTAATGGTATGTGTTGTAATGTTATGCGTTGTAAATGCAGTATGCGTTGTAGTGGAATGCGTTGTAAAGGTAGTTTCAAAGAATTTGTTGTAATGGAATGCGTTGTAATGGATGTTGCGTTGTAAAAAATGCATTGTAAAGGTATGCGTTGTAAAAGTATGCGTTGTAACGACATACATCCTGTTCCTCCTGCTCCTGTTTTCCAAATCCTCTTGTTTTATTTAAGAATCAATGTGCTGTTCTTCACGAATAGCAAAACACACACAGTGAAGGACGGAATGTGGCACATTGGCAAAACATTCACCCCCAGTCACAGATCTGGGTTTAATCCATCGTTATTTTGCTCACCACGCCACCCCAGTTCAGACATGGCCATATGCAAATCAGTCTTGACCTTGTGCCTCATGGGAACAGTCCACCCTGAACTGCCAAGCCATGTCTTCCCTGGGCCGGAATCAAGCATCCTAGGACCGGTTTCTGGCTATCAGCCGTCATAGCTTGACTCCAGTGGCGTAGTGAACAGGGGTCCCACGTCTGGGCATACCCTTCCCACATAGGGCGAACAACAAAATACAAGGTGATGGACGGAATTTGGCACAATGGCAAAACATTCACTCCCAGTCACAGATCTGGGTTTAATCCATCGTTATTTTGCTCACCACGCCACCCCAGTTCAGACATGGCCCTATGTGGGAAGGGTAACTTAGAGGCAATGTGTAAAAGATTTGTGCACTATGTCAAACAGTAATTAAGTGAAAATTCAACAAAAAGGAAAACCCCACACAATTTAGATTCAAATTTAATAAAGTATTTCGGCCCAAAACAACCAAAATCCATCAGTAGAACAAGGAATATGCAATTTTAAATATGGTAGTGAAAACAGTGCTTAGAAGCAGAAGGCAAAGACTGTGTTTACCTGGTCCCGCCAGACCGCAACAAAGTCGCAAGATCAGACTGACTGTGTTGGAGTGTGACCCGGATTTAGGGACCAAGTTAGACCACTGAACCAAGTACAAATTGGCAAAATTCTTCCATGATAAAATCATAAAGCTGAAACTTTCTTTATACCAACTCACTCTGCCATACTCCGGAAACCCTCCCTTCAGAATGGAGGGAATAAACTGCCTCAAAGTAGAACAAGTGACCCTACTGCTAAAGAATCCAGGTGCTGACCTGGATGAACTAAACAACGTCAGGTCCATTTCCAACTTGCACTTCCTGGTGAACATACTAGAGAAATGCGATCACTCGCAACTCAACCAACATATTGACTATTACTATCTTCTTGACCGATTCCAAACAGGTTTCAGAAAAAAGTTTAGAACGGAAATAGCATTACTAAACATAGCAGATGATATTCACAAGTCACTGGACCCTGATAGATGCTACCGTCTCATTCTCCTAGACTTATCATCTGCCTTCGACATAGTCAATCACAAACTGCTTCTAGAAACACTCCAAAAACAGATCAGAATTGATGGCAAGGTTTTGAAATGTTTTTCCTGTTACTTAAATAAACCGCTCCAAACATATAAAAATAAACAACGTCAGATACTTCCATCATAAACAGGGGTGTCCCTCAAGGCTCAGTCTGCTCACCTACACTGTTCAATAAATACATCAAAGCCCTCACCATCATACTCAAACAAGACAAAATCCCATGCCACCTAAATGCTGCTTTACTTAGACGTTTCTTCAATTGATTACTTGGAATGGCTAAACACCTGTCTCATAAAAGTCCAAAACTGGCTCTTCCACAACTACCTGAAACTCAACCGAGGCACACTGGAAGTCCTACTCCTGTCTGACAATGGACAGTTCAACCAGGCCCAAGAGTGATAAACACAATTTATACTTTCAAATGCAAATTGACACTGGCTAATTTTGCCAAATCCTGGGTAATCAATCTGAATCCAAATCTGAGCATGAACCTGCACATAAAGAATACAGTGAAAAATGCATTCTAGAACCTAAAACTCCTTTACAAAATAAAGCCCTTCCTACACCAAAAGGATCTAAAAACTAGGCCTGCGCGATGAACTCAGCTCCTACAGCTACTACGCTCTCTGATTAGAACACGGAATTCAGCAAAAATTCCACCTATGCCACATGGTGAATTTTACTGGCACTCACCCACACTACAGGTCTGCAGAACTTTGTTTTGTTTCAAACCCTATAACGGCTCATCCTAAAGCAATTGCTGTTCAATGTTGATGTGTTTTTTAAATAGGACAAAACATGCCATCAATGGTAACATAACCATTTTTTCCCATAATTTTCCAGGAGGCGGAGGAAGGAGACAAAGTTTGAACACTCGACTCGTGTAAAGAGGTTTAATTTCCATCAATAGTTGTTGAAGGCCCAATTGAGCAAAAACAATAAACCACCACTGCTGGCGTGCCGTCCCAATTGTATTAAAAAATATTGATGCACACCATTTGTGAGGAAACTGGGCCTCTAGGTTAAAGTTGCTGCCATGTAATAAAGCTGACAGCTTTTCCAACTGTAGCACTTCCATCGAGAAGCATGCTACCCACCCACCATTGCCTTCAGCGCCTTGTCAGGTGTATGAAGTGCTACAGAAATGAAAACAGAAATACAGTTGCCTGCCCTTTCTTATAATTGCTTGCATGCCATCCAATACAGTTTAATGGCATATGAAACCTGTCACGTGCCTTAGTATTGGAAAAGTCTCCAAAGCAGCTTCAAAAAGGGTAATCTCTTCCATAGGATCTCTGCTTAAAGTTATAGGCATACAGATTTATCTATGAATCCACACGGGTGCAAATCAGAAAGGATCATGTTGAAATAAATATTCTTAAAACAATAAGTGTTATGTGCTAATACGTGAAAAAGAAATGCATTTCGTTGGATTGGACCTAACGGCTAGGGAGCTCGACCTCGGACCTGGGGATCTGGGTTCGAGTCTCGGTAACGACGCCAAACATCCTGTGATTCTGGGCAAATCACTTAATCTCCCCGTGCCTAACAAAAATGAATGTGTGTCCTCATGTAACATAACTGGTGCTATGTAAAGCGCTCTGATACCTGATTCGGGGCAAGTTCACGCTATATAAAACTCTGGAAAAAAAACACCAAGAAAACAATCAACAGAAGAACCACACATCCCTTTTGGTACCTCAAAAGATTGTCAAATGTGAGGGACAGTTATACATTAATTAATTAATTGTGTGCTTATATAGCGCTGGAATCACTCCCAAAGGGGTACCTCCGCGCTTCGACCGCTGCGAAACCCTTCCTGGTTTCCCTGAGAGATGGTCCCTTAATGGGTATCTCCAGGGTGAGACCAGGCATCCCCGGCGGTCTGGTGGGGCCGTTAGTGAAGATGAGGCAAGCTAATGCCCAGAGTTGCCGAGTGTGATCGCTGATCAGAGTGGGCACCGAGGCGAGAGAATTATCGAGTCCGCTGACCCTGGTCCAGAAACCTGCCGCACCGGGAATCGAACCCTGGTCCCGGGCCGTCCTCTGCTCTCGGGTCTGCCGCCTCTAACCAGTGAGCCACACTACTTCACATTCAGCGTTCACTTGAGGCTTCATCGTATGGGAGCAGTGGAAGGCCATGTCATTATTATGCGTTCCTCCTGCCATGGGAATCACATCCTCCATGATAAGTGCTGTTACAATGCTGGTGCCATGCTGCATTGGCAGTCCATCCAGATGAGGGTGAGGTGAATGTGTTCTTTCAGAACACTAAAGTGTACAAATAAGCCAACATATCTCAATGAGTGATCAGTCACACTTGATACTGCTTGTTGACCACTGACACGAGTACAATTTTGTGCATGTAAATAGAGCGGAGCCTTGAATAACAATGCCTCCCTCCAAAATACTATATGTGCTGGGCATGCCAAAAATAGGAAAAGCTTTGCCAACATTTTAAATATAAGAAATGGTAACACACAGAGCGTGGCCAGGCAGCGAGTCAAGATGGCCGGGTGGGACACAGCTCCTGTACCGGCCCCATCCTGCCGTCTATCCTGTCGACGATCCGGCCTTCCCGAACGCAGTATAATGCGTTGGAAGTCCAGCTGACTTGAACCCTTTAACTCTGGTCTTTCTCCATTACCAGACCGAAGATCCACTTGCTGCGGAGGAGGGGCCTGGTATCTGGGCTCGAGCTGGGCCCCAGAGTACTCAGTGGGGCCGGGCCAGAGCTCCACAAGATTTTGCCAGCACCCGCGGAGGCACTGCATCTGGTGGGCGCCACTGCCGGACCCCAAAGGACGCTCCCGCCTTGCCTGGCTGGAGCCCCATGAATCTGTAGGACATAAGGACGGCCCGTGACCACCTACACAGAACTGTACGGGCTGCCCTTCTGCCCCGTACCACCGCCTGCCTTTCATCCTGTTGCGGTACTGGGTGCCGCGGGCACAACAAGTGCGCATTGTTTCCCCCCTTCATCCTCCATCGCTTGCGGCAGAAGTGAGGCCCGTTGTCTGGACCTGTGCTGGGACCCATGGAGCGGTACCGCAAGGGGGCTCCTCATGACTTTGTCTACACCCACGGAGGTGCTGCATCTGGTGGGTGCAGCCGCCATATTGCCAGAATGCCCCTATCTTATTGGGCCTGTGCCCTTTGAATCAGCGCCATCTGACAACGGCCCGGGACTGCCTCGGGAGAAGTAGATGGGCTGCTCAGCCGTACCGTGTTTGCCTGGATCCTGTTCTGTGGCTGGGCTGGGTGCTGCGGGCGCCCGCTACGCATTGCCCCCCCCCTGGGTTACAGGTGGTGCTGGGGTCCCCAGGAGGGATGCGATACCATCTGGGTCCCTTGACTGCACCAGCGCAGTCCCCTGTGGGTCTGGCACTGCCCGTGAGGGAGCGGTTATGGGACTTCTGAGCCCCCCAGGTCATGATGTAGCTGATGGGTCCCCAGCACCGGGAAGAGACCGATCTGTGACGTAAAAAGCCTCAGTGAGTACACGCAGACTTTGCTTGCTGTGCAGGACCCCTTGCACTGCTGCCATTCCGGCGGCTGATGCAGCAGCAGATCTCTTAACCGAAACACCCTGCGGAAGCTCACTGCACCTCACTCAAGGACACGTTGGCACTCCCAGCGTCCGCCGATCTCCTGGTTTGTGACTGGTGGTGGTGCTGCTGCTTCGCTGGGGTACCCCGGGCTGGACTGGTGGAGCAAGAAGAGGGTCACAATGGAATGTGTCAAGGCCGCAGGGACCCATAGATCTAAGGCCAAGCAATCAAACAAACTGGACTGTTATACGATCTCAAAAGGCACGCAGCTATCCTGAACGACCAGGGACTTCGGATCCGGGGGGTTGGGCGAATAGGAGCAAGAAATCTCGCTGAAGGACGTAATGGCCGCCATCAATGGTGTCAAGGCTTCTTTGGACACTGTGGCAATTGATGTCAACCTCATCAGGACCGATATGGGTAAACTGAACGAGAAGGTCAAACAGGTTGAACTTACAAGTGTCAGTCTTGTTGGGGATGTCTCACAGCTCCAGGGAGAGATTTGCAACCTCCAGGATCTCCACAAGCTTACCGACCTCAAGCTGGACGACTACCAAGGCCGCCTGCGTCGCAATAACCTGCGCATCCAGGGGGTTCCGGAGAAGTCAGATGGGGCCAACCCCAAATCTTTTTTTTGAGGGCCTCATTCTGAAACACTTGCAATCCAAGGGCCTCAGTAAGTTGTCCGTCATTGAGCGCGCCCACAGGGTGCCGGGCGGCCGTCCCAAGCCGGGCACTCTCCCGCGGCCTATGTTGGCATGGGTCTTGAATTTCCGTGACAGAGACTTCATCCTTCAAAATTTAAGGGCTGGTGCGCCCCTGCGGTACAAAAACTCAGACATTTCCTTCTTTCCGGATTTTACGCAGAGGGTGCAACGGCAGAGACGGTCATTCATATCGGTCAAGCACGTCCTCAGAGAGCTGGGACTGAAATATTCCATGCTGGTTCTGGCCCATCTCTGGATTGAGGCAGAGGGGATGGTGTGGTTCTTCGAACATCCCGAGGCCGCAACAGACTGGATTGAGAGCCGAGGAGTGAGAAGCCCGGCCGAACGTGGTGGTGGGGACAATGAGAACAATCAACCGGCCTGAGATGGTGACCCGTGCAGTGGCTGAGTTTGATCTAAGTGCATATGGTGGGGTGGGGGAATGGGTGGGGGGGTCTTTATCTTCGTAGCCTTTGGGTTTGTGGACTCAATCAGACCTGGGGTGACTGCTTTTGGGTGGGTATATGTAAGTTTTTCAGGGACAGGGGATGAGTGAGCTTTGATCTACCCCCCAACTTTTTCTTCATTCTTTCTTGAAAAATTTTCCAGGGCGACAGGCACTCTGTAAGTTTTCCACGGGCAGTTCCAAGCCCAGAGTGCAGGGCAGGGGGGTGTGGGAGTTGTTAGAAGGGGGTGTTTGGTTAAGTTTTTGAAGCTTTTATCGTATCAGCAACTGTTATTGCCACATTGATTGGGGGAGTGACGACACGTTCTGCAACTCTTAAATGTATACTTAGTAATGGCACCAGTTGAGGACAATGGGGTTAAATTGTTAAGTTGGAATATGAATGGGTTGGGGGACAAAATTAAACGTAGCGTTGTTCTTCAATATATAAAACGTCATGTCCCCGATATCATCCTTCTTCAGGAAACTCATCTAGTTGGTAATGCATGTAGGGCATTGCACAGAGGGGGTTACATGTTGTTGGCCCACGCAGGTTTCACCTCGGGCTCCCAAGGGGTTGGCATATTGATGAGAAAGTCCTTCCACCTTGTAGTGCAGAAAACCTGGTCGGATGTACAGGGAGGTACAATGGGGCATCGGGCACCTGGGAGGGACATCCTGTCACTTTCCTTTCAATATATCTCCCCCCAGGCCTCCTGGCTCACTGATTAGAGCGGCAGACCCTGATGCAGAGGTCTGGCCCGGGACCAGGGTTTAATTCCCGAAGCGGCAGGGTCCTGAGCCCAAAAATGTCCACAGACTCGATAATTCTCGCCTCGGTGCCTACTCTAATCGGGGGGTCCCACGCTGCAACTCTGGGCAATAGCTTGCTTAATCTCCACTACAGCGGCCCACCCGCTGCGGGATGCCTGGCTTTCACCTTGGGGATGCCCAGTAGGGGTTATCTCACAGGGAAAAGCCAGGATGGGTTCCCAAGGCCAGCGCCTTGATGCCTTCGGGTGATACGTGCGCTATATAAGTCGCAATACAATACAATACAATACAATACATTCAGGGACATGGGTATGCTGTTGTTGAACATCCTGGAGTGACTCCTGATGTTGGGAGAAGATTTGAATTCGGTGGTTTCTGTTGGCCTAGATCGTCATCCTCCACGCGACTCCACTAGCTCACAATGCTGGCTGCCTGATTTCCTAGAATCCATGGGGCTGGTGGATGGATGGAGGGTCTTTCACCCTGACACTCTTCATTACACCTTGCATTCTGGGGCACATGGGAGCCTATCTACAATTGACTATTTTTTGGTTCCCGCATCTCAAATCACCCATATCCGGTAGGTAAAACACCAAGGAAGAGGCATCTCAGATCACTCTCCGGTTTGGCTTCATATGGTGCTTAATTATAAACAGGTGGGGCAAGTGGCCCCTATTAATCACTAGTATCTTCGGGATCCCCATATCCGTTGCGAACTCCTTCCGACCATCGGTAACTATTTTAATGGCAATGAGGGCTCAGTGGAATCCCCGCAGATGCTTTGGGAGGCCTTTAAGATGGTGATTCGGGGCCAGGCCCTTTACCCGATTTCCGGGAAGAAGAAAGAGCAATTTAGGGAGCTGGTGGCCCTGGAGGCAGAGGTGGGGAGACTAGAGGCAGACTTAGACTCGGATGTCAAACCTGCTCCACCTTCTCAAACTCAAACAACAGGACTATAGGGCATAAGCGACAGACCATGCTAAAGCGTTGGGGAGAGCAGTGCAGGGGCGGTTGTACGAGGTGGGCCACAAGGCTGGAAAACTGCTGGTCTGGTTGGATAAAAGAGACTGGGTAAGTAGATTAGTACCTGAGCTCCAAGGACATCAGGGAGAGTCACTAACGGATCCGCATCTCATTGTGGACCGTTTCGCGGCCCACTTTGAGGCAGTCTTCACCTCGGCTGGCCCCCTTTCTGAAGATGATTCCCGCCAGATGCTCACAGATATAGTTTTACCCAGATTGTCGGTGGTCGACCATGACTTCATGGAGAGTAACATATCCAATGAAGAAATAGCGGCAGCAGTGCAGTCCCTTAAGCCAGACAAAGGCTCTGGCCAAACGGGTTGCTGATTGAACTGTACAAACTTAAACCGGACAGATTGGCCCCATACTTAAGAGCTATGTACGAGGAATCAAGATGCTTGGGACTCCTGGCCTCAGACCAACCGATTGTGGGTCTTATTGGCCGATATCCCTGTTGAACGCGGAGCCTAAGATCCTGGCTAAGCTCCTTGCTACTCGGCTATTGATGATGGTTATGACCCTGGTCCACCCTGACCAATCGGGCTTTATACCTCACTGCAATACTGCACTGAACGTGCGTAGGGTTCACATGGTTTTGAGCAGGGCTGCCTCCATTTTGGAACCGACGGCTATAGTCTCTTTAGATGCTGCCATGGCGTTTGACACCATTGAATGGTCATATTTGTGGGCAATATTGGAGAAAATGGGGTTTGGCCCGAATTACATACAATGGGTGCAGTTACTGTATGCTCGACCAATGGCCCAAGTAGTGGTTAACAACAGAAAATCGTCCGCCTTTGAGTTCGGTAGAGGGACCCGCCTGTTTGCTCTGGCGCTGGGGCCACTGGCAGCCTGGATACGTAAGAACCCTATGTTTAGGGGCATACGCTGGTCTCCGGACAGGGAAGACCGTATCTCCCTTTCGCTGACAATATCCTTCTGTACTTGACCTCTCTGAGAAGATCTTTGATAGTGGTTTTAGATATCCTCACCATTTTTTGAAGATACTCCGGCTACTCCATAAACTAGAGAAAATTCCTCCTCTTCGTGGTAGCAGGTGAGCCGCTGATCCCGCCGGGTGGGTGTCCCATACAAACGTGTACTGATGGATTTAAATATCTGGGTATCTTCCTCTCGCTGGATCCCTCTCTCTGTTATTCTCACAACCTCCGGCCTCCTTTGCTCTGGCTGCGTAAAGACATAGACAGATGGAAGTCACTCCCCCTCTCCTTACTAGGGAAGGCTGCCCTCTTCAAGATGATGTCCTTACCTCGGTTCTTGTACGCACTGCAGAATTCCATGGACCTTGTGCCCAAGTCATATTTCGGGGAAGTCGAAAGCCTTCAAAGGGATCTATTGTGGAATAGCAAACGTCACATTGTTCTTGGCAAGCTTTCTCTGAACTGGTAGCCTCTCCGATATTAAATTATACTATTGAGCATCTCATCTGTACTCCATTAATCACAGCACTTATGCCCAACCTAGTGAACCAGGCTATAGCATGGATAGATTGCTTCTCTCTGGAGGGACCTTCAGTAGACCCTTTACTCCAAGCCCCGGCGCTATCCACTTACAGGCCCCACTAAACAAGCAGTGCATGTCTGGCATGCGGGCACCAAATGCCTTGGTTGGAGAAGCAAACTAACACATTCAAAACTGCTATGGGATTCCGAACAATTGGGCAATCTGTGGAGAAGTAAGGGATTCGACAAATGAGATCTCATAGGCATTACATGTATAGGCGATCTGTGGGGAAAATCAGACATTAAGTCATCCGCCACATTGCAACAATAGTACAAATGGGCCGAGTCAGAGAGCTTCTTCTACATGCAGGTTCAACACGCACTTTGCACAAACTCACAGCCCGGGACCATGCTGCCGGAATCGTCCCCACTGGAAGATAGCATACTAGATGGCCAAATCCATGACAGCACCATTTCACTGATATATAACAAACTGGTCAATAACATCTCGGATCCTCTCCAGGTCCTCCGAGAGAAGTGGACTGGAGACGGCATAGAGATAGAGGACAAGGCATGGCAGGAGGCAATCTTCTCTCCCAGAGATACCAGCTCGTCTCCGACTTGTTCAACTAAACTTTCTTCACAGGATATATGTAATGGGCCTCAATTGGTACGGATGGGGAGGGCAGACGGGGGTGCTTGTAGACAGGGATGCGGCCATTTGGGAACCTTTTTATTTGGGAATGTGAATTGATCCAAGTCTACTGGCGACAATCATGATATCATTAATACTGTTTTGTCCATACAGCTCTGTGTGGAAGCCCGTAGGTGTCTGTTAAACATCTGGGAACTGACCGATGTAAACGTCTGCTTGACGCAATGGGTTAAGTTGGGACTATTGCTAGCCAAGAGAAATATTGCTCAGTAATAGGGGGCGTCGCTCCCACCTACAGTCCGGGATTGGGAAAAAGACTTGGATTGGGCAATGTGCAGGGAAAAAACTGTGATGTGTCCCATGGATGTCCCAAAATATGGTCTCAAGTTTGGGGCTTATGGAACTCCTATCGAGGAGATATATGTCAACCTCCCCTGACTCCTATTGTTGATGATCCCCCCTCACCATAGACCTTCCACTCTCTATACTGTGATTCACCTACTGTACCGATGATGCCTAATGTGTTACTCTCTCTGATATGTCATTGTATTTCTGATGTCTGTTTCTCATTAATCCAAAAAAAAAAAAAATAAATAAAAAAAAAAAAAATATTTTACAAAAAAAAAAACCCCAATGCAACATGCTGCCTAGGAGGGAATACACCTTTGCCCTTTATTCCAGCACAACAAATTAAGTGCACCCTAACTGATGGCCAGTACAACACAATTGCTTGATGGGTACCACAGGCCATCACACTGATTACAAAACACCCACTCAATGGCACAAATACATATCTGGTCCATTCTCACCCCCTGCCCCAGCAGGAGGCGCACACGCAGAGAGAACCACCTAACACTTATCGGATCCCAAAGGTGCCAGGCTGTGATCCCTAGAGCCTTTCGAGAAATGCCATTCTTTAATGAACAGGGTCCTAGAAGTGTGTGTATTTGTGTTAGGGTTTGGTCCAAATCACAGCCAAAGGCCTTTCATTTGCACATCTGGGGGCATATATACAAGGAGGTAACGCCACCCTAGCGTCGATTTTCTGATGCTATGGGGCTCTTTTTTTATCGCCGTATTTACAAGTTGCAGTTAGCTGAACTTTTCCTTTGTAATTGTGCAGTTTCCAGATCGTCAATTCTGTTAGCAAGACTTAACTAAAATGATATGCAAGTTAGGAGTTCCACTGAAAAACGTGAAAAACGTGCCGCTAAGCCAACTTTGCGATATTTACAATGAATCCTCTGTCCTGGGATACTCCCCAAAAAATGCTGCTATGGCCAGTTAGTGGGTGGTTTTTAAGACCAGAAAAAAGCTATTCTAACAAATTGAGCACAAAACATAGAATACAAGGGAGACAAACCAGGAGCCTCATTTGCACACCAAATGATGCCATGGAGGTACTACTCCTGCAGCTTGGAGCCCCAAGTAAACCTCAACCATCACTGCCACCACCACCAGGACCAGCACATAGGCAGCACCAAATAAGAGAGCGGGTCTACCACCAAAGGATCACCATGATAGACCTCCGACCAAGGGACATGATAGCACACTACAGGCTCAAGAGGAAGTTATGCATACTCACATAGATAACACCAACGATGCAGGCACAATACTAGCGCTGCACACACATCCTTCCGCAGACAAAGCTACTTGCAGTGCTGCACACGTTGGCCTCTGGTTCCTTCAAACTAACCACTGCCATAGTGGGTGGAGCCTCACAGTCAGCCCTCTCTAGGTTCCAAAGTTTTGGATGCCATCATCAGCTTGATGCTACAACATCTACACTTCCCCCAACACTGCACAGGAAAAACTGGAGAACAAACAAGGCTTCTACAACATTGCTGGTTTTCCGCATGTGTTGGGGCCAATTGAATGCACCCATGTCCTACTTGTGCCTCCTGTGGACACTGCACACAGGTACAGGATCAGGAAGCACTAACACTCCATTAACATTCAGGCAATTGTGGACCACCTGGGCCTGTCTCTTAATTTAGTTGCCAAGTTTCCTGGGAGTGTGCATGACACATATATATTTTACCAATCGGTCATCAATCAACAGTTTGAGAATGGCATTTATGGACTGGACTGCTCGTTGGCAGATAACAACTAAACAACCACATACCTAGAGTACACAAGCACGTAGCTCAAATATGAGACAATGCACAGGTAGCACATTTAATACGATATACCTTGGAGCTGGTCCAAACAATGCAAACAACCACACACTGCAAATCAATCAAGACATGTGGAACACAGCCCAACAAGGGAAGAGCCATGAAAATATCACACAAACCACTATGGCATTCTTGAATTATAGACATCAGACACAAATATCAGTCATCCATTGCAGTACATGGTACAGAACATATGATACTGCTGTGCTACATACATATTGAATATAACAACATTCACCAAATGTACAAATGGATGACAGATCATCCTGCCCTCACTTGTGAAAGTGCATCATTTGGTGACATACAAAAACACAGTCAGCCATGCCCCATGTAGTGGGTAGACATGCATCATGGCTCTGCAAGTAGGGTCGAATGAAGGGAGCACCAAGTGAACACAAATTAAGCAAAAGTTGTTTTGTACATGAGTCTGTATTGGTACTGAATGGAGCATGCGTAGGAAGAGCATACAAACAATCCAAATCACATCCTCAACATAAGTCGAACACACACACATGTCTCCCCTGGTGAGGTGTAGCAATCTGAAGGCCAACATCCTAATCCAGTATATGTGTTGTTCATGAAGAGACACATACATGTGTACATTGACATGTTGTACCACAACCACTCAAACCATGCACAAGTACATCAATGCAAATGTATGTTTTCTATGATTGTACCAGTAAGTCAAGTGCACCATGTAGCAGTGCCACTGTCAACTAGACTATGTATCACATTAGTGGCAAGATTATTGGGGCATCATCAGGGTACCTCATGGTTAGTCATTGTGCTGAAGGTGACTGAGAGTCTACATCTTGTCTGCTTAAGATTGGAATTATTGGGTTCTCTTTACATTGTCAACACAGAAGGAGGGTGAGGTTCCGTGACAATTGTAAGTGGTGCTTTCGACTCGTACGAATATGGTCGAGTCTGGTATCTATGAACCGCAAATGACGAGTTTAGTAAGTATGCGCAGTTTCGCTGTGCTAACCTAAACGATTCGTCTGTTATGGGGGTATTTCTATCTATACCCACGGGTTCCATCTTAGATACGGCATCCATTTTGTCTCTTGCCCTCAAGTAGCCAGCGAACGGACGTTGTCCGCTTCGCGACCCTGGGACTCCCAAGATATTTGCGGACGACACATGTCCTTTGTAAGTGTCTTTATGATGAGGGGGATGCTACTGTAAAGCAGATGGCGCCGCTCGAGGCTCATCTTGCTGCATGGACTTATTGTCTCAGCCGTGCATCTCATTAGGCACGTCCCTTTGATGCCTGTATCTCGTGTTTCTCGATACCTCCCCTTTTTCACCCTTTCCGATCTCCCCACTGTCTCCGTCTTCCTCTGCACCTGTCCTCGTTCCTATTTTTGATCTGTTTTACTGCTGATTGGAATTCGCTAATGGTGGGAAGATGGGTTTTACAGTTGGGTACCGCCAAATGTCTCCGCACTTATGTTCCGGACTTCATGTGTTTCAAAGTGACCAAAGCGACCCCTCTGGGGGATGATTGTGGGAACCGGGTCATAAACTTTTGTGTCCAATGTAACCTTATGGGGAAATTGTGTATAAAAGGAGCGATTCACAGAACCAATTTGAAGCAGTCTCCCCAAGTTGCACGTGTGTTGCTTGTCGTGACTACTGTGTTCCCTGCAGCAAATAAACCTTGAATCTTTGACGCCGAAGGAAGTGTCCCGTGTCTCTGTCATTCGTACGCCGGAGCAGGTTACCCACGAAGGTTTCAGGTGTTGTGCCCTGGCACCGCTGGGTCCTACAGAACCCAGTCCTTCAGTTGGCGCCCAACGTGGGGCTGCATCAGTGGTACCGGTCCAAGCCTGACGATCGTGAGGAACTTCGTGTGAAATCTCCGAGGGAAGGTGCACCCCGCTTCATCGATCCTGTTGTCGAAATAAGTGGCCCGAAGACTTTTCCCGCGAAGATTCCCGCCTCCTGACGGCTGCGACGGACTGCTGCCCTGACTGTAGACCTGTTTTGGCGCCTGGCGTAGACCTTGGTAGAGCGAGACGATTGACGGGCCTTCCTGGTGACGCCATTGATCTTTGAGTTAAGTATTTGTGGGTCGCTCCCAGAATCCTTGGTTGTTGATACTCTAGCGAGTGTTTTTGTTGTTGACGCTGTGAGAGTGTTTTTGTCGATGACACTTTGTTAGCGTACTTTGTTGTGTTGTTTGACGACTGCAGCCGCCAAAAACCGAGGGTTTTGTTCTTTGCTGGGACTTGGTAACTCCCGTAACCCTTGAAGTTTGTGAAACTCGGCTAGCGTGCAAGATGCCTGGTCGCAGTACTTTGTTTAGTTGTTTCAGACCTTGTGGTACGGATTCCCGACTGGAGGACTCGTGTCCGATACCTCCGGTTGGAACTCCCACTTATGAACTATATAGTAAGCATGGGCTAGGCCCGATTACCTTTAATGATTATTGGATTAAATACACGAAGAAGGACGGTGACCTTCGTTGGCCACCTCATGGTAGCTTCGAGGCCCCGATCTTAGATAATCTAGAGATTAAACTGTTCGAAAGAAAATCAAGGCCGGCCATGTTTGATGCCTTTCGGTTGTGGCGCAAAGAAGCCCGACAGAAGGAAATTAGACAGAATAAACGAAATCAGCGAGATAATGTTGCTACCATAGTGAAGAAAGCAGAGCAATTTCAGCGTGATAAGGAGGATAAGGATAAGGAAGTGTTTGACAGACTACAGCGTATGACCGTAGATAAATGTTATCCCGCTTTGCCTACGGAGTCGGAAAAGAAGGAAGAGCCAGTTGAGGATCCTTTAATGTCTTATCTCATGAAGTCGCCACCTCCGTACGTACAGGGTACCGCAGCTCCTGTGGTTCCTGCCGTACCTATTCTTCCGCCTATTCTTCCCCCGCCTGTTCCCCAACCTGCACCCGCTCTTCCGACTGTTCCTGCTCCTTTGCCTGTTGCTATCCCCACTGCTCCTCCGCTTCCACATACTCCTGCTCCCGCTGCTGCTCCTGTTTTGTTAACTCCTGCTGTTGCTACTGTTTCTACTCCTTCACTTGTTAGTCCTGTGTCCTATACTTCTCCCTCTACTCGTTCTCGTAATTCTCCTCTTGCAGCTAGTTTCTTTCATTCGCTCGGACCTGTTCATGGGTCCGCTAGCTCCGATGGTCCTCAGAGACGTAGTCAGCTTCCTGGAAACAGAGAACGTGTTGCGCTATATAATATGGCGATGGGTTGGATGGTAAACCCTCTTAGAAATCCGCCACGTGTTGTACTCGAAACGTTTTGTCAATTCAATATACCAACCCAAAGATACGTGTTTGATGAAATGTGTAAGTTTCTTCGTGATCAGATATCGGCCGATGCACCTGACGAGGTGCTGACCGCTTTGTCTGATCTTCAGCTTCAGTTCTCGAATGGACTGATAGTCGATACCAACGTTCGACGTGCTGTTGAGCGGTTGCTATCTTTCCGTCCCCCTCCTATACCTCAAGCCTTGTTTGTTGAGGATGTTGAAAGACTGCCAGATGAGTCTGGTCAGTTTCCCATGCGTGAAGTGCCACCGGTATGGATGCCAGGTGATGCCACCCGAGCACCGCCGATTCTGCCACATTTCCAGAGAGTGTGGATACATCTCCCATGGAAACGCTCAGAAGTGTTGCAGGTGAAGCAATCTTTGCCTGACCCTCGCAAGAATCCCACAGGGTATTACAAGGAATTATCGCAGCTCGTAGATGCTACGATAATGAACCTTGCTGACATTGATATGCTGTTTGGCAATGTTGTACCGCAACCGGTATGGGCTAAGATTCGGCACGAAGATCACACAAACGAATTGGGTGGCGATTGGGCTGCTCTTACTGCGGCCGATACGCGACAAACTGGTGGTGCTAAACCCGAGCAGCTGATTACTGATCTTCCTCAAAGAATAATAACGTTAATGAAAACTCTTATGCCAGCTATGAGGGTCAATTGGGACAAACTATCAGCTTGTAAGCAAAAGAAGGACGAAAGTGTTTCTGACTTCTTTACGAGGTTCGAGGAAGCATTCATCGACCATAGTGGTCAGGATATGGGCACTGAGGGTGGTCAAAGGTTATTCGTGGACAAATTTGTCTCTAACTTATTGCCCGATTTGAGCAATAAATTAAAGAATTCCGAAAGTGCGTGGGCCGTTTCTACTTCAGCTCAGATATTGGCCACAGCACAATATTATGAGAACAGAGAGAAAGAAGAGAACGACCGCGCTGATAAAAAGACGAAAGAGCTTAAGACTAAAGTGTTGCTTCAACAAGCATATCCTCCGCGTTCAAATCAGAATGCATCTCAACAGAATAGATCACAGTCGCAATCGAACCGATCTCAAACACGTAATGATTCCTCCTCCCAAAGATCGTCGTTAGGGTACAATCAATGTGCTTATTGTAGACAGGAGGGACACATTAAATTTAATTGCCCTGTTTTGAATGAACGAAATAGTGGTAACTCATCTAGAGGAGGTCGTGGTGGTTCGCAGCAGGCACCACGTGGTAGAGGTCGTGGTACTCAGAATGATCGTTCTGATAACTCCTCTAATAGTAATAATTGTTTTGATCAACGTGGATCATCGCAAGGATGATCTGCGCAATATAATGTAGACGATTATTACGTCGATCAGGGAACTGACGACAGTAATTACTAGGACAGCCGAAGACAAGGAGAGGGAGTGGTATCAGTTCCGGTTGATCAGAGAGGGCCTTACGTCGCAGTTGCTACATCGGGCGTCGTTGAGCCTTTTCTGTTGGACACTGGTGCAGCGAAAAGTTCCATCAAGCATTCGAAACTCCCTGGCGCACCTTTGTCTGGCTTCACAAATGTTTCCGTTGGATTCTCTGGCGCCCCCGTTAGCAATCCAGTTTCGCGCCCTTTGCCCCTTACAATTGGGCCACGTGAGCTTCAGGCTCCGTTAATTTTGACTACTGGTTGTGGTGAAAATCTTTTGGGCCTGGATTTGCTTAAACGTTTGTATGCAACTTTGTATTGTTCTCCTGCGGGTGTAAAGCTTACGTTAGGAGAGAGGGTCGTCTCTCCTATGTATTTGTCTCTCGATAAGCTTCCACCGGAATTGAGTTCTCTTCCTGCGTCTTTGTGGGCAACGGGTCCGAATGACGTGGGCCTACTTGATATCTCGCCCTATGTTGTTCAGTTGAAATCTAATGTGCGTTTGCCACGTATTCCCCAGTATCGTATCTCCCTTGATGGTGAACGAGCATTGTTAGCGATCATTTATGATCTGATCGAGAAAGATGTTATTGAAGAGACTCGGGGAAACGTGTGCAACAGCCCTGTGCTGCCCATTCTTAAACGTACGGATCCTTCCAAACCGCCTGTTTATCGCTTTGTTATCGATTTACGGGAGGTGAATAAAATTGTGGTTCCTCAATTCCCTGTTGTGCCTGACATCACGGCGCTACTGACTCTGATTCCAGCTTCTGCATCGTGGTTTTCGGTGATTGACTTAAAGAATGCGTTCTTTAGCATCCCGATTGCCAAGGAGAGCAGGGACCTTTTCGGTTTCTTTCTCGGTGGACGCAGTTTCCGGTTCAAGCGCGCTCCTCAGGGCTACTGTGAAAGTCCATCGATTTACAGTCAAGCCTTGAAGGGTCAGCTGGATGCGTTTAGGTTGCCGGCTGGTGCGGCTTTAATCCAATACGTCGACGACTTATTGGTGGCTGCCGATACTCAGGACATTTGCAAAATTGCTACGGTGTCATTGCTGCAACATCTCTGTGAGTTGAATCATAAGGTGTCCCCTTCTAAACTCCAATATTGTTGTCAAGAAGTAACCTATTTAGGTCACTTATTGTCAAAGGAGGGAAGGAGGTTGACCCCAGAGAGAATTGCAGCGATTGCGCGAATGGCTGTGCCAAAAACCCAAAGAGATGTGCGTGCCTTTCTAGGTATCACGTCGTACTGCAGGCAATGGATTCCTAATTTTTCATTGCTAGCGAAACCATTGGTGGCTCTTACATGTAAGGATGTTACAACTCCTTTACCATGGACGGAAGAATGTCAGAAAAGTTTTTCTGAATTGCGTGATTCATTGTGTTCGGCTCCTGTGTTGGGTACTCCTGACTACAGCAAGCCGTTTACATTATATGTTCACGAGAGAGAAGGTTGTGCTTTGAGTGTCTTGACGCAACCTTTTGGTGGTAAGCAGCGTCCATGCGCATATTTTTCCTCGACCTTGGACCCAGTAGCTAGAGCATTGCCGAGTTGTTTGAGAGCAACTGCGGCAGCTGCGGTCTCCATCCGACAATCAGCAGGATTGGTCATGGATAATATGCTTACGGTGATGGTTCCGCATGCAGTCGATACTCTTTTGAAACGTACGAAAACTCAGCACTTGACGAGTGCGAGGTTGTCTGGGTACGAGTTGACGTTGTTGGCAAGCCACATTCAGATAAAACGTTGTAATGTTCTGAACCCGGCAACTTTGTTACCAATTAGCGCAGAGTCAGATGAAGTAGCAGAACATGATTGCTACTTGAGGACAGAAGAAGAAACAAAAGGTCAAGTGGACCTTAAAAACACCCCATTGGAAGATCCGGACGGTACACTGTATGTGGATGGGTCATGTTTTAAGTTGCCGAATGGTGATGTGACTACTGCTTATGCTGTTGTAACGTTGAATACTGTTGTTGAGACTGCAAGGTTGAATCAGAATTCTGCCCAAGCTGCAGAATTGATTGCTCTCACTAGAGCATGTGTGTTAGCAAAAGGGAAACGTGTGAATGTGTTTACCGACAGCCAATACGCATTTGGCGTCGCACACAGTTTTGGACGATTGTGGAGAGAGAGAGGTTTCTTGACGTCGCATGGTACGAAGATTCAGCATGGCCAACTTGTGAATGATCTTTTGGATGCACTGACGTTGCCTAAGCAAGTAGCGATTGTTAAATGTAGTGCGCATCGTAAGGTGACGGATGATGTTGGTCGTGGTAATGCGTTTGCAGACGAGATTGCTAAGGAGACTGCCCGGAACCTTAACACTCGGATGTATGTGACGAGTTCGGTTAGGTGGCCTACAGAATCGAGCATGTGTGAAGACACTATTGAGAGTGTGAAAGAAATTCAGAATGAGGCCACCGAGACTGAAAAGGCGAAGTGGAAAGAAAGCACGGGAAAGTTGGATGTGAATGGTTGCTGGATTGATTTGTCGGATCAGAAAAGATGGTTGTTGCCCGATGCGTATGTGCTGGCCGTTGTGACAATGGCACATGGGTTAGCACATATTAGTGCGAAAGGTATTTGTAAGCTGTTGTCTCCTGTGTGGAAGAATGATGGTATCACGAAATGTGCTGAACGTTTGGTGAAGAATTGTATGGTGTGCATGATGTACAATCCTGGCAAAGGAACCCCAACTCCTCCTGGCAGTTTTGCTCCCCCTTCATGTCCCTTTGAGGTGATCCAATTGGATTTCATCCATATGGAGCGATGCAATAACTTGAAATACGTTTTAGTTGTGGTTTGCGCATTCTCCCGATGGATCGAGGCCTATCCTCTCAAGGACAATACTGCTTTGTCTACTGCAAAAATCCTACTGAAGGAATATTTTCCTCGGTATGGCATGCCTAGAGTCGTGTGGTCAGATAACGGAAGTGAGTTTGTGGGTAGTGTGATGAAGAGTGTGTGTAAGGGCCTTGGAATTAATCAGAAATTCCACAGCGCCAATCATCCCCAGTCAGCTGGTTTGGTTGAAGGGTACAACGGCACCCTTAAACTAAAGCTAGCGAAGATTCAGGCTACGACTGGTCTTTCGTGGCCTGACGCTTTACCTTTAGCATTACTGTCAACTAGGGCGACTGTACACTCCTGAGTAGGGCTTAGTCCCTATGAGATAGTGTTCGGCCGTCCGGCGAATGTGTGGGGGGTTCCTAGGCCAGGAATGTTCTCTGATCTTGAGTACCCAATGTTGATCGATTACCTACATGACTTGACTGCTAAACTGAGGTTAATTCACCAACAGGTTTACGACGCATTGCCGACGCAGACGGAGGGTCCAGGCCACCAGCTCCAGCCCGGAGATTGGGTGGTGACGAGAAATTTTTCACGCAAGAATAACCTGGACCCGAGGTTTACTGGACCCTACCAGGTGCTCCTGGCCAAGAGGACTGCCGTTCGTCTCGAGGGACGCAAGAATTGGGTGCATGCCACCCATACCAAGCGAGTCCCCATCCCTTTGCCGGCAGACCCGTGGGTAAGGAAAGGCATTGCATCAACTGAAACCGAAGCATTGCCAGCGTTTGTGCCTTTTAGCGACGCGCAGCCTGTTGGAGAAACCTCAGCGCAGCAGAAAGACACTGTTGAACAATTATCATCGAAAGACTCAAGACCAGAACGCTCGACTGATCAGCAGGACGCTGCCTCTTCAACGGATCCTTTGTTCGACGAGCAGACACGTCCTGGGAAAACTCGATACTTTTTCCGATCTCGCACTAAAGACTAATAAAGATCCTGCTTTGCTGTATTGACAACTGTATTATCCCGTTTTCCGTGATCAGTTTTGAACATTCGTATTACTGTAATTATTCCTGTATATATATATTAAGCTTCATTCCTTATACTTTTTGCTTCCACAGCTGAGAGACTTTGTTTTTGCATATATATATATACATATTGTGCATTGAAGGCCGTAGGGCCGCGCGCGTACTTCCTTCTGGATAGTAGGTCTTGACGCTAGGTTAAAGGCCGTCGGTTCCTGGGAACTCCTAGGGATTGACTATTGCTACACAGAACGAAGTGCGTCAAGAAATGTTGCGGACGGTCGTAGGGAATGGCATTCTCGAAGCTGAACGATTTGGAAGGAGCACAAGCTCATAGATTCAAGCTGCAGCAACTCAGTCGTACCAAATGTTTTATATTCCAACTGTTTGTATTGTTTTTGACTGCTTCTGCACTTTTGGCGGGTGGGGTGTATTACATGATGTCTTACTTCTTACCTTCCGCTACACCTACTCCTACTTCTGACCCTAACCTTACCTCTACCGTTTCTCCTCATTCCCTTCATATGCTACCGGAACATGAGCAGGCTAGACGTGTAGAATTCCGCAACAATTCCTTTATTCAGCTCCTTCATCAGCATCAGTTAGTGGTTAACACTACTAATTGTTGGGTGTGTGGGTTGATGCCACATACTACGGATAAGGGAATTCCATATCTGGTGTTACCATATAGTTCTCAAGGGTCAGCTCGAGCATTTCAAACAATGTTTCGAAGCGCACTGGGTTTCCACCCCATTCGAGAACCACGTTCCCCCTACTCTGGTCCTACCTCGTATCAAAAACCTTTGTCAATAGCAATAGAGGATTTAGATAGCGATATCTATGATCCCTCGCTTATTCCCGAAGAAGAGGTACAAGCCTATAGGGTCCTAAGTAGAGGTGAATATAGTGCGTTCACCAGCGAAAAGCAGCTTAAAAGCTCGCCTCCAATATGGGTCGTACCCCACACTGGTAATTTCTGTCTCATGGGTCGTGGCCGAAGATCACAAGCCCGACTTGGAGCAAGTGCTTGCACTGAAAATTACATACTGCCGATGTTCTCGTCCCCTGTGTTTCTGGCTGCCAAGGGTACGTACTTTATCTGCTATGATCGTGCATATGCATGGTTGCCCGCTGACTTCATGGGCTCATGTTTCATTGCAAATCTGTTGCCTCCGACGTTCACTGTAGATGCCGATTATCATAAGACTAGAGTTGTGCGAGGCGTAATTAGCGAAGAGGATACTGCCGGTCAAGAGGCAGGAGACTTTTTCAAGGGTTTCCTCCCGTTTTGGGGACCTATGGTTAATAGTAGGAACCTGAGACAGTTGACTCGAGTGGTAGAATCGACAGCTAATATTACTGCCAGTGCCCTTGGTAATATCACCAGAGAACTTCAGGCGGATAGACTTATGACGTTACAAAACCGTATGGTTTTAGATGTCATTTTAGCAGATCGAGGTGGGGTATGTAAGGTGATCCATTCGAGCTGCTGCATTTTTATTCCAGATAATGCTCCAACTGTTTATCAAGCCATCTCGAGGTTGCACAAAATCTCCGAATCCATACACGTGGAAGTAGGGGATTGGACGCTACTTGGATGGTTTTGGGGCCTGATGTCGACTTGGGGTTGGAAGATTCTGATGATCATCGGAGTCGTTGTGGTGTTCCTGTTCACGTGTTGCCTTTGTGTGCAGTGTGGTCCTGCCTTATGTGGCCTCTGTGCTACAGCGTGTATGAGACAGCCGCCTGTTAGCAATGGGACTCGATTGGACAGAGCTATGCTACAGCAACATCTCGATGGTCTGATGAATATCGAATATGATTCCGACTAGTGCTTGCCTACATGAGGGCAAAAGGAGCGTCTGAGGTTCCGTGACAATTGTAAGTGGTGCTTTCGACTCGTACGAATATGGTCGAGTCTGGTATCTATGAACCGCAAATGACGAGTTTAGTAAGTATGCGCAGTTTCGCTGTGCTAACCTAAACGATTCGTCTGTTATGGGGGTATTTCTATCTGTACCCACGGGTTCCATCTTAGATACGGCATCCATTTTGTCTCTTGCCCTCAAGTAGCCAGCGAACGGACGTTGTCCGCTTCGCGACCCTGGGACTCCCAAGATATTTGCGGACGACACATGTCCTTTGTAAGTGTCTTTATGATGAGGGGGATGCTACTGTAAAGCAGATGGCGCCGCTCGAGGCTCATCTTGCTGCATGGACTTATTGTCTCAGCCGTGCATCTCATTAGGCACGTCCCTTTGATTCCTGTATCTCGTGTTTCTCGATACCTCCCCTTATTCACCCTTTCCGATCTCCCCACTGTCTCCGTCTTCCTCTGCACCTGTCCTCGTTCCTATTTTTGATCTGTTTTACTGCTGATTGGAATTCGCTAATGGTGGGAAGATGGGTTTTACAGTTGGGTACCGCCAAATGTCTCCGCACTTATGTTCCGGACTTCATGTGTTTCAAAGTGACCAAAGCGACCCCTCTGGGGGATGATTGTGGGAACCGGGTCATAAACTTTTGTGTCCAATGTAACCTTATGGGGAAATTGTGTATAAAAGGAGCGATTCACAGAACCAATTTGAAGCAGTCTCCCCAAGTTGCACGTGTGTTGCTTGTCGTGACTACTGTGTTCCCTGCAGCAAATAAACCTTGAATCTTTGACGCCAAAGGAAGTGTCCCGTGTCTCTGTCATTCGTACGCCGGAGCAGGTTACCCACGAAGGTTTCAGGTGTTGTGCCCTGGCACCGCTGGGTCCTACAGAACCCAGTCCTTCAAGGGTCTATAGGAGTTAACACTTCCCTTTTTTGTATCCTTCTTTAAAACACTTACTACCACCGCTATTCTAAAAGAAGGTGGGGGCTCTCCTCACTTTAGTATGTCATTCACAAGCTATGGAATCTTAAATTTGGTGCAAAATTTTTATACAATTCTGAAGGGATTTAATTCCCCGCTGATTTACCATTATCCAAAGATTTTACCACTTTCTCTACCTCATCTATTGAGAATTAATCCATCAACTCCTTTACTTGGCTGTTCTTCAACCGTGGAATTGGGAGCTTGCTTACAAATTGCTTTAACCGCCTCGTATCAATCTGAGGATGCAGGTTATATATTTTTTCATGATATTCAAGTGAGGCATTCTGTATTCCTAAGAGGTCTGTTAAATGTATCTTGTTTTCTGTATCTATTACGGATGTAATCCTATTGTTTGCTTGTCGATCTCTAGACTGCCAGGCGGGCAACTTACCTGCATATTTACTTTCTTCCTAGATTTTTTGAAGATATGCAGAATTATCAGTGGTGCTTTGTGAACAGTAATATTCCTTTGTATCTAAATTAGCTTGTCTGACTCCATTACCGCTGTCTTAACTTGCATAAGCATTGCACTTGCCTGATGTAGCTCAGTCTCCACCTTCAGCCTTTGCAGTGATGGTGCTTTCCATTTGTGCAATCCGTTGGTGGTAATATATCCTGTGTTGGTGGCCTTGAACGCCTCCCACACATTCGCTAACCGGGCAGTATCAGTACTTATCCTACAATAACTTACAGTCTCGTTATTTAGCTCTGTGCACCATTCCTCATTCTCTAAATGGACTTTATCAAAAGTCATCTTTCCATTTGTATTTCTATTCTAATCCCCGCAATTTCCATTTTGACCATAGCAGGGTCTGAAAAATCATTTTGTATGCGCTCGTATTTCATTAAATCCAGACTATGTGAAGATAAAAAAAATCTAATATTGAGTCAGAGTTATATTTAGCTGAAAAACACGATCATTTGTGTTTTTGTGGCTGTTTGTTTTGCCATGGGTCTTTTAATGCCTATTCTGCTTGCAAACATTGGTAGAGGAATCTAATTTCATATTTTGCTATACATTAAAGTCCCCTCCTACTATCACTAGGCACGGGAAATTGATTAAGGCCTATTTCAGCTCCCTTAGTTGGGTAGGGTTATCCAATATTGGTGCGTATATTGTAGCTAGCCTCATTCTTGTTTTACTTAATATACCGCTAATTATACCCCATCTCCCTCCTGTATCTGCCGGAGTGAAAACTACTTGTAAAGGCAAATGTTTGTGGACATATATTGCATCTCCCATTTGTGCTCGTGTTTGAAAGGCATTGAGAGCAAGCCCACTGCTTAAAGAGTTAGCGTGCATTCTCTTTTTTGTTAAAAAAATGTGTTTCCTTTATAATTATAATACCTGGGCAGTGCTCTCCCACCCATATAACTACTGCTTGTGCTTCTCGATTATTATTACGGCCGTTGGCATTAAACAATGTTATCTTCAATATCTCTTTATACATACAAACTTATGTCTTGGAACTGCGTGTAACACAAAATGTTACTACACTCATTCTGTTTCTTTTCCCTATCTTTTCTCTTTTGTGCTTCTTTAACCTGAGCACATTTTTCACAACTTCTTTTCCTCTCAGAAATCTTATTTTTCATAATTCTAATCTGGCAGTCTCCACTTTGCGCTATCCTCAATTCGCCTATCGATCCTGTTGCCTCTGAACTCCCCTTTTGTTTCTCTTTGCTGTGCCCCAACCCATCCTGCAACACCCTTCCATACACCCTCTTGTGGAAGTGAGCCTTTCGAAAAGCAGCATAGAGGGACCACCAAAGCCCATTCTTGCATGGCATGGACTGTTAAATCCAGGGAGTTCAGGAACTGGGGTGCATGTCACAGCATGAATCCTGTGGCCTTGAAGCAATAGGGGGCCATGTAGGGTCCCCTTAGTTTCCTCACTGCCACACTTTTCATGGTGGTGAGGAAACTCGTAATATGGTTGGCGGTGCCACAGCTGCCTTGCCAGCATATTCCGGTCCTCAGACCACTGCAAGACCTCCAGGGATTACAGATCCCTGCTGTAGTGGCGGTCCTTTGGTGGTTTGACTGCCAAAGTCATAATATAGTGATCAGACAGAAAGTGCAACGTTGCAGCACCTCCGCCGCTGCACCACCCCTGGCTTGGTGGTGCACAGACCACCAAACTCGGAATCAGCGCCGAAGTGCCAAGCACAGACCTTGGCTGCACTGGGATACTTTTACAAAAATGAAGTTTACCCTGGGGTTCAAATTATCCCTTTAAATTCATGTTCCAATTTCTTCGGTTTTCAATTATCAAACAGAATCACACACAGATTTATTTTGTCCTACATGTGGATCTTAAGCTAGATTGTAAAGAGTTCAGAAGGTTATTGACTGAGATGTGTATGAGAAACTGTAGAGAAACTGACTGTGTGTTACTTTCATCTAAAAAACAAACCTTGGAGACTGGCCTCATATTTCGGAAATCAGATGCAACCAAATTTAGGGGCATATTACCAACAACTAGCAATATTTATCGCTAAATGGGCTTAGCAAGTTTTTTTTATTGCCAAGCATCGCCGGATATTATCGCAGAGATAACGTGCTATTAGCAACGTTTATCTCTAAAGTGATAAAATATCCGGCGATAGCGCCGAAATGCGTGAATATTTATGAGAATACAGCGATATTCACACATTAACGCCAGTAGGGTCTTAGCCATAATATCCACCTCCCATTGGATATAATGGCTAAGAACTGGTCTGAGGAGGCGTTAGCTTTTAGAGATTCGCGCTTAACGCGAATATTTCCATTGCTACGCCTGCGTTGATAATAGGCGATAGCGATGTTAGCGACTGTTTTTAGTCACTAATAATCCTGGACATTGTACTACACTCTGTTCGCGGAGTCTGCAAAGTAGCGACAACTTCGCGCTCCGCAGTGAGCGCAAAGTTGTCGACTACTTCGCAATCTACAGCGTAGCGTAGTAATTTTTCTTCCTCGTGCGCTCAATAGCGTTCTCGCATGCGCAGTAATGACTTACCGTGGTTCTGTGTTCGCCTTCTCGATTTTCTCTCCCGGTTGCGTACGCCACGATGTTTGGAATCCGGCCGCTCAATCCCGCGCGACTGTGCGAACGCGATCACGTCATTTGGACGCTCGATCACGTCATTAGGATGCGCGATCTTCCTTGCGGCAGCATGTGGATAAGATCGCGTTTCCGAACACGCAGAAACAGCAATCTGGCACAGAATATCTCTCGACCACGATAAAACCTTCTCAAAAGTGATCATTTTGCTCAGGAAAACGCCTCAGATTGTCATTTGGCTGTATTGTTTTGTGCAAGGAGTCCTCTTTTTGTTTCTACTCTTTTTTTCAAGAGTAAGGAAGTCCCCCTGAGTCTCCAACTTCCTGTTCCTGTCCACCAGGCTCCTCCCAGTGCTTTGTCCATGTGCTGTTCACTTTCATTTGGATTTGGAGCTGGAAGGATCACTTTTTGTGTATGTCTGCTGCATCATAGCATTTGATTGGATTTATTGAGGACTTTTGGATTTGAAATTCTCTTTTTCAAGTAAGTTGGAGTAATGATGTACACTTGTTGTTTGATTTGGGCTTTTTTTAACTACAGTTTTCTGGGCTGTTCAATCCTTGTAAAAAATTATTATTGAGGGAGGCCTGTACTTTCATGAGGGGGCAACTTGTATTTCTTTGAAATTTCATCCAGTATAGAGGTACCCAGGGGTCCAACCATGTTTCTGTGGTGTCTGTTAAATTTCAAGTTTTTAAACATCATGGATGGCATTGGATTCAATTGCAAACTCTGTTGTAGTAGAATTGCAGTTTTTGTGTGTAATTAAATTTTGTCTTTTTTCAGCCAATAGGTAACCCTAGTAGTTCATGTAGTTAGTGTAGGCCTACTTGAGTTCATTGTATTTACATTCTGTGGGTGGCCTGGCCATGTGGTGGCGGCCATTTTGTGTTTCCAGCCACTGTGCTTTTGCCATAGGCCTCCAGGCTTGTGGCCTACTCTGCCAGTAGCCCAGAGGTACTACTGTATTCATCATAGGTACATGAAAGTTAATCAACAGTTTTTGTGGTGTATCTTTAATTTGTACATCATGTATGGCCTGGATGGCTTTGGATTGATTTTCAAAATATGATTTTTGGTGTGGAATTTCAGGTTTTGAGTGTGTGTTAAATAATATGGCACTTTCTGCCAGTAGATAACCCTAGGAATTCAGCTTGCATAGTTTTGGTAACTTTGCACGGTGCGACAACGCAACCTTACAGTTTTTGTCTTCTTCGCTCGCTCAATATGTGTGTTCGGGCACACGATAACGACGTTTTTTACAATTTGCGCTGCCGAACACGCCGAATTTGCAATCTCGCAAGCAATATGTCTCGAGTTGCATAAAACTTTCTGGAAAATGTTAATTCTGTTAATTTTGCTAAAAAAATCCTCACGTTGTCATTTGGTTGTAGTTTTTGGAGCATGGACCACTTCCTGTTTCTGTCCTCTATGTAATTTGTTGTTTGTGGGTGGGCTGACCATGTGATGCCAAGCATTGTCCTTTTGCCATAGGCATGTATTGTCTGTCTTCTCTTTCTTTTCATGTTGTTGGGGGGGGCCAGGCCATGTGGTGGCGGCCATTTTGTGTGACCTTCCTTCGTGCTTTTGCCATAGGCCTCCAAACTTGTGGTCTATTCTGCCAGTAGGCCTAGAGTCCCAGAGTCAGTGGGGGTGCTTGATGCAGCTGTTTCCATTTTGTCTGTTCAATTTAACATCATTTAGAGCATGGATATGGCATTGGATTGAATTTCCAAATGTGGTGTTTGGGGTGTAGTTAACTTTTTGGGTGTTTGTTAATAATTACCTTTGTATGTGTTGTTGTTGTGTAACTTTCCAACCTTTTAAACATGGGGATTTTATTTTTTGCATTAACCTGTGGTGTGTAACAGGAATCCTCCTTTGTCTGGCCAGGCATTGTGCATTTCCCATAGGCCTGCTTTGTCTTTTTTATTATTCCTTTCTTATTTTGATTCCTTTTCTTCTTTTTTTTTGAGCGCCTGTCCATATGGTGGTGGCCATTTTGTGTGACCTTCCTTTGTGCTTTCGCCATAGGCCTCCAAACTTGTGGTCTATTCTTCCAGTAGGCCTAGAGTCCCAGAGGTAGTCAGCTGTTTCCATTTTGTCTGTTCAATTTAACATCATTTAGGGCATGGATGGCTTTGGATTGAATTTCCAAATGTGGTGTTTGGGGTGTAATTACCTTTGAGATGTGTGTTAATAAATGCCTTTGTATGTGTAACTTTCCAACCATTTAGCCATGGGGATTTTCTTTTTTGCATTAAGCTGTGATGTGTAACAGTCATTCTCCTTTTTCTGGCCATATAGTGATATATAGACCTGCTTGAGTTTATTGTTTTCTGGGCTTTACCCATGTGCCTGTGATGAGTGCCCATGTGGCTGGGAGCTGTGGTGGTGATAGTGGTAGTGTGCTGTTTTGTTTTTTACACATAGACCTGTGTGTCTTTCCATTGTTCCTCTTGGCTTACTGTTGTTTACATCCCCATTGCATTTGCTATCTGCTGCAGGTCACTGATGCGGCATCCATCCGACATGATGCACAAATTAAGGATAAACAAGTTCCACTTCAACTACATTTGTATGTTAGTTCTTTGCTATTCTTCTTACTCTTACTGAGTGTACTAATAATACTAGTAATTACAATTGAAGCTAAAAAAATTCTACATTTGACTGATGTTCTTCTGCCTTCTTTGCTTGTAGGTACACAAAAGACTGAGGAGGAGGTGGTGGCTGTCTGTAGCGATTTCGAGCAGCAATACAAGGTGTCAGGTACAGATCTGTCAGGTTTAGTCAGAAAGGTAGTAGCCCAACATAGAAATGCTCGTGCCACTAACCTTTGTTTGTCTTGCCAGGAGGGACCACAGCTTGAAGAGAGACCTCCCAGTTCCCTCAAGTGCCAACTCCCCCAAAGTGATACACACAAGTAGGAAAGATCGTACTCCGGGGAAAAGGGTAGGGGACAAAATAATAAAGGCCACAGTTGATAGGGCACCCCTCACGATCTGGTCTTAGGTGAATGTTCTCAGTACCCAGGACAGCTATTGAGACAAAAGAAGAGCTTGTTACTTTATACAGTGAGGTTGTTTCTACCTCGTGAAACAGGACTAATACTACGAACACTTACTCGATGCTCAGAATGTTTGGGCAGTAATCACTCCCACCATCACATCGACTGTAGCACGAACATCCGATAACCAAAATCCAACTGTTGAAATCACAGTTCCCACTCAATGCCTTATCAATGAAGGTATCAGGAATGTCTCGGGTTAGTTTCTGCCAACAAAGAGGGGGGTACGCGGTAGTTAACTTCACTACGGTTTCCCTCGTGCAGAAATGTACTCTTGGCGCCACACAAAAGTAAAAAGAAATGAACAAGAACAAAAGGTCTCGATAGCACAGCTGCGCTATCTTTTTCCTTACTCCTACCTCCTCTAATGCGGGAAGGCAAGCGTCCGCGGAACTCCGGCGTCGTCCTCTAATGTGGGAAGGCAAGCTTCTGCGGAACTCCAGCGTCGTCCTCTAATGCGGGAAGGCAAGCGTCCGCGGAACACTCCAGCGTCGTCCTCTAATGCGGGAAGGTAAGCGTCCGCGGAACTCCGGCGCCCAAAAGGATTAGTCAGGGAAACAGGAAGGATTGACAAGCACCCTCCCCTTCCTGGGAGGCGCTTATGTACCTCAGCCGTTAATGATCTCCGGACGGCCTGAGTCCAGGGGGTTCTGGGAGATGTAGTGCGGCTGTGTACCTGACACCTTGTATTGCTGCTCGAAATCGCTACACTGTCATCATCCTCGCCTGTTGTACTGCCAGAAGGACGTCCTCTGTTCTACATCACGTGTGGTGTGGCTCACCTGACCAGACATCTCGGCAACTTGTGCAACTGAAAGCTGCTTCTGATATCTGAAGAAGATGAGCCCAAAGAAAGCAGGTTCCAGGTCCTCCAAAACCAATAAAGTTGCTGAGAAGAAGAAGGAAGAACAGAAGAAGGAAGTGACACTTAAGTCTAGTGTTGACCCTAAAACCTTTTGTGGGAAAAAGAACCCAGGACGCCTGCAGCAGCGGTGTCCGGGGTGCAAGCTGGGGCCAGCACCTCCGCATCAGTGGGGCCAAGCCACCAACCCAGGCCGAAGCAGATGAGTGTGGAAGAGGTAGCCAGCCTAATGGTGGAAAGCAGTGATACTGAGCCTGACCTAAACTTATCGCTATCTCAAAGTAGTACACAATCAACGCAAGAGGGAACACAGCACAAAAGTGGTGAACAACAACCACCGCCCACAATAGTAGATGTTCAACAACCACAACCACCGCCCACAATAGAAGATGTTCAACAACAACAACCAAAACCACCGCCAACAATAGTAGTTGTTCAACATCAACAACCACAACCACCGCCCGCAATAGTAGTTGTTCAACAACAACAACCACAACCTCCGCCCGCAATAGTAGTTGTTGTTCCTCCCGAAGTCGGGGCAGTTCAGGAAATTGAGCCTCATGCTGAGCTAGAAGAAGAAGAAGCCACTCATGCAGGAGATCTGTTGTCCTCCAAATCCCTGAGGAAACAGAAATTTTATGTGGTCAGTGTGTCCCCCCCACTCACACCCTATCCACGTACCTATGCCCCATGTATGTCCATGTTATCACGTAATTCCCTTCCCGTGCCTGTCATAATAATGCCCCTGCATTTCCGTCCAATGTTAGCATGTCAGTTATAGGGCCTTCCACGAATGATACGTTAATTCTGCACTAAGGCCTACGTTGCCAATGCATTTACATGGTACACGTTTAAATATCGAGAAGCACACGTTTTTGTGGCCCAGCCGAGCCAGGCCCTGAATTCAGGCTCCGAGCCTCTTCTGTCTCTGAAAACTACAGTTTAGGTATGCATCCCTGACCTCTCCCTTACTCCCTGCCCAGCCGAGAGGTGCCCGGCCTGGCCTGCCTGCCAAGACGGTATTTTGCCTACAGTTATCTGCTCAGCCTCCGCAAAAATACATTCCAGTCTAGTGAAATAGGTAAACATATTTCCTCCTGCAGAGCATAGGGCCCAGCCTTCCTGTCTCCATGCAAGTGATTTACTGAACCCGTTGCCATAGTAGGCCCATGGCCCCGCGCAATGCACAAAGAAATATATGCACGCACTAGCAATTAGTGATGAACGACTTCTGCTCGAGAGACCTTTACTTCAGACAATACATCCTCCAAACACAAGATATCAGATATGCCAAAGGTGCAGGTCGTTCTGACATCCCAGACTCCAGACTCCTCTTCTAGTGCTAAAGTCAAACCCCCAGCTCTCCCCAGTTCCACGTCAATTTCACGTCATGATCAGTCGCGCACACATGTAGGGTAAAGGTTTCTGCTGGCCCTGCAGACCTCCTCTATGCATCCACCCACCTATGACACTCCTATGACTCATCAAGTGAACACCCACGTGTACGCCTCTTTACACGCCTTCTTTTACGCCTAAGTGTTCTTATCTCTCTCTTTTCACTTGCTCCGCCTGGAGTGTTCCGCCTACTGTATTCATTGCAATTATGTGCTTTTACTATATATAATGTGTGATGTTAATAAAACGTTAGATATCCCTTCCTGAACATTAGTGGTGATGGAACCCGATTCTCCCCTGGCTCGAGCCATTGAATAAAGCCCTTTTTGACTCGGACACCACGGACTCTGCCTCTCATTTTATGAGCTATTTTTTTTTTTATTAATGTATAGAAAAATGTCCGGGTAATTTTATTTACCACATCCCCACCAATGAAAAGGAGGGTTAGTCCATCGAGTTCCTCGCCAAGCATCCCTTCTGATTATCTAGATCTCAATTGGGAGCCACAACAATCTGAGCATGAGAGGGAGAGACAACCCAAGACCAGGCTAGGGAAAAAGAAGGTTCCAGCAAGCCTTACACTTATGGAGGTCGATGTAGAACAGCAGGATAATGATGATGATGAGTCAGACCCAGTCATCACAATCAATACTCCTGGTCCCGAGGACATGGAGACCAACATTTTCACCCTATCCCAAATGGCTGTGACTAGGGATGTAATAAGCATACCTCCAACACAGGCAACCCTAAAATGACCTCCAGCTTCCATGTTTACATTAGCAAAGGGCCGGCAGTGTCCCACATCCAGCACAAGCTCCACCTCAGTAGAAGTAGGTAGTGGTACTACTACTGCGCAGCCACATAGTGAAATGCAACACACACCCTCCAGTTCATTCGGCATTGGAAGTGGTACCTCTAGCAGGAGACAAAAGTTAAGCTACTCAGTGTGGGATTTCTTTACGGTTAGCGCAAATGAGGACAACATTGCTATATGCTCCATTTGTCATGTCTCTGTTAGTCGTGGTAAGCTTGGTACAAACTATGGTACTGGAGGCCAAAGGACCCATTTGAAAAAACACCACGCAATCAGGTGAGAGGACCACCTTCATAGCATAAAAACTGGAACCATTGATGTTGCCGGGGATAAACTAGTACAAGGTCCACTCACGGTCGAACAGGAAGAAGAAGAGGGAGACATTCTATCTGGTAGTGGTACACAAAGTACCCCTGTCGCCAGCACTGCAGTGGTACAGCCCACATCCTCCGCATCAGCAACATCTCAGTGGCACCAGAGTAAGAGTCAGCCAGAGACACCAAGGAGTACTGCTGCGAAGTCTGCGATGCAAAGTGCCTCGTCGAGCATAACCGAAAGAAATACCAAGCAGCGTACCATTCTTAGCATGTTTAGGTAGGAGGGAAAGTATGAGCGCAACCACCCAATAGCACGTTTGTACAATGCTAAGCTTGCTAAAATGTTAGTGCTGGACCTTCTCCCTTTTTCTTTTGATGAAGGGGTGGGTTTTCTTGAATTTGTGACAACCATCTGCACAATATGGAACGTTCCCAGCCGCTACTATTTTGCCAGAGTTAATGTTCCAGCACTACACCACGACGTGCTGGAATCGCTTGGATAAGCCTTACATCAGAGTGCTGTTCATAGTATCCACCTGACCACAGACATGTGGACCAGTTGCCAAGCCACAGATTACATGTGCATCGCTGTACACTGGATATCCTTTTCAGGTGTTAGAGACAAGCTATGTGCAGGCTTTGACACTGTTGAGATTTTTAATGAGACTAGTAGACATGCAACTGTAGCCATGTTTGCTATGGAGAAATCTCATACTGCTGCAAACATTTTGGCTGAGTTTACCAGCAAGGTCTTTGAATGGCTGCGACCAAGAGGCCTTAACATTGGTTTTGTTGCCACCGACAATGGCAGTAATGTAGTGAAGGCCATGAAAGATGGTGGCTATTTCAGGGTCCCGCGTTTGGCACACTGCATTAACATTTAATATGGGTTTCTATACTTACTCCAATGCTGTGGAATAAGTTGCCAGTTTCCCTGCGCAAAGAGGTTAATCTTCTTTGCTTTAGAAAGCAGCTGAAAACTATTCTGTTTAGGGAGGCCTTTGGATCTATATGATAGTATATACACTACTTCATCTCCCCTGCTGGTAGGAATATGATGTAGTTCCTTTAGTCTAAAGCGCCTTGAGACCTGTAGGTGAGATGGCGCTATACAAACCAAAGTAACATAACATAACATAACATAACATAACATAACATAACATAACATAACATTGCTGTCCAAGGCTTTCTGAAAAATGAAAGCAAAGTCAGCAACTTACTGACCACCTGCAGAAGAATATGCACGCATTTCAACCATTCTTTTAAAGCCCGGAAGCAGCTACGGGTCATTCAACATGAGCATACAATTCAGTCAAAGCACTCATCCATGAGGTCCCAACACATTAGAACTCAACTTTTTACATGCTAAATCGTCTGTTTGAGTAGTACATACCACTTAATGCTTATGTCATGACAAGAAGATTAGGGAATCCTACTGTTAAAGCCATGACCGTTGAGATGTGGCAATGGGACCTCATTAAATGCCTGACAGAGATGCTACTTCCTTTTGAGGTCTTCACACATGCAGTCAGCAGGGAGGACTGTAATATGTGCCAAGCTATCCCATTGTTGTACATGCTAGATCAAGAGCTGAAGGAGGTGTCTGAAACACATGAAGGTGTGGAAGAAAAACTTGACGCATGTTATTTGGCGAACGCCTTAACCGCCCGCTTATCTGACAAGACAAGGATTCAAAATAAGATTGTGTCACATCGACATTACATTACTGCCACAAATTTGGATCCATGGTACAAATTATGTCTGTCAGTAACGCAGTAATTCCTTTTTCAGAAGGGGATGTTGCCAAGTACAAAATTTTAATAGCTGAGGAAGCCACTGATTTAGAAAACAAACAGCGCTCAATTAGAAGCCTGCCAGTGCAAGCCCAGGACAGTGCAAGTACTACAGGGCATCCTCCAGAGTCAAGTTCTTCTTCAGAGCTTGAGAGTAGTGTGTTTGCTTCCCAGCAGTCACCAACATTACCAATAACAACAACAGAACCAACAGGATCTGATTCATCAGACGCAACCAAAAAAATAGCTGCTTGGTTTCTACAGAAAGGGATGGGTAAGTCCGTTGCTGTCGCAAAGCCAAAAGAGGCCAAGTAAATCGGAGCACAACTGAACATGGCCTTTCTGGATGACACAACAGAGGTGTTCATGGAGCAAAGCCCATTGGTGTATTGGTATGGGAAAAGATGCCAATGGCCAGTGCTCAGCAGGCTGGCGATAAAGTATCTAGCTTGCCCTGTTGCAAGTGTCTCTTCTGAGCATGTTTTCAGTGCTGCTGGTGCTATTGTAACTTTGAAAAGGACCAGTCTCTCACCCAAAAGCTTGGAGAGGTTAACCATGATCAAAATGAATCAGCACTTCATACCACCAGACTACAAAATACGTGAATCCCCACAGGAAGAGGAGAGCGAGTCAGAAGACATAACTAGTGGGTTACATGACCTACTTCTGTCCGAACCACCAGGGTTTGAGGATGAGCTCCTCTTCCCTGACAACTAGGCTTTCAAATTATTACTTTTTCCCTTCCTTTATTTGTGTGCATATCTGTCATTCCGGTTCAAATCAAACCACAACAAATCCATCACCACTGTCTCTTTTCATTTACCTATTGGAGTTGCACATCTGTGCATTTAACTGTCCACTCCACTCCTCAGAGTCCTGCTCCATCTTCCTGACTCGCCCTAAATACATTTCCATATTGACATACATTGGATGGAGATGGAGAATAGTATAATAGTACTATAATGTAGCCTCTAACAGTCCCTCCATAACAAGTGAAACGTACATGACTATAGCCATCTTCTGTTTTGTTTCCAATCTGAAATTCATCACTTTCTTAAGGCTACCACCTCTGTCTGCAGGCATACACAACTCTTCACTGTCAGAACTTGAGCAGGCATCCAAAACTAAAGTAAACTCGTCATCACTTTCAGAAGGCTCGGCAGCATCTGTGATCTGACAGCCAAAGAGAAGAGCAAGACAGGTATATGAAACAAATGATGCCATGCATTGCATTGGATGCTTGCTGACTCTGAGCAAATATGCATGAAGTAGAACTATACTAGTAGTTTAATAACAACCAAGTACTTGTGACTCAAGTGATAGTCAATTTTTCCATGTTGTTTAATAATATATTAACCAATTGTACTCCTACTACTGCAGGTGCAGTCTGGACTTACTTAATCGTAGTCACTCTCTACAGACTGAGTTGTTGTTGGTCTGTTGGACAACACGTACATGTGCCACACCTGATGATGATGACCACCATACTATCTTTGCACATGTCAGGCAGTTGGATCTGAGATGATTGATGGAAGATGTTTCAGGAAGTGGAATACAAGGTAAACACAACCATTCAACAAGAACCACAGCAGACCTAGGCTACATGTGTGTGTAGTGGTGGAATGGAATAGTGGTATGATTGATGATGGACAATAGTGCATTGATTTAGTCACTTGATTTCAAAAATGCTAGGTTGCTGTATATGCCTTTTGTCAAAAAGTGTGAAAAATTAAGGTAAATGCTGTTTGGGTCATGGATTCACGGCCTGGTGTTGTGGGCTGTTCTGTGCTGCCTCCTATCTTGTTGTCCTTTTAGATTAATGCTGTGCAACTGGTAGAGTTACACACAATGTATCCAAGCCGGCTCAGTCTGAAAGTCTTCTCGCTCATGAGTCTTGTCTTTTTTTGCACTACACCATAATTGAATTTTATTTTTTCCTTCAGTTATTTAGTAATACCCCTTTTCTTTTTCCATCATCGCTTACAGGCTGGCCTTTTACCCAGTGCTATTATACTTGGAGCAACAACTCACCCTTACCTTACCAATCCTCATCATTCAGCCAATGGCACCCAAGAATGATATTCAGAGTGTCCCTCAAAGGGAGAACCAAGATGAATGATGAGATACACATTTTGGAACTGGATAATACAGTAACTTTAGTATCATTTTCGTATTTTATTTGATTCCTTTTTCCTCTTCATTTATTTTACGCTTGTGTGACTTTGTTTGGAAATTGCTCTCTAAATCTATTTCTTAATTTTCTTTGCTAGCTTTCTGCCCACTACAGCAGGTATTAGGGTTTCTCTGAGGGCACACAGCCTAGGCAAATGTCATATATAAGAAATACTTCCTTGTACTCTCGAATTGTATAGTAGTAGTTTAAGTACCACTCATTATTATTAACCATCAAGTTATAACTTATAACTTATCTTCATCACGCATGCATTTCCTTTTTCTACATTTACTTTAGATTTATTGGGTAGTGTATCATCAATCATCGTCTTCATTGCTTTGCTTTTGTTGTCTCCATGCGTACTGTTTTTCTTTGTCAAACCTTTCCCCAAACCCACGTTCCCGTCCATTCATCAAACCCTAACCATCTTCCCCCGGGCTGTGTGGTTTTATATTGAGGTGTGATGTGACTACATTAAATCTACACCAACAATTGATCACACGCTTGCTGGGGCAGATGTGGTGAAAGCAACACTAATTAAATGTCAACGAGGCAGGGTCAGGATCTTCTTCTGCTTTCCCACCCAAGCTCTGTGTATGTACAAGCCAATTAATTTTCCAAAGGGACCCACCGAATACATCTAATTCATTGCAGGCATTGTTTGGATTTAATTTTACAGCATTAAAGTTTACGAATTAGGATTGTGGTTAAGTGACTCCTTCGAAACAACTACAGTTTAACTTCTTATCTTCTTGTACTTGGCAGTCCAGGACACCATTGTTTTCTTTTAGTTTAGCAGTTGCAATATTGTTATGTACTATACTTTTCTACTACTCCCACATTGTCTCTCAGGCAAATGACTGCCTCTTTGTTTTTGTTTGCAAATGCTAGTGCCAGTGTCTACTGCTACCATCACAAAACCACAGAATCTTCTCCATTGTCTTGGGAAACCATGCAGCCCTTGCGGTGCTGAACTTAATCATCATCAATCACAGGTAAGATATGTTTGCTGGGAGGTATAATGGAGGAGAGACTGGTAGTTCTAATAGGACAAATATAAAGTGAGGGGTACCTATCTGTTTTTATGTTACATATGTGGGCAATTAATACATTATTTAAATCAAAAACACTGGCCGCTACCCTGCATCTCCAATTAAACATTGTGACGTACATTAATTTGTGAAATAGTAACCCCACCACAAAACATTAACATCATATGTGTACGTTTAGAATAAATAACATTTATTCATGTCATAAAAAAATATCCTATCCCACACCTCACCCACCCTCTTCCTAACCCCAACCAATGTCCAAGTCCAAAGAATGTCCCACAAAAACCCCAACACCCAATTCCCACCCACCAGCAAAAGTATTAAAAAAGGGGTAAATTAACAGGTTCCATTACAATCGGCGGGCTTTGAGGTGTTTGTTCACTAATATCTTCACCCGCTCCTCTAATTGATCCTCCAGCTTTGCCACCCAGAGGAGAATTTGTTGCCGAAATGCACGGCATCTACATTTGCATCCATGATGTGGGGGGGCCGCAGATGTTGAGAAATGCTGCCAGTGGGCGGCTGCCTGCCCACGGCGCTGTACTCCTGCGGGGCCTGGCTGGGGCCCGGGGCATTGGAAGAGGCAGCAGCTGCTGCCGCCGCCTCCTCCTCCTCCTCCTCTTCGGCCTGAGCCACCAGCCGGCGGCATTCTTGCACGATGGCCTACAGTTTCCTTTGCCGGGCCCTGGCTGCCAACTCCTTAGGGATGGTTTTTGGGAAGGAGTATCTATAACGAAAGAAACAGAATTGTAACCAAAACCCTTAGAAAATGAGTAACCCAAAATTAATTCAACACATAGTGGCACAGTAACACTAGCAAGCGCAGTACATAAAATTGGTGGTAACTTTAACTATCTATCCTCCAGATTCCCCGGCCTGTAACATTTGTTGGAGTTTTTTTCTGGCATTATACTTGCCCTAGTAGTATGGGTGGACTTCAATACACACAGAAGAACACCAGTCTTTTTCGTATGTCCTTTTGTATTATTTTCAAAGTAAGACTCTGCTTCCAGTGACAGTCTCCACCGAAGATGAATGCAATACATCCAGGGGGCATCCATCCATTAAAAGTAAATGCCTATCATTCTTTATTATCGCTCTACAAACCTTGGCTGGTTTCTCTTTCACCGACAACCACCCATGCGTCCACTCCTTCCTTGCCTTGGCTTTGGGTTTGACACAAACACCGCTGATGATTCTTGCTATCCACTATATCTATCCACCCATATTGTGTCATCCACCCAGGCAGGCATCTTCTTTCACCTTCCATCCATCCTTCAACAACCCATGCATCAGATTCCTATCAGCCACCTGCATGCTGCTTCCAAAGTATCCTTCTATGGTAGTCGCATTACATCTCTTTCGTCCATCCTCCTTCCATCCTACTTCACTTCTTTCACATTTTGTTCAACACATCCATCAAGGTCATCTTTTATTCTTCTCCATAACTTTCACAGCTGAGTTGGAGTCTGATAGAAGAGGCCTTATTTACTCAACTCCCGCTGGTAATGCTATTGCTAATGCATTGGCAATGTCAAGTAAAGGGTGTCTCATTCAACCGTTGTATATTGTCCAGTACAACTTCAAGTTCATACTTACTAAATAAGTCCCAGAGTACAGTGAGGGAAATGTTCCCCTTCCACCTAGTAATGCGAATAAGTAATGAATATAACTTACCATCGCCCACCGCTGTTATTTCCTCCCCCACTTGTGCTCCTGCAGGTGCCGCACCTCCTGTCACCTCCTGGATGGCAACATTTGCATCGCCGCTGGCCCTGTCGGCACTGGTGGGTGGTAGTGGTTGTGCACCTATAAAAACAAGTACACCTTTTTAGATGCCTGCACACCTCCCCCTATTTTACTAGTTTTTTCACCAGGAAGGAAGATTGAAAAAACAGTTAAGTACAACATAAATCATCACTAGCCCAAATTGTGTACTACTGCAGAGTCACTAGACAGACATTCGTATTAATTTATTATATTATATGATCCCTAAGCTCATCTCATCTCTTCTCCTACTCTAGTCTTTGGAAAGTTAGCCTGAGCCATGTAACCATTTCAGATCCATGTCTACTGTTTTGTGCATGTTACCTCGCAGCTTGTTGCACAGTAAGACACCTTTGAAGCCACATGAGTGTTGCATACAACTGAAGAGGTTGAAAAACAAGGCACGTTTTTGTATGTACTATGGAGTTTGGTTAGTCCCTATTGCTTATCCATAATGTTACACCTTTTGGCATGACTGCAAAAAGTTTGTATAATTGTATTTCATACTGTCCAAAGTGCACCATTTTTTCTTATTATAGGCAGATGAGAAGATTGCCTTCTACGAACCAGAGATTTGCAGAGTTTACGAAAGATGCATTTGTAACCAGTATACGTTCAACGGCTAGGGGTCTCCCACAATTCCCACAGTTCCCTATTGTGCACTATTAGTTGTAAAAATCTTCTTTATTTCGCATGGTGGAGCTGGATGTATTTCATTGAACAACTTACAAAGCTTGTTATTATTTTTTAAAAATAAAGCTTTTGAACTTCCTCATAGACTCTGTGGTATTTTTTGAGTGTCTGTGGTGTTGTAGACTTACATGAGTGAGTGAGCGAAAGGGTGTTACTTATGTTCTGGGTTGTGTAATAACATCATTGGGTATCTTCGTGTGGGGGGTCGGGAGTGGGACAAATGATTATTGACTGAGACACTATAGGTCAGTAAATTGTGGGTTCTTCTGAGTTCTGTGATTGAGGTGTAAGTAAGGTCCAACCTCCCTATCACCAACATCCTATTTTCTTGTGCATAGTTCTGTATGTGGCTGTGCAGAGAATACCCACAAGAGTAGTAGTAGTGTACTAACCTAACAAAATACTAGACAAACATCTGGTTGCGCATTTTGTTGGTGGCAATTGACAAAGCCTAGAGATTACAGAGGACAACGCAAAAGACAGGAGTGGACCCAGTGGTTACAGCTATTCTATCACAGCTTTATTCAAAAGAATACCTTAACTAAAGAGTGGCCAACAGGGCAAGCTTAGCTACAGACAGTCTAATAGTAGTAGCACAGAGAGTTATAGCAGAGTCAGTTTGAAGGAACTGAAAGGCAGGGACGGATACCCAAAATATGGAAAACATAATGAAGATCAAAGAAGCTTTTGTTAAAATTGAATTAGGAAGGAAGCTTAATTAATAGATTGGAAAAAATAAGGTGCGTTAAACAGTTAGGGAAATATAATTGTTAATAATATAAGCACTGTAGGACTTACTGGGGCCAGCAGCAGGATCCTCGGTAGAGGAGCGCTCTGGTGGTTGTCCCGCCGACTCGGACCCCATCTACTTGCCCCTGGGTGCTGATCATGTAAGAAATAATAAAGAAAGAGAAAAACATTTAGTGCTGTGAACAAATACAGAATTAAAAAAAACACTCAAACATTTTAGGAAACAGCAATTGCAATAAAATTGACCTATCTAAATTACTACTGGCTTGCAGGATTCACCGACCGTCTACTTATAGAACACTAATCATAATCATTCTGATTGCAGAATACTAACTAACAAAGCCAGTACCACCTGACCTACACCACCTATTCCACACATGTACACTAGGGCACACGTTGAACACATTTCCAAGCAACAAGATAAACATGATGCACACGTTGAACACATTTCCAAGCAACAAGATAAACATGATGCACTATCACACATTGCCGGGCCTATAACGGTAAAAGCTCAGCTTTTTTCCATTTGCAGTTATTACATTTCATTTTTTGTTTATTTTATTGAAGGAGCAGGAGATTAAATATAGGTCATTCAAGTATGGGATTTAAATTACAGATTTAAATAAATACTGGGTTCTAAGAGCTGGCTTTGTTCATCCCTCTCAGGAAAACTAGGCATATTATTTTTGTCATCCAGTAAGGAAACCTTTGTTTTGCATTAACAGTTACAAACATTTGATTAACTCTCTTGGGGGCACATGAATCAAGGAAGTCTTTTGCGATTCCTTAATTGCGATTATTAAGGAATCGCAAATATAGAATTGCAAAAGCCTTTGCACGTTGGAATAAAAAAAACAAATAGTGATTCCTAAACATTCCTTAATTGCGACTCGCAAATTGCGCGTCGCAATTAAGGAAGGCTTCCCATTCGTTCTTATGGGCCTTCACCCCATAGGAATAAATGGGAATTGCATGCGCAATTTGAGATTACCGAATCGGTCCTCGCAAATTACCCATGCAATTTAAAGGGTGAAAGGGTGCCAAAAGGTCATTCTGTTACACCCCTGAAATTGTAATGTGAACACATGTTAGGCACACACATGCCCCAAGGGCATATGTGTGTGTAACCAGGAACTTTGAAAAATGCACTTCAGTGCATTTTTCAAAGTTTTTGCAAATTACCATAAAGTTCAAATTGATGGTAATTGGCGACCCCTATTTGCGAAATTGCTATGTGTGATTTCATCATGCATTGCATTTAGGGAATCGCAATATGCGATTTCCTAAATGCAATTGCAATTAAGTAATCGTTATTTTGCGACCTGTTTTTCGGTTGATGCATGGGGCCATCATCGCGCCCCATCTCCGAGACATCATCAACTCCTCCTTCCACACCGCCACCTTCCCGGAGAGCTGGAAACACGCCGAGCTGACCGCCCTCCTGAAGAAACCAACAGCGGACCCCACCGACCTCAAAAACTACCGTCCCATCTCGCTCCTTCTTTTTTTGGCCAAAGTAATCGAAAAGACCGTCAACAGACAGCTTGCCACCTTCCTCGAGACGAACGGATCCCTTGACCCCTCGCAGTCCGGATTTCGGGCCAACCACAGCACCGAGACCGCCCTAATCGCAGCCACCGACAACATCAGAACCCTGATCGAAAACGGGGAAACAGCGGCCCTAATCCTCCTGGACTTCTCTGCGGCGTTTGACACTGTCTGCCACCGCACCCTAGTGAAGCGCCTCAGCAACATCAGAAATCGAGAGAAAGCACTGGAGTGGATCATCTCGTTCCTCGCCGGAAGAACCCAGAGAGTCGTCCTCCCTCCATTCAGATCCGAGGCCACTGAAGTCATCTGCGGCGTACCACAAGGATCTTCACTCAGTCCAACCCTCTTCAACGTCTACATGAGCTTCCTCGCAGCCATCGCATGCCAACACAACCTCAACATCATCTCCTACGCTGACGACACCCAGCTGATCCTCTCCCTCACCAACGACCCCACCACTGCCAGAGCCAACCTACATGAAGGGATGAAAGACGTCACCGACTGGATGAGGAACAGCCGCCTTAAACTGAACTCAGACAAGACGGAAGTCCTCATCCTGGGATCATCACCCTCCGCCTGGGACGACTCCTGGTGGCCCCCGGCCCTGGGCACCGCTCCCAAAGATACAGACCACGCACGCAACCGGGGCTTCATCCTGGACTCCTCCCTGTCGATGACCAGACAAGTCAACGCCGTCTCATCTTCGTGCTTCAACACCCTGCGCATGCTCCGCAAGATCTTCAGATGGATCCCCACTGAAACCAGGAAGACCATCACCCAGGCACTCATCACCTGGCGACTGGACTACGGGAACACCCTCTACGCCGGAACCACAGCCAAACTTCAAAAAAGACTCCAACGCATCCAGACGCCTCCGCACGACTCATCCTGGACATCCCCCGACACAGCCACATCACCGGACACCTAAGAGACCTTCACTGGCTCCCCGTCAGCAAGAGAATCACGTTTAGACTCCTCACCCATGCACACAAGGCTCTCCACGACCTGGGCCCCAAGTACCTCAACGACCGCATGACCTTCTACACGCCCACCGACAGCTACGATCGACCAGCCACGCCCTCGCCACCGTATCACGCATCCGCAGAGCCACTGCCGGAGGAAGATCCTTCTCCTACCTGGCAGCCAAGACTTGGAACTCCCTCCCCATCCACCTTCGACGAACCCAAGACCATCTCTCCTTCAGGAAGCAGCTCAAGACCTGGTTGTTCGAGCAGTAGCATACCCCTCTCCCCCAGCACCTTAAGACCCTCCCGGGTGAGTAGCGCGCTTTATAAATGCCGTGATTGATTGATTGATTGATTAGCCCATTGTTGTACATACATATGTAATATCAAAATAAGTGAACAAGTTTTTGGACACCATAATGATATCCAGATGAAGACTCCTTCCAGTGGAAGATGAGCTGCAGACATGCTATCAAATAGCAAGGAAAACTAAATCTGATTTAAACTCTGCAGCCAGTCCGATAATAATTAAAGTGCTTGTATGGAATACTGGAAGATCAACCATTCCGAAGTTTTTAGTAGAAAGTAAGTCAGAAAAAGAACTAATCATGGTGAAACTAGCAACGTTATGTTATTGATCAGTCTTTTACATTTGGTATCTGAAGCATACAACTAGTAAGCCAGGCCTAGATTTAGTAATCTTCTTCAGGGTGATATAAAAGCCACATAGGTTATGAAAGTCCTCTCATTTAAACATAGCCATTGACGTCACTGAATGTCCCATGGCCAAGGACTGCTGACCCATCTACAGGGATATCCATTTATCAAACCAGGTTAACCGCTTGGGAGCCCACTGTGGCAGCAATCATCCATTGAATCCATAAACATGTGCTATAAAAAGGTGATATGTTTGTTTGAGCAGATATCTGCCAGATAATCTGGTGTTATTCTATTCATTCATTCATTTAATCTTTATTTCGGCTCATTCGGCCATAAAAGATGCATAAACAACAACAATACATTTTGCCCAGTGGATACAACATACCAGTGGGAAGCAGAAAATATACAAGTCATCAATTAGTACAATGAAATCATCCAATTTAGAATAGGCATCAAATAAAAATAAAAAAAAATAAAAAGATTATATTTGACAATAAATAGCTATAAAACAGATATTTTGAATAGTACCACCACCAGCCCGGATCAGGGCAACCTAACCTACATGCAAAGTGCACCCATTTAATGCCTACAAATCAAGGGCCAAGTTTTTGCGGGTGTAACTAACACTCAATAGGAATCTACTGACACAGAACACTGTAAGGCGACCGGTGTCTGTTTTAACGATCCTGTATGCTTCCAGGTATGATCGTATACCTAGAGCTTTGCACAAGGGTTTAATCCATCTTCTCCTTGCTAGATCGTATACAGTACAAAAAAACAATATGTGATTGTCATCCTCTCTTTTATTTAACTGACAACATGTACAATTTGCACTTTTTGTTTGCCCTGTGGGCTTATCCCATCTAGCTAGTACTGAATTTGATTTAAGTATACTGTATCTAAATTTTAAGTACAAGCTTTTTGCAAGGGGTGGTTGAATCTCATTTAAAAAATCTTCAAAAAGTGGAGAATCCTTAAAATCAAGAAAGCTACGTGTAATTGATGCACATGAATGATCATTTAGGTAATTATGTGTTAAATAAAACCAAAATCTTGCCATGACCAGAATCTTGCATCTTTGTCTCAAACACGCTGGATCGTCCCAGAAGTGAGCAAGGCCTATCCGATGTAACCAATTTTTGACATGCTTCAGCCAAGGGTTGGTATTATAAACATCAAGGTTCTTAACTTCTATAATTCCTTGTTTATAATCTGTAAGTTCATGAGTACTCCAAAGTCTTAGCCAAAACAAAAGTGATACACAGAAAAAGTTCCCTTGAGTAGAGAATTCAATTAAACAACTTAGTACACAAAACAATTAACACGATTCATATATAAAATCAAAAAAACACAGTTTATTAATTACACAATATACTTAACACCTTAGCTGCGGCGCAATTCCCTCCCCAGTGCTGCGCTGTCCATTCGAACTAGTGCTGAATGAACGTTCAATGGACGTGCGCAGCACTGGGGAGGTAGTGCTGCCGTCGGCCAACGCCCCGACGCAGCACTTAAGAGGTTAAAAGAGCAGGTGGACAATAGCAACACTATACACAAGTAAAAACAGTTTAAAAAAATGAGAAAAATAACAATACATGGGATTCAATATTGACCAGCAGAATTGATACAAAAGGACAGACAACAGTGAGACATAAAATTGTACAATACTAAGTGTATATTCAAACTCTATCTGACACCCATGTGTTGTGCGCAATCATATAATGTATCAACACAGTTATCCGAGTTTAAGAATTATACTTGAAAATGCGTCGACGCGTTTCGGTGGTTGATTTGGTTTTGAGCCACCTTTGTCAAGACAATACGTTCTGTCTGTCGTAATTCTGGGGTCAATAAAATCACCCTAATGAGTGAATATACAAGGAATTAGAATGGATGTAATATAATGTACAAATTGATTCAGTAATTTAAAATGTTATACATTCTATAACAGTTCTTATAACCATACTGCTATAATTTGTAATGACATTTGAATTTAATTAAGGTATGCCCTGTACAATTCTTGAAAACTCTCTTGCACGTACAGCAATACTAATGAAGCAAATATTGGAGATGCGAAAGTAGGCATTTACATTGCAAATGGAACAATAAACATTTTACATGGAGGGAATCTTCCTAATATCTCCAAATGTGTCTTCTTTAGCTAATTACAACCACTTGTAACAGTTTAAACCAAGGACAATTCAGTCTACCTATATTTTGATTAAAAACAGTGTTGTGTACATGCAGTTCTGTTATAATGCTACTTTCAATGCTAGAAGTTTCCAGATTATTTAAAAGAGATAAGAAACTTGTGGCTACCTGATCTGATAATTACTCTTAGCGTGTGCCTTTCAACCTGATAAGGATTGCCTATGTTACACCAGGCATGTTGTGTTGTTTTATAACCGTAATGCAGGAGTATTATACAATTACGACTCCACGCGTTTTATTTCTAAGACATCTCCCTATTCTAACCAGGTATAAGTCCCTATTGCGTGTTCCAAAAACATCTGCTAGTAATTGGACCATGATATAAAGTGGCTATTTCATTTCAGGGCGGGCCCAAGATTGTACGGTCTATTATTAGAATTATAGTCTATATGACCCGCTGGACCTATATGTTTAAATCTGCTCTGAATAAATGAAACTGACACTTGTCTAATTACCTTTAGGATCTCCTTTAGATATATTCAATTGCAATTCTGTTGTGACGGTGTTTATTCTGGATTTAAAATATTGGCTTCCTCTTTCCTTCATATATTTATGTAACCAAGTTCAGTTATCGGTTAGATACCCTAGTGAATGCAATGATATAAGCAGTTAGAAATAGGCTTCAACCTGTGCTGTTTTTCCGCAATTTTAGTAAGCACTGGTAATAGTTTTACTTTTTTCGATTTCCGTTCTCCTTTGACTATTTAGAAAAAATTGCCCTTGAAAGATTTATGAGGATTTATGGAAATAAATTTGTTTTTTTTTCGTATTTATTTCTAGGCCTTTTGAATCACAGTCCATTTTGAAGGAATTTAAAAGGGTTTGTAGACCAATGGGCGTTTGCGAAATCAGGATTGTGTCGTCAGCAAATAGGAGTGAGGGGACTCTGACACGATTCAGCTTTGGGGAATCATTGTTGCACCCATCTAAATAGTCTGGAATGTCGTTGACAAATAAAGAAAAGAGTGTGGGGGCCAACACACATCCTTGGCGGACTCCCCGTCTGATAGGTACGGGTTCTGTTAGTTCCCCTTTCGGGCCCCAGCTTACTCTGGCAAAGTTATTATCATGTAATCGTCTAATCTGCTGGAGTATACAAGTTGGTAATCCCAGTGCAAACAGACAATCCCATAAACGATCCCGCAAGACTAAATCAAAAGCTGCCCTGAGGTCAACAAAAGCTACATAAACGTGTCCTTTTAATAAAAAAACATATTTCCAACAAATGCAACAAAACCTAAAAACCTGATCTATTGTACTCGTGTTCCGTCTGAAGCCTGCTTGGAACTTTGTAAAGATCTCATTCTCATCTATCCACAAATCCCGTGCCTTGAAAAGATTTTTTGTAAAATATCTAAAAGACAAATTGGACGATAGTTAGAGGGATCATATCTATCTCCCTTCTTAAAGACTAAGATAATTTCTGCACCCCGCCAGCTACCTGGTAAATTTCAACCTGCAACTAATATGTTAAAAAGCTTGTAGATGTAAGGCGCCCATACGCTGAACTCATGCTTATACAGGTCCCCAGGTATTTTATCTAAGCCTGGGGCTTTACCGTTTTTCACAGCAATAATTACTTGCTCGGTTTCCTCGAGACTAAACTCTATAGTATTTGTGGCTGGTACCAGCCATGGGCTATTTCCAACAGCTATCACGTCACTAACTGGAGCTTCATACAAATGGGTGAAATGGTTGACCCAAGTTTGTTCATCAATGAACACATCATCCGGTGACCTTCCTCCAATTTTCTCGCTGGCAACTAGTTTCCAGAAACCCACATTGTCTTTCGCTTTGACAGCTATTAGCATATTCTCCCAACATTCCTCATCCCAGTTAATTCTAGCCTTTTTCTGCACCCTCCTGTATTTTTGCCTTAGGGTCCTGATTATATCTGGTTTCTTGCTCTTAATTGCCTCTAGGAGTGTACCCTTGCAGTTTCGACAATCCTTATTGTACCAGGGTTTAGTACCAATGGAACTAATTTTTTGCAACCTTTTTTTATTTGGCATTTTTGACACAAATGGTACTAAGGCTTTAAAAAATTCAATATGCAAGTCGGTAAAAACCTTACCCTCGACTGGTTGAAGCAGATATTTTGCCAAAATATCTGCAAAGAGTAGGTAAATGCTGGATAATGCCTCCTTATTACTCAATAAGCTAGCCCATTTAAGGGAGCGCCTATTGTTACTCATTAAAGGGGCATCAGTGGTTAAGTTATCCAACATGCAGTAATCCATCGGAATCCTATTACTAGGGACTAATCTATAGTCTATTGACAGGTGCAGTGGCCGATGGTCACTTTCATACCTAGAGTCGATTACAAAGTCAGATAGGAAGGACCAAATGTCGAAAGATACCAGAATATAATCAATCCGACTGTGAAAATTATTTTTGACAAAAGTTGGTGCTTTTGGTGAGTCTGATGGGAAACGACCATTGCAGGCCCTCAAACCATGTACTGATACCAATCTCATTATCTGGGTTGCTAGGATCGTACAGCCCACTCCCTCCGTATATGAAAGGGAAGGGATGTTGTTGGCCCTATCCTCATCTGAAAAAATATCTCCAAACCCTATAATCGGCTCAAAATTGCAGTTAAAGTCACCGCCGACTATTATACTACTAGGCGTATCTACAAGATCAGTAAGGAGGTTATCCAATTTATCAAAAATTGCAGATTCTTTCGATATCCCACGGGGTCGGTTATAAACATTAAACACAACAATACGCCTACCATCCTTCAGATTAACTACAAGTCCTAGTATATCTGCTGAATCTGTGTTTAATTGTGTGATTTTTACCTCCAATGACACTCTGATCCATACCGTTAGCCCCCCAGATGGTCTACCTCTGCCTGATGGAACTGCCTCGATATTGAAAGTCCTATATCCCACCATATGTGGTATTTCAAGGGACCAGGTTTCTTGTAGCAGACAAATGTCACAGGAGTCTATATAATTAGACCAATCAGGGTCAGAAAGATTTTTTGACAAACCAGCGATATTCCAGGATATCATGGTAATTTTGTGTTGCATGGTTGATTTTTCCTCTGCTAGTGTTGCCCCCTTTTTCAAGGCCACACTATTACCAGCCCCTAATATAGGGCTTGCTACTGGGGGGACAGGGGCAACGCCCACTTGCCTTGTGTTCAAGACACCTCCTACATCAGTGTCAGCTCCCCCTTGGTTGGACCTAGATAACATCAGATCTTGAACCACTTGTTCTACAACAGGAATAGACTTCAATATTAAATCACACTCATCCCTATCTGTAGCAGATTCTAAGGTAATTGGTGTGACTGTTCCTATGCTCTCCACCACTAATTGTTGTGTGTTTTCATTCGATTTACAGCCACCACCAGTTTTCTCTATTTGCATTTCATTTGTTTGACCACCTGTACAGTGGTCATTCTGTGATCTTCAATCACAGTTATCCAGACCAGAGAAGACATCAAACCTGTTTGCTGTATCCAGGGGTGTGAAAGGTCTCAGGTCTTCCATCCTCCTATTAGGATTTCTGATAGACCTGAGAGGTACCGTATTCCACCCAAAGGGGTCAGCAGCATGATGGTAGTGTGGAGGTTCTGGCGGAAACCCAGTGTTGTAGGACAATAGGGGAACAGTCTGATTAGGTATCTGAGCGCCAGTGTGGGTAGGAGGAAACACCAGGGATCTAGGGTAAAAATAGGTCAAGGGGCGCGGAACAATAGAGTTACTGCCTCCACCCTGGGGCCAATTTAATATATAGGTGACTGCTCGAGGGTCTCTAAAATTTATAACAACTAAATCTCCATCGATATCCTTGACCCTACTACCCAACCAGGGGAGTCGTCTAACATGCACAATATCGCCATCAATGTTATGTGTTAATTGTCTAAATTGGGCAAGCCAGTGCATGAATTTGTTTTTGAGCTAGAAAAACCCCTCCCTCTCATTCATTGGCAAGCAGGGGACCCCCGTCAGAACAACCACATACGGGGCGGCTTCGGGGGGCAATTCTGCTTGGGGGATTCTTCGAGAGGGTGGCCTGTGGAGTCTGATGGGACCCCTTGTGGTCTGCTGTGAAATCCCCACAGAAGGTTTTCCAGGTCCCGTCGCAGCTACACTTACTGGTATGGGGACTGAGCTGATATTCTGTTTATGGGAGGGAACCTTCTGATGCTTCGGATTAGTTGGTTTAATTGATTGATAAGTACCTTTTGAGACGCCGAGGGTGCACGTAGGCACCGCGGCTGGAGGTACTGGGACCCCACTCACCACTGCCTTGGATGGTCCCTGGTGATTAATAACTGCAGCCTCAATCACTTCAAGCTTTTTCTCCACCCTCCTCAGCCTCTCTATAATGGGTAAAATGAAAGACCTAATTAGGTGTTCCATGTTATCCAGTGAGGCGACAGTGGATACATCCATTTGGGATGGGTAATCCAGAATGTCAATTGAAGCAATAGTATTCACAGATTGTACAGCTGGTGCCAAAGATGGCAAGGGAGCCAGAATTGGCATGTTAGGTTGAGCAACAACAGGGTTCAGAGCAGTTCTGATGATAGATTTAGAAGGTTTTCCAAAATCCGAGTGACTGATCTTTGGTTTTTGCGGAGCCCCCCCTTCCGTCTTCTTTTTGCAGGCGGTGGGTCGTGACTCTTTGCCTGCACTGGTTTTTTCAATTTATTTAGAGCATGTTTAGGCTGGGCCAGGGTCCGAGTAGTCAAGTCAACATCAGACAATGTCGAACTAGAGGGAGGGATGTGATTTATGGCCTGGTCTATATGACCCAAGGGTGTAGGAGTGCAGTCTCTTAACAAGAGTGGGAAGCTTTCCAAGGATAAAGGATGTTCATTGGAGGAAGTACATCCAAGAGTAAGCGAAAGGCCATTGGGCGGGGAAACGACAGAAACCTTATTCTTTATACTTTCGACAGAGCGACGGCGCTCTGCCCTACGCTCTGCCAGGGTTTTCTCCCTATCTTGCTCAGTGGGAGCCTTTGTGAAATAGTTATCAAGAGGGCCGTTAAAACTACACCCAGCCTTCTCAGACTGTAGTTGGCCCGGACTTTGAGCTATCTGAGAACCAAATAACTATGAGGATCAGTAGATGAAAGAGGGTAGGCCCTGTCCGGCCTCACTCGGTCTCTGAGGGCCTCAGAGGGCCCACCCTTTGCCTGAGCTTCGCCCCGTGCTCCGTCCTGCGTGCGTCCCACGTGCGCAAGTCTAGAAGGAGTTAAATAGCAAGGATTGTCAGCAGCAGGGCGAGGATTGGGGCGGGAAGAGTCGCAGGTGCGCTGGTGCCTTACGCGCTAATCCTGCTGGGACTCGAAGAGGTTTCTCTGTCCACGGGCTTCAGAAACAAACAGCAATCCAAATGGCACAGAAGATGGCTGCGAGCGGCTCCCGCGGAGCGGGGGCAGCGAGCCATTATCAGCAGCAGGGGGAGGAGTGGGGCGGGAAGAGTCGCAGGTGCGCTGGTGCCTTACGCGCTAATGCTGCTGGGACTCGCAGTCCCACACCCACTAACCGGACTGAGTATGGTCTCTCCCCGGGATTCTCGAAGAGGTTTCACCGTTCACGGGCTTCAGAAACAAACAGCAATCCAAATGGCACAGAAGATGGCTGCGAGCGGCTCCCGCAGAGCGGGGGCCGCGAGCCGTTATCAGCAGCATGGGGAGGAGTGGGGCGGGAAGAGTCGCAGGTGCGCTGGTGCCTTACGCGCTAATCCTGCTGGGACTCGCAGTCCCACACCCACTAACCGGACTGAGTCTGGTCTCTCCCCGGGATTCTCGAAGAGGTTTCACTGTCCATGGGCTTCAGAAACAAACAGCAATCCAATTGGCACAGAAGAAGGCTGCGTGCTGTGACTTCTTAGAATGTATTGCCTCAATGTGTTTTTCATCCTCTGCTGGCTTGCAGTAGAGATTTCTCCATCTATGCTAATTTATGTTGTTTGATAGCACATTGCAAAGTAAAGCCACAATAGCAGCTTCTACTGCATCTCTTACTGTAGAGTTTCTTTCGTGATTGAAGATCATTTTCTAAAAATTATTTCACAAAGTTCTTAATCAAACTAATGCCTGCAGTGTTTGATTCTTTGAAATAGCATTCTTGGGTGATAAATCACCTCATTTACTTGCTTTTAAAGCAATGTGCCTTCTTCTGGAGAACATGGTCTGTGCTGGATTATTCTCGGGTATATACATTCTTGTTGGGCCATATAGATATTTATTTTCTTCTACTGTTTTCTATATTTTATGTTGTTTTTTTTTTACTTTAGTTGTGCTCACTGATGTAGGAGAGTGCACATGGCTTTTACATGTGAATTTAGGAAAGGATATTACTTGTTTATGATATTACCTGTGTTCTATGTATAGCAGTTTTGAGAGTTCTTCAGTTGAGAGAACGTTTGTGGCATACATAGAGCTTTGAATTCTTGTAAGGGTTTCTGGGCAAAGATGTGTTTTTAGTGGCAGCAGCATACGTTTTATTGCCCTTTTATTGGTAGGTGAAGGACTTAGCTATGAAGATTTGGACTGCTAACCATGAAAATGAATATGTTTCATGAAGAAATAGTAGCCCACATTGAATTGAAAGTAACGCATGTTGAAATGAACATGAAATGTTTTGAAATATGCACTTTTCATCAAGGACTAAATAGCAAACTAACGTTTGTGAGGATCTCCCCATAGGAAAGATAGACGAGGTGGAGGTTTACACTCATAGATTTTGAATAGCATTTTGTAGTACTTTAGTCATGCTATTGTAGTGCTACCAAACCTACAAAAAAGTACTGTTTGTGAATAGGCCTCATAGAATACAGAGCTTGAGAGCTTGAAACACATGGGTTTACAGTGACTATACAGAACACATCGGATGACAGTGAGGCTCTTATACACATGTATGAAGTCACTAATTTAGAATATGTAATGCGAAAAGCTCATCATACCAGATAAAAATCCTGAGGATCATACTGCTCCCAGATCTCGGGACACCTGGATGTGCAGTACAGAAGACGTTGCATACATCAGCAGACACATGGACATGCAGTATGGGAGACTTTACATACATCAGCAGACATGTGAATGTGTAGTATGGAAGACGTTGCACACATCAGCAGACACATGGATGTGCAGTACGGGAAGCTTTGCATATATCAGTGGACACGTGGATGTGCAGTACAGGAGGCTTTGCATACATCAGCAGACATTTGGATTTACAGTACAGGAGACTTTGCATACATTAGCTGACACATGGATGAGTAGTACAGGAGACTTTGCATACATCAGCAGATGTGAATGTGCAGTGTGGGAGACTTTGCATCTTAAGGGGGAACATGGGTATGGAGTATATATTCTTTTAAGTGTGTCCATATTGTATTCACTGTGGTTGGCATTCCTTTTATTGCATGTTTTATTCATTTTACTTCATACATTATTCATATTATTCACTGATCACCACAATAATGCTATCCTATATCACGTTCTGCTGTGAGTAAGTACTCATTTTTATACATTTAGTATTCATTGCGGCATGTGGTATATTGATTTTGTCTGTACTTTGTATTTCAAGGTTTGTGGTATATCTCACATGCAGGCGTTGAAGTAAACCGAGGTAGTTACAAGAGGTTCATTGTCATGTGTCATATCTGGAGCCTTTTCTGTGTTTACTTACTAATTGAATTCAGCAATCTGGAATTTATCTACAGGTTCCATAATGTTCTGTGGGTAGAAAGATAGATGTGGGATAGATGTGGGTGAAAGTGTCACTCATGCCATAGAATACTTGCCAGTCATGGACAACATATATTAGGACATACATATTTGTGTAATGATGTTGGAAGTCTGACTTGTTATTAAAAGTTTTGAAAAGAATTTAATTAACACAGCGTCTAACGCAGCAGTTTCAATTATTTTCATTTTATCCGCCCCTCTCAATGTTTTGAGACTTGTAGTTTTCCAATAAATCAATCACTGTAATGAGAGATGAGAAAGTTAAAAGACTAACTGAACATTGGTCAGGAAAGATACTATCAACATTGCTTTCTAATGGTCTCTGAATGAAAAAACATTTATGCTTGAGCACATAGCTTGCAGTAACCACATTCCTGAAGCATGACTCTGGTAGCTCTATGTTGTGGTTTCTACCCCACAACCACTTTGGAGTGATGTATTTTATCATTATGTCACATATTTATGACACCCCTGCATAACATGTGATCACCTATAAGGTATAAGCCATCATGCCCTAATAAGCTTTGTTCTGTTCATATTGTCAAAACAGTGTGAATGACTAACAACATGCTTTCTTACAGAGACATATATAGATGCAAATTGTGCACAGACACTATAATAATAAAAACTGATAATGTACAATTCACTAATGACTTATCAACTGAGTGGCCGCAAAAACTCTTTATGACAAGAGGCAGCCATACGACCTTCCTGGGCAATGATGCAATGAATCACAAGACCATTGATTACAGTAAAATGTTACTTACAAATAACAATGGGTTATTATACACACACCCAGCAACTGCAACAACCCTATCCAGGCACAATCAATATACAACTCTGTCTCCTCTGTGACAGGTGGGAGACCCACCTAGATTCCTGGGATGCATGCACATGCCAAGGTGTCACAATGTTGGCATGAAGGAGAACAAATAGAAGATAGAAGTTTTCCTAACACACACTGAAGTTTAGTATTAATATTATATTTTAATATAGTTTTATTATTGTATGCTAATGTTGTCTTTAAATTCATGATGATTCTAATATATATTTTTTACAGTAGGTTAGGGTGTAATAAACCCAAACTAATATGACTTCTTGTTGTTTGTGTTCTGCTTTTGGGGTCCTGAATTATCCGCCAGATGTGTTTATGTCTTCCAGTCGTTTACATTTCAGATGTGTTTATGCCTTCCAAATGTTTTCCTTCCAGATGTGTTTAGGCCTCCCAAACGCTCACCTTCCAGATGTGTTTATGCCTTCCTAATGCTTGACTTTCAGATATGCTCATGCCTTCCAAACACTTTTCTTCCAGATGTGTTTATGCCTTACAGACACCTATCTTCCAGGTGTATTTAGCCCACAAGGAGAGGTATTAGATGCCTGTTGGTTTTCCCTTTGTTAGTAGAGGACTGTTTTTTTTTAAACTCAGGGCTAGGAGAATCTAACAGGGGTGCCCCAAATGAGGGGAGGGTACGTAACAGCTCTGTCAGTCAGAGTCGACTCTTCCACTTCTTGTGTCACAGCATATATTACCTGCGCCTATCGCTGAGCTGGATTTGAAAAGCCAAACCCAAGAACCTTGTGGTACTAAGATCTGTAAAAATAAACCTCAGTAATAAATTAAATGTATTTCTGCGATACATGCTTTGAATGATAAGAAAAATCTTATTTTTGTTTCTTAAATGCTATTTTGTATTCTTTGTCTTCCTCAGGGTGTTTTTAATCTCTGTGTTTTTCAGGGTGTATATAATGGGATTACATAGTGGCGTTAGAGCAACATATAACAAAGACAATATTTTGTTGTATTTTACTGAAACCGTTGATGCTGGTCTCATGTACGTAGAACAAATAACTCCATAGAATAATATAACCACAGTGAGGTGGGAACCACAGGTGGAAAAGCCCTTGCGTCTCCCCTCTGTAGACCGGATTTTTAGGATTGTTGAAATGATGTTGACGTAAGATGTGATAGTTAAAGCAAAAGGTGTCACTCCGAATACAATACCAAGGATGTAGCCAGTTGCATCAACAGCATGAGTGCTGCTACATGAAAGATTCATTACAGCTGTCAATTCACAGTAGAAGTGGTTGAGTGTGTGAGACCTACAGAATGAGAACCTAGACATTAGTACAATGTCTGGTATTGGGTCTAAGAAACTAAATAACCAGCATCCGGCAGCCAGCCTCATGCAAACAACATTATTCATGGTTTTCACATAGCATAAAGGATTGCAAATAGCCACATATCGATCATAAGCCATGACTGCAAGAAGTAGGAATTCTGTAGATACCATGGATATGAAAAGAAACACCTGCAGTAAACATCCATTTAGGGAAATGTGTGTTCCTTCCAGAAAGAAGTGAGCCAGCATGTTTGGGAAAATCGTTGTTGTATAACAGATGTCAACAAAGGCAAGGTTTGTGAGGAAAAAATACATTGGTGTGTGCAATTGTATGTTGGAATAGACAATCACCATGATGAGAAGGTTCCCGACCAGCACCAAGAAGTAAATAAGCGAAAAAGTAAAAAAAAGTGGAACTAGTAGTTGTGGGAAATCACTAAAACCCACCATGATGAAGTCAGTCATTACAGTTTGATTTCCTTCATCCATGTGTTATCAAGGAAATCTGCAATAAAAAAAAAAGGAAAGTCAATACGGAACATACACTATTTTGGGTGAGAAAGTGGATGCGGATGTCTGGCAGTCTCAGTTGATATATTTACTATTGGAAGAAACTTATTGAATTGGGAACAAAAAATAGGGGACAAGTAAACCAGTTATAATTGTTTGTATCATTACTTCTTTTTTTCATAATTATGGGGCAATGATTCACCTCCTAATTTATATGTTGCTACATTGCCGCTGTAACTATTCAAAACTTTTCTAGAAGACACAATCAATCCAAGTAGCCAACTCTGCTGTGTCTTTACAGTCCTGCTCTACAGACTAAGATTCCCTCCAAACCACATTGTAAATACTTGAATAATATTTTAAGGTCATACCTTCACTCCAAAAGATTGCAATGCATTCTGGCCTCCTTTGGTGTTGCACATCAGAACTACTTTTACTCATAGTGGATAAAACCCTGGAAAGTTGTAATATTGTGTGTATTTCGTTTTACTCTATTTTTGTATTACTCTGAGTTCCAAATCTGTTTCCCTCTTCTGGAAATTCCTGAACTGTTCACCCATGCTAGTACTGGAAAAAAATACTATAAACGGAGGACCTGATATATAAAAGTACTTTAAAATCTTTAATTAATTTACACTTTAACTCATTTTACTACTTTTGGCTATTCACAAAATCCAAGTGTAATTACCATTAAAAAAATGGTAGTAAATTCAGGACCACACGTGGCCTAGATTATTTGCTTTTGCAAAGGAGAGGCATCGTACCAAAGTCCCTGGGACAAAATATGTAAACAATAGCACCGGAACCAGATAGCGCCCAGTAACATCTAGCTCCCATAGTGCCTTGAGAAAGGGCTTTACAGAGTGGTACAAACCGCTCTTCTCAAGCTAATGCATTATTTGCCGCTGCAGAGAAATAAAGCTCCTGGGTTCCGGGTCAAACCATACGAATTTGTTGAAGCGGTGCTCGCTCTCTCGCTGGGACATGGGACAAGTATGACAACATTTTCAGAGTTGAACTTGTTTTCAGTCCCAGTGCAACCAAACCTTGCAGCAAATATGAGGGTGGTTGGGTGACTGAGATAAAGATTATAGTCATGAGACAGAATTCCAAATAAGGGGTGACAAAACACAGCAGTTTCCCTCGACTGTCCAACTACAGCATGTTCCAATGCTGCTGGAACTGTTTGTGGAGTGTGTGCGTGTGTGTGTGCTGGCCAACAACATTAACTCACTTTAGCAAAAGGGCACATGTGACAGTCTGTCTTTGAAAACACAACAAATACTGCCAGGAAAAACCTTTGAGGGGCCCCTTTATTGATCATTCTCTTCCTAAACTCGTTCACGCGTTATGGGGGTGCTGCAGCAACTTCTGTCCTTTCTGTACATAAACAAACCTAAAATGCCATTTTGTAACTTGCATGTGTGCTGCTTCATGCAGCTCACATGTAAGTTACAAAATGGCATTTAAAAAAAGGTTTGTTTATGTACAGGAAGGGACACCTTACTGTACATAAACAAACCATGGCATTTTGCTTTTTCCAGGTGTGCTGCATGAAGCCTTTCTTCCGTTTTTGCCACCTTAAGACCAAGATTTTCTTGGTCTTAAGTACGCCGCTACTATCCATTATCGCCTCTCTTGATAAAAGGTGGCAGCGTCAAAGTGAATGGTGTTGCGGTGGAACGCCCTCTCAAACCGACTGCCCTCCCTTTTCACGCTAATTTTAGCGCGAAAGGGACCCTATTACTAAGGCAGCATTAAGCCACTTAACGTGGCTATTAGCCATGTTATGTGCTTTAACACTAGCTTGGTAATAGGGTGCTCACCCTATCGCCACCACAATGTCACAAAAAGTGACATTGTGGTGGTGATAGGGGCTTGGTAATATGCACCCACATTTTCATGGAACTGCGTAAAGCCTGGCAATACAACAACTCTCTATGTACACAACTCTCAAATGATAAAACAGGGAGGCTGACCTGGTAGCTGCAACAGGCCTCTTCGGGTAAAGGGGGTTCGCCTCTCTCTGCAAACAAAATCCAAGATGCTGCAAGAGTCCAGCAGTCCTAATACATGCTTCAGCAGCAGCGGTGGAAAGTCTTTAGTGAAAGCTGCTGTGCACAAACACAGACGATGAGAAGGAACCACATATCCAACTAGAATTAATACTGCTGTTAAGTGAAGTAAGAAATAATAGACTGTAAATAACAACTATATGACAAGCAAAAATGTGGGGGTATTAAATGAATACAGGAAGGATAATACTATGTTCCGCTCATGTCCCTTTTCCAGTGGTGCAGCACTTTTATACCTGTCTTTCTTTGTTTTGGCTATGCCTTGTGTCTCCAAGCATATGCTCCTCAAAGTTGGTTGTCGGAAAAGTTTAGCAGGGAGTCACAGCTGCAGAACAAAAGCAATTAAAACTTGAAGTTAATTGTTCCTTCAGAGTCCAGTACTTTGTCTCCAAAGGTGTGAAGTTTTTGCAGTTGAAAATTGCAACTGTTTAATCAGTACCCACTGAAGAAAAGTAATTAAAAGTTCTATGTTGATGAAACTTTTAACCTGTTGGACCCAAGTTGTGAAGTTTCTCCAAAGTAAGACCATGGTCAGGTATTACTTCTGCTGAACTTGTTTGATGTCAATTTGTGGCTTGAAGATGGAGCCCAGAGTGCTGGCAGCCTGCTCCATGCACTTCAGAGGCGTCCAAAAAATTGTCTGCACCTCTGGTCAGTAAACTAAAAGAGACAAACAAAAAATGTAAAGAAAAGTGAGGGAAATTTCTCGTGCCACCTGAAACTTTATTTCAAAAATATCAAAAGCTCAGAGCCAAGGAGACAAATATCATGAAAAGTAATGAAAAAATTGTTTATAACAACTAGTAAGAAACAGACTCTTTCCAGTATGTGAACTGAGTGTCACTGAATGGTATTCACATTGCCTGTGCATCAAGAAGTCACCTCGCTGGTGCTCAGGCATTCGTGAGCTAGGAGCAACCGCGATCACTGAGTCTCATCAAAGGATTCTTCTCCTCTGTTAATGGATGTGGGTGAAGGAGGCACTGACCAGAGGGATACCTCCTCACCGCTTTCCATATGGGGAAGTAAATGGTGGCACAACACCTTATACAAGCACAACTGACTGTCACTATCACAAATGAAGTGTCAACCATCAATGACAACACAATAGGTACTGCATTACGAGTCATGTAGTCACCAGGTACACAAGCAAAATTAATTGAATTGCATCTGGAAAGAAGATCATGTTTTGCCTTGAGGTAAATAGATAGGGCAATGTTAAAAGCAGGGTCATTAATTCATCCTGGGAAGTAAGGGCCAACAAGTTTCACTGTTATCAAATACACTAGAAACTCTTAAAGTGACCAACTAAGAAATAAGACACAACGCTTACAATCTCTATTTACAATCACCTAACCAATGACAAGGGTCATTGGAAATCAGCAATGTGGGAGGCTCCCAAAGGAGGGACTGTACATTTTCTGTACCACATTGAGGTCCTGAGAGTTTCCGCAACTCAGATAAAGGGGAGTAATGAAGGCCTTTGTGAGTGATGCCGACAGTCTTAAAATATAATTGTATTTCATTGAGGAGCTAATTTATTTATGTATTATTCATTTTAAGGTTTTATAGAGCGCGAACATTACCCGTGAGGGTATCAGAGCGCTTTACAGATACAATAGAGTAATACAGGATCATAGCACACAAAAAACAGGTAAATCAATAACAATTAGTACATAGGAGAGCTTAACAGAGAATCATGGGGTTGAAGGTGGGACAGGGTAGCAGACAGGTACTGTACCTGGGGGATATAATAGGCTATATAGCAGGACAAATATAATACAATGAACAAAAAAGTTAATGTAATGGCTGAGGGAACGAGATTAGCCAAGGAATTTACCCATGAGAAAGGCCTTGGCCTCTTTTTTGAAGCGAGCAAAGGAAGGGATTTTTCTAATGTCGGGAGGGAGGGAGTTCCATATTCTTGGTGCAGCTCCATTGTAGGTTGTTATTTTCCTAAAGTGTGCAGGCCGGAGTAGGAAGGCCTTGGTCGATCTTGAGTTTCTGTTTCCTCCAGATAACACAAGCTTCTGTGCAAGATACGCAGGGGAGTTAGAGTGAAGGGCCTTGTGCATAATGCATGCCAGCTTGAGGTGAATCCTGGCCTCGAAGGGGAGCCAGTTTAACGCTTTCAAGTGAGGAGTGATGTGATCGAATTTTTTTGAGCCTGTAAGTATTCTGGCGGCTGCGTTGAGGCAGGCTTTTAAGGGTGCCAGTGAGATCTTAGGTAAGCCAAAGAGGGTGGAGCAACCGTATTCCAGACGAGAGATGACTAATGATTGGGCAGCGAGTTTGAGGTCTGGACCGTCTAGAAAGGGTTTCAATTTCCATAGGTAGCTCAAGTGGAATCTGGCCGATTTTGCCATTGTGTTGATGTGGTCTCACATATTTAGGTTATAATCCAAGGTAATTCCCAGAGATTTGGCTGAGTTCACAATGGTTGGGGAACAGTTTAAGGCTGTGATGGCTTTAATCCATGTCTGGATGTCGGGGTTGTTCCTGGGTGGGGAGATTAGAAGGAACTCAGTTTTCTTGGCATTAAGTTTTAGTTGATTGGAGGAGAGCCATCTGACGGTCAGCTTCAGGGCTTCATTCAGGGTGAGGATCTCTGCCAGAGATGAGATTTTTATGTAGATTTGAGTCTGACCAAAGGCTTCTTCTCCTCTGTTATTCCAGACGAGAGATGACTAGTGATTGGACAGCGAGTTTGAGGTCCTGAGCGTCTAGAAAGGGTTTCAATTTCCATAGGTAGCTCATCTATCAATCTGGCTGATTTCGCCATTGTGTTGATGTGGTCTCGCATATTTAGGTTATAATCCAAGGTAACTCCCAGAGATTTGGCTGAGTTCACAATGGTTGGGGAACAGTTTAAGGCTGTGATGGCTTCAATAGTTCCTAATTCCGATAACGAACGAGACTCCTCCATGCTAACTAGTTACGCGACCCCCAGCGGTCGGCGTCCAACTTCTTAGAGGGACAAGTGGCGTTCAGCCACACGAGATGCAGCTGAAAACGTTCCAGTTTGAAAATCAGTAGTTCGGGTGGATATCTTTTCTCTTCAAGCAACCAAAGTCTCAGCTGTAATCTCAGCGCTTGGAGCCTCAGGGCAGCTATGTGCGCTTTACAAAAATCATTTTCATTTCATTTCATTTCATTTCAATCCATGTCTGGATGTCAGGGTTTTTTCTTGGGTGGGGAGATTAGAAGGAACTCAGGGGCATATTACCAAGCAAAAGCGATAATTATCGCTATTGCTTGGTTAGAGACAAAAATTTACCGCTGAGCTGCGGCGATTTTTACCGCAAATAAACCTTGGTATTACCAAGGTTTATCGCGAATGCGATAAAAATCACCACAATGCATGAATATCGCTGAAAAGTCAGCGATATTCATGCATTACAGAGCTAATGCTCTTAGCCATGTTATCCACCTCCCATTGGATAACATGGCTAAGAACTGCTCAGGGCAGGTGTTAGCTTTTGGAGATATTCGCGCTTAGCGCGAATATCTCCAAAAGTTGGTAATAGGAAATAGCGATGTTAGCGACTGTTTTCAGTCGCTAACATCTTGGCACGCCCACTCTGCATGTCATTAGTGATGAATATCACTGACATGCAAAGTGGGGCCCAAGATGGTCGCTATCTCCTACTAGCTGTCGCTAACTGGTGTTAACGACAGCTAGGTAATAGGGAGATAATTTTATCTCCGCTTTCTTGGCTTTTAAAGTTAAAAAAGTGCAGATAAACCCCCTTGATAATATGCCCCCAAGTTTTCTTGGCATTAAGTTTTAGTTGATTGGAGGAGAGCCATCTGATGGTCAGCTTCAGGGCTTCATTAAGGATGAGGATCTCTGCCAGAGATGAGATTTTTATGTAGATCTGAGTGTCATCAGCGTACATATGGAAGGAGATATTTGCATTGCCCCGGACTTCGGCAAGGGGTTCCAGATAGAGATTGAAGAGGGTGGGGGACAATGTTGATCCCTGAGGGACTCCCACCGTGACTGCGGAGGGAGCGGACAGTTCGCCATTGACTAGAAATCTCTGAGATCACTTCTGGAGGTAGGATCTGAACCAGTCGAGGACTGTGCCTTCTAATCCCATCCTGAGTTTAAGGCGTTCGAGTAGCATCACATGGTTGACCGTGTTGAAGGCCGATTATAGATAAAGGAGGATCAGGAGACAGGTTTTGTCTTGGACAAGGGCTTCAAGAGCGTCATCAACGAAGTGGAGCATGGTGGTTTCGGTGCTGTGCCCGGGTCGGAAACCTGATTGACAGTCATCGAGTAGATGGTAGTTGTTGATGTGGTGACTTAGCTGTAATTGTACACACTTGTCCAGCACTTACGCCAGGAGCGGAATGTTGGAAATTGGTCTAAAGTTGTCTGGGGAGGCTGGGTCCAGCGACGGTTTTTTCAGAATGGGTAGGACTTGGCCTGTTTTCAGCGAGGTCTGTATTAATCCCTGTCGTAGGGAGGCATTAATGATTACAGTCCAGCTAGGAATGATGGATTTGGTAACGGACAGTGGTCACATTTCTTGTGCCAAGAGCAGGTATTCCTGTAGGCACAGCTCTTTAGGAGGGTCGGGTGAACTTTCGAGAGACCGGCAACAAGAGAATTCCCCTAGACAAGTCTGGAAACAATTAATGCCTGTACAAAAGACGTTCATTCCTGATTAGAAATACCCTGCCTCATGCCACAAAGTAGGGTCAGCTGGCAGCGAGCACTCTTGGTGATGGTTGTGATTTTATCTATGTTGCGTAAGACAGTTGTCATGAAAAAATCCCAGCGATGTTGCGTTAGCCACAATGGTCAATTTACAGCCATGTGGAGCATGACCCTTGGACAGGAATCATTATTTTTTTCTGTAAAAGTAACAGATATCCATATATTGGGTTTTATGTTTTAAGTGGTTGTTTGTCATCCATCTTGGATTTGAGAAAAGGGTGTTGAAGAGCAGGTTGATGTCGCTGGGGAATTATATCTTAAGGAGGGTCAGGGTTTCATCTTCATAATGATGATAAAGAATATGAGAGTTTCAGAGCATCTCTTCAAGGTGGTTTCAGATTCAGATGAAATAGAAATTGGGAATGTACTGAGCCCTCAGAGACCCCTTATAGAAGGCTCATTCTGTTTGATATGGAGCTTTTTGCTGTCACCACTTGGGGATGGATCGAGAGACATGGTTTGAACTAGTTTAGAACCGCACCTCACTGCCCATCCTCTCGTTGAAGATATTGATGTGAGAGATGTGGTTGACTGTATCAAAGGCAGCTAGGAGATCTAAAAAGCACAAATAGGCAGGAGTCACCCTACTCAAGGATGTGGAGTACTTTGTCAACATCTTTTAACAGGGTGGTTTCTGCTGCATCCTTGTTAAAATCCAGATTGGAAACTGTAAAGGTGATTGGTAGTCCGAACGTGAAGAGAAAGTTGGTTGACTGCACAGCTTTCCATCACTTTTTTAAGGGTACATTTGAGACAGCCTGGAAGGTATGGAGCTCACTGGGATCAGTTGAGGGATTCTACAAGGGAGAAGATTTTAAAACAATTGGGGAAAGCACCTTCCATTAGTCAAGAATTCTCCACAGTTGTCCAATGGTGTAGCATCCGCTTGGCAACATTTTCAAGATAAGAAAGACCTTTGCTAGTGCTTTGGTGCACTAGATCTACTTTGCAACCTCATGAACGAGGGGCCTCAAGTACAAAATACTTTTGCAGTTGCAAATCCTGAAAATTGAGAAAAACACAGGATTTGTGACAGCAAAAATATACTAAAACTTTTTTTGTGAATTGGAAAATTAGTTCCAGTATGGCAAAGGGATTCTGTGGCTCATTCAAATATGCAATATAGTGAGGCAACAAAAGTGGGAGCTCTGATAACTGCAAACTATATCAAATATTTAAATGGTTTCTAATCACAAACCAATGATCCATTGACAATAATTAACCATTTTTCTTTGGGATTTTTAGTCGGGGATGTTAAACTATCGAGTCCCTCATGCACTTCACTTATTGTATTCAGCAGTCGCAACATTAATAGCTTGCTTATAACAGGGAATGAGAATGTTCTGCTGCGCTTTGTTGGAAATAGTAATACTATCAATATTTATTTTGTCACACAACTGCACCTTTTATTTTTTCTGGTGCATTGATATTTTTTATGGACAAACGCCAACTTGAAGGGGATCTAATGGTGGTCTGACCACTGAACTGGTATGGGTCATCATCAGACAGTAGAGTATAGTCTGTATATACTGAGCAGGTCAATAATGGAAATTTTAGAAGTGCATGATATTTTAGCAATGTTGGAAGGAGTTGTTGTTGACATCAAGGACACATTAGAAGGTTTGCTGAAAGTATTGCCCCATTTCAAATCAAAAGCACAAAGGAAGATGCTGGCTTCCAAAATTATCATTTGAAAATTCAGTGAATTATCTTTTTTCTGCAGAGAGGTTGGAAAGTAGATGGCATTTAGTTTCAAAGTAGAGGCCTTTGGAGCAGAAATGTAGGCACTGGAAAAATGGATGTATGACATTACAAAGCATGCTTTTACAACGCATGCTTTTACAACGTGAGTATTATAACGCACACCTTTACAACGCATAGCGCTTTGGGGTGCTGGATAGTGAATAGTTTAATTTACTATTCCAACTCCAGTCCCCGTGACACTAGGGAAGGTGTTGGATAGTAAATTAAATCTATTCCCTATCCTAGAGCACCCCCCAGAGCAATGCGGTGTAATGGCTTGCGTTGTAATAGTTGCGTCGGAAAGGCACTGCGTGGTAAAAGTTGCGTTGTAAAGGATGTTCCCCGGAAAAATTGATAGTGAATAGTTGGAAGTTTTCTATTCGCTATTGAACTATTGTAGATAACAGTTATTGGGCCAGTGTATCTTTCTTTGTTATCATAGCAGAGAATAGGAATATGGGGGAAGAGATGAAGGTCGAAAAAGACTGTTTGAGAAGTCATTGGATCAGGTTTATATCAAAAAGCGCGATCATGTTGAGTTTCATAATAATGTCAGAGATATTCAGGAAGTGCATCACTACAGAATAGTAGCTATGCAGTTGGCCCATCAGTGAGAATCGGACAGACTTAGACTCCAGGTTTTTTGAGATGGGGAAATGGAAGGGAGCATGATCTTACAAAGGCGAAGGGGTGGTATTTATGCCTTCATAACGATCAACCAGATTGCGAAAATCAAAACCTTTGAGAGAGTGGTTAGGTCTATTGGATCATAAATCACAGTTGCTCCTAGTTAATCTGTGTCAACTGGGATTGTTCTTCAAGACAGGGGGCCATATGTATCATAGTTCCGTTTTGCGATTTCTAAATAGCGATTTTTAAGGAATTGCTATTGAGAAAACGCAAAATGGTATGTATGTAAATAATTGCATTTTTTTTGCGATTCCTTAATCTTCCTTATTTGCGAATTCGCAAGTTGCGAATTCGCAAATAAGGAATAATTTCCCATTCATTCCTATGGGCCAGGAGGCCCAAATGATTGTGAAATGCATTTCATTTTCTGAATCGCAATTTGCTAATCGCAAAATGAGATTGATTTCAAGGGTGCAGGGGTGTCTCAAGGACACCCTGCTGCACCCCTGAAATCAGCATGTGTGTGCATATGGCGCACATACATGCCCTATGGCCATGTATGTGCGTCACATGCCACATTCAAAAATGCCAATTTGTGCATTTATACAAGAAATCGGAAATTACCACCAATAGAATGTTGGTGGTAAATTGCGATTTCTTAAGCTTAATTCGCTATAGAAAAATGCTTCATACATAGCATTTAAGGAATCGCAAAATTGCGATTCCATAAATGCTATAGCAAAACAGGGAATCACAAATTTATGCGATTCCTTATGATGCAATTTTTTAATACATATCAAAAAATGGAAAAACAGCCTTTTGCAATTCGCAAAGGCCGGAATTCGCCGAATTCTGGCCTTTGCGAATTGAAAAAGGCTTGATACATATGGCCCAGGATCTTTAACTTGGAGATCAGGATGTGAACAAAATTGAGACTGATCAGTAGATATGACAACTGAGTTACTACAGCTGATAAGGTATCAATTTTCTTAGTTATGTCATAGAGGAAAACAGCTCAGAGGAGGGAGATAGGAATGTTTTGTGGGAGAAGACTTGAGCTGTCAATGATACAGCTGGAAGTTTTAAGTTGCAGACTCAGGTATTAGCTGCGGAGGGCCAGAAGTTTGAGAGGGGACAGGGGAGAGGCGAGAGGTGAGAGGGGAGAAGCATGCCTTAGTTTGGGGATCAGAAGAAAGTCTGGCAAAATAGATAAGTGAGAGTAGTTTAGGAAGTAGGGGAAGAGAGCAGAAAATGAAGAAACGAGGGGAGGAGGCAATTAACTGTTAGAAGCGGGCCTGGTTTTGACCCTGAAAATTTGCGGACTAGAAGGTTCAAAACTAGTGAACGTGTTAGATTGGAGTGAATACTGAGTGAAGAATGTTGGAGTGTAAACAGTGAGAAGGTTGAGGATCTGCAGTGGTATTTTCAGGAATGGAAAGAGTAGGTTAGGGACTGGTGGAAGCTGGTTCCAGGGGACAAAGAAGAAGTGTGATCACTGAGGCAGTAGATGGTCACTAACTGTATTTCTAGGTTTGGGCGAGCTAGTAGCAGGAGAAATCCATAGAACAGCAGACAGTGGATTGAAGGAGGTGAAGAGAGATTACCATCGACATGTGATGATGGGGAAAACTTTCATTCATTGGGGATGCTGGTTATCATGGAGTCAAACAGGCCATTTGGTACTGAGTCTGTAGAGAGTCTTTCCATTTCTCTGCATTGAGAGTTAGAGACAGAAGGTCAGTTTTAAAGGTCTCATTCCAGGAACAGTGATATTTGTCTGCAATCAGTATTTCCCAAAATTCTCTCAGATTTGGTGTTTGAAATATTTGGATAAATCAATCAATAAATCAATCATATCATTTGTAAAGCGCACTACTTACCCATGAGGGTCTCAAGGCTCAAGGTGCTGGGGGGGGGGGGGCGGAATGCTCAAATAGCCAGGTCTTGAGGAGTCTTCTGGAGGTCAGCATGTCTGGGGTCTGTCGTAGGTGGGCGGGGAGGGTGTTCCATGTTCTGGCGGTGAGGTGGGAGATCAATCTGCCACCGGAGGCTTCTCTTTGGTGTAGAAGGTAAGTCATTTTTTGAGATACGCTGGTCGGTGTTGTAGAGTGCCTTGTGGGTGAGGAGCTTGAAGGTTATCCTCTTGTTGATGGGGCACCAGTGCAGGTCTCTCAGGTGGGGTGTGATGTGGCTGCAGCGAGGGATATAGAGGATCAGGCGTGCAGAGGCGTTCTGGATGGGTTGCAGCCGTCTCAGGAGTATGGCTGAGGCTCCTGCATAGAAGGCGTTTCGGTAGTCTAGCCTGTTGCTGACGAGGGCCTGGATGGCTGTTCTTCTCGTTTTCGTTGGGATCCACTTGTAGATCCTGCGGAGCATGCGGAGGGTTTCGAAGCAGGAGGAAGAGACTGCGTTGACCTGCTTGGTCATGGAGAGGGTGGAGTTTAGGATGACCCCAGGTTGCGTGCGTGGTCGGTGGGTGTTGGATCTAATCCCAGTGCGGTCAGCCACCAGGAGAGAAGTGGTTTTAAAGGAGCTAGGGTATAATGTACTAAACTGAAAGTTGACAGATTTTGCAAGAAATAAAAACTCCTAGAATAGAACTTTTAATGTAGATATGCACAGGTACCATCAACAGCAACGCTGAATCATTATGATCCTCAAGAATAAAAGACAAAATCTAGATTATTTAATGGGTACAATTTGTATGTTGCAAATCTGGCAGACGCTAATGAGATAAAAAAAAAAACGAAAATTGGGCCATGTACAGGTACAATTCTCCCAGAATGGCACATCAAGATTCCGTATAGGGCAGAAGCATGAAATTAAAGAGAATATTCAGTGATACTGGATTGGAAATATTGATGGTGGAGTGTTTGGCAAAGATTGATACACTTTTTAGAAATGCACCTGACAGAGTGAGCCACCAACTGCTGCGGTAACTTTGTCTAGAACCACAGTCCCTAATGCCAAGATTAGTGTCACTCATTGATGCTCAATGAAGGGTCTCCTCATTGTCATAGGACTGCTGGAATGAGTAACTGCAGTTTGGAGGTCCTGCAAGAATGGGGCCCCCAGCAATGACTGTGGGGCATCCACCACGAGTGGAAAGGGCCTTTGTGAATCTGCAGAATAAGGTAAAAAATCCAACTGCGTACTTTACAAACTAGTACTGTCTTAATTGCTTGTTTCCATGCCCACTACCACTTCCTACATCTTGATGTCTCTAATCTCACCTCAACTGAATCCCATACACCATGCAGTTCTAGGTATAAATCTCATGCTTGTGAAATATTCCTGCTATAATATATAATGGTACATGTAAGGCGCTCCACTTCTCTTTGCTGTTAAGTCCACAGATATTGGATGAAGTATCCCCTTTCATACATTATATGGATATTTTAAGTCAGTAGGAGCTTGGTGACCATATATACCGAAATTAGGACAGTGATTGCAGGCTCCCATGTATTCTATAGCAAATATCTGCATTCTTTATAAAATGTTTGCTATCTGTGTCATTAATCCAGAGAGGAGCTGCTTAATAGGTTTGGAGTGGGTTGGTTTTACAAGACTAATGTGAAGCACGAATACTATACTCTGTAGGTTTGGCTACAAAGCTTGTTTTACTTTCACTGAGTCAGTGCTTGGGGACATATCCCAACTCCGAGCACTGATTCTCTTAGGAGAGGTATCATTGAAAAGGGGAGAGCCTCCCCTTTCCAATGATATCCCTGCCCATTGAATCCCTTCTTGGGGATCCTCATACAAGAGAAATTCTCAAGCAGTGATTCACCAACAGACACCAGGGATTTTGGGGGAACGGCCCAGTAGGCAAGGGCTTGAGACCCCCCCCACCCATTCCAACATCAGTTTTTCTGCCTCTTCCGGGGGTAGATGGGGGTAAATATCCCTGGGGAGGAGAGCCCCCACAACACACTGGGGACAGTTCTAATCAGAAAATATAGAGGTGGGGACTGCCCATGATAGGCACGGCCATGCCCCGCCCTACAAAAAGGGGCAACAGTCTTTCTGCCCCATGGGAGATTCAGAAAGCCCCCGAGACATCTTGGAAATCTAAACAATAAAATGTACAGGAGTGGGGTCTGCCTACCTTAGGCATGCCCATACCCCCATCCCAAAAATACTGCAACAGTCTTTCTGCCCGCCCTACCCAAAATGGATCAAACCAAGGTCAATGGGAGTCCTGTCGTAAGGGCTCCCACTGATCTTGGTTTGATCTGTTTCCTTTAACTATCAGTAGGCCCAGCCACACAAGTGGTGCCATGTTTGTATTGGCATAAGTGGGATAACACTTGGTGGCAGCAATTTAGTGGATTCCTGCAGATTTTGCAAGCTTCAATTACAGAAATGTAAGGAAAATGCGTGATTTCGGGCAAAGATTGAGGTTTAGAAGGCACTGTGGGTAGAAAAATCTCATTGGATTCATACAAGGCATACCACCCGGAAACCCCAGCATGTCTACTTTTCATAAATGCCTTTGGTTCAAAGGCCTGCATAGGTGGCACTACAGCACAGCCCCAAATACTGCACCTATCCCTGTTGTTTATCTATCAATGGAGGTGTTTTAGCACTATTTGTGTTGTGGTACCTTGGCCCATTCACACACATTTTGTGGGAGCCAAAATTTAGGGTTTGCAAGGTTTTCTGGGTAAAATTACCTAGTGAGAGCCACAAATGGCATGCATACACAGACTTCCCTATTTGTTTAGCTTTTTAAAATGTGCAGATTTCCCTAAGTGTCGGCTGAGCTAGGGCCCAAAGCCCACAGCCATTCACATTGCACAAAAAGGGTATATTTTCAGGGACTAAATGTGATATGTCTATGTTCCGTTTTGGGCCTCTTCCTGCTGTGAGCACTAAGCCTATCCACACAAGTGAGGTACTGTTTATATTGGGAGACTTTATGGAATGCCAGGTGGGAGTAAGTTTGAGGCTCCCCACAGATTCCAGAACTTTCCATCACAGAAATTCGAGTGAAATGTGTTTTTTAGTCAAAGTTCGATGTTTGCAAGTCATTCTGGGTGAGCAAACCTGTGAGACCTGCAAGTTACCCAATCCTGGATTCCTCAGGAGGCTAATTTTAAAAAATGAGCAGGTTTGCTAGGTTTCCCTAGAAACTGGCTAACTTAGGGCCCAACATCCACAGGTACCCACTTTGAAAAAAAAGGTCAGTTTTGAGTGGAAAGATATGATTCCTCCTTGTTATGTTTTGAGCCATTTCCTATTGCAACCACTAGGCTTATCCACACAAGTGAGGTGCAATTTTTATCAGGGGATGTGGGGGAATGCTGGGTGGAAGGAACTTTGTGGCTCTCCACACATTCCAAGACTTTCCAAAACATAAATGTGAGAAAAATATGTTTTTTGTCAACATTTGACGATTGTAAGGGATTCTGGGTACAAAAACCTTGGTGAGAGTCATGCAAATTTCCCGACCCATCAGATTTCCCCAGGGTTTACTTTTCAAATATGTGCAGGTTTGCTAGGTTGCTAAGGTGCTGGCTGAGTTAGAGTCAAAATCCACAGCTACCCACAGTGAAAAAGGGGGTCTGTATTCAGTGGAAAAATGTGATGCGTGCTTGTTGTGTTTTGGCCCGATTCCTATCACAGGCAGCAGGTCTACCCACAAACATGTGATATACCACTTTTATCAGAAGACATGTTATTACCAATTGGATTTCGCTACATTCATGCCTTCCAAATGTAAGTCAGGGTGTAAAAAAGAAGACATGTTGAAAATATCCTCTAAATCATATACTAGTTTGGGTACGAACATATTCAGAGTATAAATAACCACTGCTTCAGAACTCCACATCGTGCAGCCATTTCAGAAACATATAGGCTTCCTGAATACCCATTTTTCACTCTACATATTTGACCGCATCAATTGCTCTATACTCAGTACACAATGAAAAACCATTGTACTGTGCAGCTCAGTTGTTGTCTCTAGGTACTTTGCAGTACATGTACAAGAACTGCCGCTAACTAGCGTTAGCGTTAGTTAGCTGTGGTTTTCTTAACGGTACCTATCACCAAAAACTATCACCCTGTTAGCAATGAATTTACAATACTTTGCTACATGGGGATAGTTTCAGGTAGCCGTGGTGAATACTGCTGTTAACAGATACAAATTCTGGCATTAGTGGGCGAAAACTGATTTGCATCAATTAACGTTTTCTTAATACACATATAGAAAAATAAAGGGAAGTAAAACAGATTGAAAGAAGAAATTAAAACACTAGGTATGATACTGAACCTTTTTTTCACTGATAAATATAAGCATGTCTCCTTGTCTAATAAATCACGGCCCAAAGAAATGTCATTCACTATTGGGATGTGTCGTTAAAAAAAATGTGTTTCAGTATCATACCTAGTGTTTTAATTTCTTCTTTCAATCTGTTTTTCTTCTCTTTATTTTTCTATATGTGTATTAAGAAAACGGCATCTAAACGTCATCGACCAATGAGCACCATATGTATAAGAAAATGTTATATCAAGTTTTTACAATGGTGTGTTTGAAATAGAAATTAAGTCTGTATAATTGAATATTAGTACAGACCGCCTTATACGTCCTTTTTGTATATAAGTCTCTCTTCTTGTTTTGTCTTGCACACCGTGGGTTACGGGATGTGCCCACTTGTCATTGTATGTTGAATTTTTGAAAATAAAAAATCCTGTCCGGCTGGACAAAGGACATTCATGGTATTTCGTGTTTGTCTATCGTTATACGATTTAGACTAAGCTAGGGGCCACTGTTCCTTGAAATAGACTAATGCCCAAGGCCCCTAGTGCAATTCCTTTGGGTTTCCCTTGTTTTCGAAAGCAGTACAGTGAATACAGCGCATCCATGGTGTCGCCAGAAGGGCATAGTGAAAAGTTTAGCAACACTGTTTTGTTGCCGTGATGCAACACTTTTCATGTTGATGGTGACAATTCCTGCCTTGTGGTTTTGTTGCAGGGCAGCGCAGCAACATTCCTTGCAGTGCTGTCCAGCACCACAACCTTCTGAAATGAGGCCCACATGTTTGCACCATTATTAAGACCAGCTATTTTCTAGTCTTAAAAAACTGACTCTAACTGGAGTTAGAGGGATTTTTTTGGGGGTTTTGCAGTACACAAGGAATTTCATGTAAATATTTCAAAGGTGGGTTAGCTGCAGTTTTTGCACGGGAATGCCTACCTTGCATCTAATTTTTGTAAATCCCGCTAACAGAAGGGGCGATCTTAAAAATTCCTGTTTTTGCTGCAAAAGTGATGCAAACTGCACTTAGCAACAGCTTGCAAATACGGTGATTTAAAAAAGCCACGTAACATCCAAAAATGGACTCTCGTCTTGGAGAACCTACAAACCCTATATATCTCTGAAAACAGAAGGGGTGAGTGGATGTAATGGTACATTGCTTTTGTAAATTGGCATTGTGACAAAAAGTTATAGATGAAAACATTGTCACAAATGGCAGTTTTATTTGTACTCATTTTCAATATTTCTTTATTTCAACAGTTATTTCTTTAACCCTGAGGTATCTACACATACTGAATTTGGATTTGTTTTTACCTTTTTGAAATCTATAGAGTTCCTAGATAACCCATGTTTTATACTGGTTTGCACCACAAACTGGAAGCAGTTTGAGAGCACAAAGGAATGGGGAAATGGGCTACCTTTTTGGAAAAATGGCAAAACTTTGGTAAGACCTAGGGGCATATTATCAAGCAATGGCGTTATAATTATCGCCGCTTTAGCGGCAGAAAACTGCCGCTAAAGAGGCAATAATGGGCTTGATATTATGCCGTAGAGAATTCCCATAGAAGCCCATGTTCACACCAGAACGTGGCCTTCTATGGGAATTCACAAGGACATATTATGACGCCCATTATCACCGCTTTAGCTGCAGTTGTCTGCCGCTAAAGCATCAATAATTATAACGCCTTTCCTTGATAATATGCCCCTGAGTTTTTTGTATTCTGCTCTGCATGCTCATGAAAGCTGGGAAGCTGGTAACTTTAGCACAGCATTGCATTGATTCCATCTTTCGCAAACTTTTGTCTAGTGTACCTTTTCGTATTTTTATCCTAAAAAAATTAAAATTTGATATATTTTGTCTGCTTCCTCGGTCCCCTCATGAGGAATTCACAAAACTGGGTACCATTAGAATCCCCAAGATGTTGGAAAATACGGATGCAAATTTGGCATGGACACCTTTTGTGAAAAGAATGAAATGGAGCCTTAAGTGTGAACTACCCCAAATAGTCATAAAACAGCTCAATATGTGTGGGTTGAAGGCCCAGCAGTTATGGGGTTACCCACTCCATGTTTTCTGAACGTTTTCCATGTGGAACACAGGTGTATAATGATATAACATTTATTGCACACAGCTGAAGTATTCCACAGTGGATTGTAACTCATTGAGGTTGTGCAAACAATCTGTAAGACCTGAGGTGAATGTAGATTCTGTTTCACCAGTGGTGAACAGTGGAATTTATACAAATACTCACATTTTAGGACTTTGAACTTTGGCCTGAAATTGTTATGCGATTGAGTTGGTTTGAGTTTTAGGTATCTTGGAAACCTGGTGCAAATGTGGTCATTTCTGTTCCATTTGTGTTCAAATGATTTATTCATGTAATTAGTAAACATATTATTTTCTAAAATCTTCCGTGTTCACTAGTGGGAGGTTTTTCTACTGTTGCGCATCTGTTGTGCAGCCCTAGATGTTCCTCAATGTTATGCTCAGGCATGGATTAGTGTATGATCATGATTGGCCCACCTTTATCAGCATTCTTTAATGCGATGCATGGGTTCTATCCATGGCATCGTAGAGCCACTTTATTATAACATCACCTATTTTGTCTTATCTTTTGTTTTCTGTAATGGATGGTTGTCAATCTTTTTAGAACAATCACATCAAACAGTTCTATTGTACTGTCACTTATGGGTAGAATAACATCAGACTTAGGCTTGCATTCATTAGCTCCATGCTTCCTGACCTTGAGATGTATATATTTACTTATTGAAATTTGCAATATATGCAATCCAATGCTTAGTATAAGGTTTACTCGTTTCCCCAGTTTGGTTGTGTTGGGCATGGGTATGCATGTTACGCCATTTTTAAACTAATTTTCCGTATTAAGATTCAGTGTGTACTGAAAAAAGTTTCACTAACATGAATTCTTGGTTTTGGGTTCTTCTTCCAGTCTGGGTTTTTATGTGGGTGGTAGTCAATCTCCAGAAATGTCTATTGCCCACGGGAGAGCCTGCTGAATCCAGAAACTCATGATCCAACTGAGCAAAATCGAATGATCTGTGTTACCACTTTTACAACAAGAAGCAACAAAGTGAAACAAATCATAAACAAGAACTGGCCACTGATAGCAGAAGAGATTCAACAACCACATCTCCCTCTTCATTCTTTCAAAAGGGCCAAAAATATACGAGACATGGTGGTGCACTCGTATTTGGAACCAGTGTGTCCCCCTACGCTTATAACTTTATGGAACCTACCACCAGTGATCGGACACTATAGATGTGGTACATGCACAGCATGTGAGACCACCATCCAGACAAAGACTTTTTCACATGGCGACAAGGTTTATACCCTAAAACATCACACCAATTGCAACACAAGCAGTGTAATTTACATTATAGTATGCCCATGTAATCAAGTATATGTTGGACAAACGCAACAAAAAATCAAATCCCGCATCTCTTCCCACTGTAGTAGATTACGATGCAAGGTGTTGGGTGCCCCTTTGGTAGACCATTGGCAAAACGCATATGGCTGAGATACCCGCCACCCCCTCTCAACACAATCCCCAAGGATGGGAAACCGGAAACAGTTCTGAAGTTTTTGGAAGACGGGAGGGAGTGACCCAACCGGCCGTATTTATTAAAATATGAAACAAAATGAAAACATTAAATCAACAGTTTCATATTATGTACAATTTCATTACCACATTGCGATGTTTGGCTAACCTTAACATATACTCTAATACAAAGGTTCTCCTAGCCGAACTAACATCCTACAAAACATTTACTTGAAATTTTGAAATTGTACATCCTAACGTTTAAGGGCCAACGGCAAGGTCGTAACCGGTGTCAAGATCCCTAACCCAGACATATCCCCCTCCCTTGTGAGGGGCGGCACGGAGGCATACCTCAAGTGCAACTACCAATTTCCCTTGACTTGACGGGGGCCCCAATAAAACTCGACGCCACTTAAAGGTCGTACGAGGCTCGTGTGAGGTATCTAGAAGGTAGCGTAGACCCCCCCCCACACCCCACACAACTTACCACATCTGCCGTCGCAGACGTCCTGGCCCCGGGAAATTCACCAGGAGGGGGCTGTAACCCCTCCTACCCATGAAGGGGCCTTGACCGCCTTCCCTTTCCTTTCGGCGACCCATCCTTAGAAGGGACCGCCTCCCCGTTGAGGGGCCAATGGCCACCTCCCCCGAGCGCCCCCATCCGTAATGGGTAACGCCCACTCATAGGGATCTTCCAATTAGTGCTCACCGATCATGACCTTACCGCCCGACCAAAATAAATACGACAATGCTAACTAAATACTAAATGACTACATATAACCAACAGTAGCAACAACAACTTTATTCAAAGCATGCGTACTGATGAACACTAAAGCAGAATTACTTTATTTGCAAAACATAACACAAATCGACCATTCTTTATTGCATACTCAAAATCTTCACGATAATACCACAACCTGTAAACGAAAATCAGAGTTATCCATCAAACTTTATTAACCACTTGCTGTCTTCAGGGGCTGGTGGGTGGGTCAAAATTGGCTCTTCGTTCCGTCTCGAGCTCACGTGCAGCGAGGAGGTGCAGTTTCAGAGCACAGGAACAAGAGGATGCCTTCTGGTCTTGTTTCTCCTTTTATCCGTCTTCAGGGCGGGCGTAAACCCGCCCCTGCCTGCCCCAAGGGCGTGGCCAGCCGCGTTAGTGTCTAGGCCAACCCACTCGAGGGCGGGAAAAGGCGCGCCCCGGCTACGCCGCTTCGGGCATACCAGCCGAGACTCGCCTCCCGCCCAAGATGGCTTCCCGGGGGGATCGTGGTACTCTGCCATACGTTCGGGGGGACCGATTGGTCGCCCCTTTCCATATGGCTGAGATACCCGCCACCCCCTCTCAACACAATCCCCAAGGATGGGAAACCGGAAACAGTTCTGAAGTTTTTGGAAGACGGGAGGGAGTGACCCTCCCGGCCGTATTTATTAAAATATGAAACAAAATGAAAACATTAAATCAACAGTTTCATATTATGTACAATTTCATTACCACATTGCGATGTTTGGCTAACCTTAACATATACTCTAATACAAAGGTTCTCCTAGCCGAACTAACATCCTACAAAACATTTACTTGAAATTTTGAAATTGTACATCCTAACGTTTAAGGGCCAACGGCAAGGTCGTAACCGGTGTCAAGATCCCTAACCCAGACATATCCCCCTCCCTTGTGAGGGGCGGCACGGAGGCATACCTCAAGTGCAACTACCAATTTCCCTTGACTTGACGGGGGCCCCAATAAAACTCGACGCCACTTAAAGGTCGTACGAGGCTCGTGTGAGGTATCTAGAAGGTAGCGTAGACCCCCCCCCCACACCCCACACAACTTACCACATCTGCCGTCGCAGACGTCCTGGCCCCGGGAAATTCACCAGGAGGGGGCTGTAACCCCTCCTACCCATGAAGGGGCCTTGACCGCCTTCCCTTTCCTTTCGGCGACCCATCCTTAGAAGGGACCGCCTCCCCGTTGAGGGGCCAATGGCCACCTCCCCCGAGCGCCCCCATCCGTAATGGGTAACGCCCACTCATAGGGATCTTCCAATTAGTGCTCACCGATCATGACCTTACCGCCACAGGTCCGGATAGTTGACCGGCTATCCGGACCCCCCACCACACTCCTAACTAAAGGTCATGTTTTAACGTCTTTAGCCAAGCTATGAAGTCTCCTATGAGTAACTCATTCCCCACCCGAGACAAATGAACACCGTCCCCCAAATACATACTGTCATCATTAATACACCCATGCGAAATAGAATGCAGTGCATTGGACCGGAACAACCTACTCACTTTGTTATTAATTTTTCTCACAGAGTGATTTAAAGCAGAAACAGAAAAAGCCCCCCGCCACACTTTTCGTGGGATCATATGGGACCACGCAATTGTGCACCCTGGAACTCTCCTCGCTAACCAACTTACAGTGGAAAGCATCGCCTCCAGGAGAAGTCGTCTACCAGTGGTGACCAAATCATTGCCCCCAAGATGTACTATGACTACAGACGGCGGTGACCTCGTCCGCCCTAGCAAACCCTCGAAAAATGATTGAAACTGGTCAATACAGAGACCGCCCTTTCCGTAGAAGGACACACTGTACCCGTATTCCCCAGCCACGTGCACCATGTCACCTGCCTTGAATACGTCCGCGGCACGCCTCACGTATGAGTGGCCCACGACCCACACCTCCTTTTTCACAGCCGGTGATGTCTGACCGCTGTCCCGGTGTTGGGTCGACTGCATAGTCCGCCCCGCCTCGTAGGCTTGCGTAACTGAAAACCAAACAAAACAAGAAGCGTGAGTACATCATTACAGCTTCACAACATGTGCAAACGCACATACCTTTTATAACAATTGGAGGACCAACGCCCCACACGTTTAACTTGTTCTACATTCAGACCCCTGGCTGTAGCCTCAGTAGCAGCCCCTATCCGAAAGGAATGGGTCCCAAACTCGCCCGGGTTCAAGCCCGCAGCTGTAATCGACATCGCAAGCACCCGCTGAAACTGAAACCTTGTCAGTGGGGTGGCGTCCGCGTGTCTCAACAAGGTCCCCCCCCATGATGCCACCCTTTGTGTTAAATAATCCTCTAAACACTTCACTGGGCACATGGACGACCCGGGAATCCTGCGTATAATTATGCAGTCGCCCATCCCGCTCTGATCGGTCTTGGACCTTACAAACAAGACAGTCATTGTCTCCCCTCTGATTTGAATGTGCTCTGCGCACAGCCCTCCCGTAACATCCTGCTTGTTCCTCGCCACTAATTCGCTTACCCGCATAGCCCCATGAAATGCCAGCGTAAAAGCGGCTCGGAATAACACTGTCTCAAAGTGAGATGAACATGTTGTAGGGAGTCTGGATAATAACTGGGCCAACCTATCCAAACCTATCGGGCGCCTCTCGTCCACTCTGCGACCCTCAAGGCGTTGCCACCCACGTAGCGCTTTTTGCACAACGAAAGACGCTGTCGGGTCCTGGATCCCATGAGCCCTAGCAACAAAGGAAATGGCAGCCCGATGCCTCTGGGCCGTGGCCACCGATTTCCCTGCCAGATGTAAAGACATCAGAAAGTTCACTACCCATTCCTCCTGGCCCCAAAGCTCCTCACTAGCAGTCCCCAAAAAGGCTAAATAGGACCGGAACGCCCCTTCATATGCCTTCCTCGTCCGGGGTGCTAAACTCTCTCCCACGAGGTTACGAAGTTCGGGGCACCGAGAGACCAGAGAGCTTCGGGAAAGGGTGCCGGCTCCGGGTCCGCTGTGGGAAGAAAACCCCAGAAGGCCTGCATACGAAAACGAGAAAGAGCATCAGCCGCCTGGTTCATTACCCCCGGGACATGTCTTGCTTTGAATAGCACATTCAATTGCATACACAGTAATACGATTTCTTTAAGCAGTCTCAAAATCCATTTGCATCGTGCTGCCTGGCTATTGATACACTCAACCACGGTCATATTGTCAGACCAAAATACCACAGAGTGATCTCTGAACCCTTCGGGCCACGTTCTCAGGGCCACCAAAATGGGGAAAAGTTCCAGGAAAGCAATGTTACTTGTCAGTCCACTGTCATGCCACCATGCCGGCCATTTTTGTGCAGACCATCGAGTGCCGAAAATGGCACCAAAACCTATGCTCCCTGCCGAATCTGTCCACAGCCCCAGCTCCTCAGAGGACACGGCCGGTTTGTTCCAGACGACTCGACCATTGAAATCCGCCAGAAATGCCAACCAAATGCGCATGTCCTGGCGAACCTCTGCCGAGAGCCTTGTGCGATGATGGCCCTCCTTCAGTCCGACCATGGCTTGAGCGATCGAACGGGAAAAAGGGGGGGCCATTGGTATGACTCTTAGGGCAAAATTCAACTGTCCCACTAACTGCTGTAATTGATGCAGCTTAACCTTAGATTCGCTCATACACATTTGCAGGGATGCCCTGAACTTTAACACTTTATCACCTGGTAAACGGAAACAACCTTCTCCGGAGTCTAACTCGATCCCCAGAAACTCGAGGCAAGTCGAAGGACCCACAGTCTTACCTGGTGCCAGTGGCACGCCAAACTGATTCATTAAAACACAAAATGCGGCCAAAGCCTGCCCACATACCGGATCCCCGGCTGCCCCCAGGAACAAAAAATCATCTAGATAATGCATCACATGTTGGAAACCCGTCTTCTTTGTGAAGACCCATTGTAGGAAACTACTGAATTTCTCGAAATAGGCACAAGATATAGAGCATCCCATCGGCATACACCTATCCATGTAATATTGACCCTGAAACATGAATCCCAGGAGACGCTGATCGTCTGGATGTACCGGGAGCAACCGGAACGCTGACTCGATATCAGACTTTGCCATCAGCGCACCGGGCCCCAGGCGATTCAAAATGGCTACGGCCTCATCGAAGGATGCGTACCGCACTGAACACATTTCCGGGTCTATCGCTTCGTTTACGGAAAGACCACGTGGGGCTGACAAATTATGTATCAGCCGAAACTCACCCGGGTCCTTCTTGGGAACCACCCCTAAAGGAGAACAAACAAAGTTAGCAACCGGGGGTACACTAAACGGACCGGCGACTCGACCTCGAGTAACCTCCTTCCGGATCTTTTCCTGTACCACGGTCGTATGCTGCAAGACCGATATCTGATTTTTGCATCTTTCCACACCCTGAAAGTCCCCCACTGGGATGCGGAAACCATATGAAAACCCGTTCCGCACCACCCCAGCGGAAGCACGATCCGGGTATTCGCTGAGCCAGGGAATCATTGCCAAGGTATCAATCGGGGTAGGTAAAGGCGCCCCTCGGACTCTGTTAGACCTGTTTGGCACCTCCTCTACCCCCGTTATCACCCGTTTTGGCTCTGCACGTGGACTCAGGATGGGATGATTGCCCACACCCACTACATTCGTGTCTAAATTTGCACGACCCCTGGGGCCTAGTACATTTGCCCCTGTTAAAGTTCCAACAAACCCCCTTTTCACCTGAATTGCCGGTAGGCCTAGAGTGATTGTCGGTACCCGTACCTGAGCGAAAGGGCGTCCCCGCATACTGACGGGAGGATTCGCCCACGTTACTCCCTACCAATGGCAATTTCAACATACCAGTATCCTTCATTTTGGACCAGGACACAGAATCATAACAATCCCAAGTTAAGTTTTTATCATGTTCTTTTGCTTTTCTAAAAATATTATCATAGCAGAACCAATGATTACCCTCGTGTGATACAGAGTACCCCATGATTCGTGACTGATAAATCGGCAATTCGGGTAGCAATTCGGGCCTTCGTTCTCCCAAGATTGATGTGAAAACCCCCCACGCCTTGCCCCAATTGCCAATGTTCTCATTTACCTTAAAGGCGGCCATCTTTGCGCGCCAAACACTCGGATGCATGAGGTCCTTCTGACCCTTAACATGCTCCATCTCATAATGATCAGTAAGCAACGAGAAGATGTTTACATACTCCCCTGCCCATATCTTTTCTTTAATAGCTAAAGGGACATGCTGGCCCAACTTCTCCCTTCGAGAGGGTGCCAACTCCTCCCTCGCAATCGGCAATGGCCGCTTACCTGCACCGGACGCTGTCTCTGCGAATAAAACCGTCCCCCGTGGCTTCTCTGCGGCCGCAGCCGGCGTGGATACCGTCGCTGCTTCCCGAGTTTCACGCAGTTGCTTCATCAACACCTGCGCGTCGACAGCCGTGGCGCCCTCGCTACCTTTACCCAACCACGCTGCTAATTGTGCCGCCAGCTCGGGCGGCATATCTTCCCCGGACACGGGGGTGACCACAACGGGAATCGGATTCCCTTCCTCCGGCACGGGAGTGGGTGCTTCGAGCGGGACACTGGGACTCGGGATGTCTCCCCCAGCTGCTCCCCTCCTGGGCCTCTTGCCTTTTCCTTCCGGGGCTGCTCCCGCCAAAGGACGTTTCGGCCCCCCTTCCTCGTCTTTATCCATTCGCCTCTTTAGGTCGGTCACCTCTTTCATGAGAACACGCAGCATCTGGTCGGTAGTCATTCGCTTTCCCGCCTTCCTCGGCATTCTCCAACAGAGTATCTGAAAAACAAACAAGAACGATTACAACGCTCAAAATTGGCTCTTCGTTCCGTCTCGAGCTCACGTGCAGCGAGGAGGTGCAGTTTCAGAGCACAGGAACAAGAGGATGCCTTCTGGTCTTGTTTCTCCTTTTATCCGTCTTCAGGGCGGGCGTAAACCCGCCCCTGCCTGCCCCAAGGGCGTGGCCAGCCGCGTTAGTGTCTAGGCCAACCCACTCGAGGGCGGGAAAAGGCGCGCCCCGGCTACGCCGCTTCGGGCATACCAGCCGAGACTCGCCTCCCGCCCAAGATGGCTTCCCGGGGGGATCGTGGTACTCTGCCATACGTTCGGGGGGACCGATTGGTCGCCCCTTTCCAGGACACGTGGTGTCTGATTTAAAATGGTTGGTCATTGAAAAGCTGTCGTTGGGAAGGAGAGGTGGTAACTTAGCTACTGTCCTTAATTTACGTGAATGCAAATGGATGTCTCTTCTAGACTCCATTAAAAATGGGCTGAATTAACAAGACAGTAGCCTGGCACAATTGGCAGCATTAGGATGATGTATTTGAACATTGTTGTTATGCCTTTCCTAATTTGCACTCGTCTACACCCTCATGCTTGATAGGTGCACGAGTCACTTCATGTGCATATGGTCCAAATGGTCTTTCATATATATAAATTTATTTGTCTGAATGTGTGCGCTCGTCTACACTCTCATGCTGGAGAAGTGCACGAGCCATAGCAAAGGAATCAACTGTATTTATTTCCCCTGCATGATAATTTGTGTACTCGTCTCATATTAGTGTTTGAAATGATACCCCTAATACATATCATAGGTGACTACTGTATAGCTTCAAATCCCCCGTTGGTCCAACTACCGACTGCATTCCATCACGCGCCACCACATAATTTCTTTGAGAGATCATAATTATCCTTATTCAATATATGGATATTCATTTATTGAGAATGAATAGCGTTTAAGATCTAGAGCAGGTTTTGTAGTACCGGCCCACCTGCATCGAGCGAGTAACTCTTCCATGTCCCTTACCCTGGTCTAATAGCGGCTCCGCCCCCAACTCCGCGTAGCTGCCGGCGGAGTTTGCAGAGACGAGTCAGACTACCGCGACTTCGCCTCTCTTGGGTTTCTGTAAGTAATTATCCTCTGCGCCGCCTCAAAACAATGTGTTCCCTGTTGAGACGCGATTATTTGCCCGATTAGTTTCCCTGACCCGTGATTTGTTTCCTTTCTAGGATTCATTCATCACGACATTTCCCCTTTTAACGGTACCTTTGAAATATGGCGAATTCCTCCGCATGTACTTGAACAGGCTGTTCCATTCAGTTCAGCCTTGACCTAATTAAGAAACGGTCTTCATACAAGGTATGTTACGGCCCTTGACTCAGAGCTGTTTGTCCTCTTCAATCTACTATGTTACCAATAGGGTTTGTCTTATTGTGTTACAGCGATTGAACACGTAATAGTGCCACAACTGAATCCACCTCGGTCTCGCCCAGATATACACAAGGGGCTACATCGGCATTGTCTTAAAGGTATGATTCTTAGGTTATATGTAGCGGCTCTTTAGTCGGTTGACCACACAGGCCATTTTTTAATTAGGGTTTATATGTTTCTCAACAGCATCAACTCGTGAGGATAATCGACATCAGGCACCATACTCGAATTGCATAGACTACCAGTGTCATCACGCCTGTGTAGTTAATGTGAGTTATCAATTGAATTGTATACCACTATGTGGGCGCTTTATTTACTCTCAAGAATAGACTAAGATCATTGTTACACCTTAACTTACAGTTGGTGTTTTCTTGGAGCAGCTAGTTTTACCTGGAACAGTAAATATTTGGACTTCCTACTTCAGCATTTTGACTGCTCTAATCTGAAGTAAGTCTCCACTTTATAGAGTGTTTTTCACCACGTCGTTTTTAAATTCCTTGTTGGTTAATTTCCCCTCTGGAAGCATGATTTATATCATTGAGCTTGAGCATGACTATTTGCTTACTCTTTCTCGGTGTCCATGTCCTGAGGCCCTCTGTGGCCCGGACTCCATGGTTTAGTTTCACTCTATTAATTAAGTACTATGTTAGACAGGACGATGACTGTCGGGTCTTATGAATTAATTGATTTGACACTGGTTTTTAATTTCACAGATAGGACGGCCCCACTTCGTCCTCTCCCCCACTGCACCTTTCCTGATGAAGACCCCGGTAAAGGACTTAATGTAGCCTACGTTTAGGGGTCGAAACGTCGACGACTTCTCTCTTTTGGGACCTCCGGCACATTCCCTTGATTATATTGAACTATACATGTGACCGTAGAATGTCCCCAGGCTAATTGTGTTACAATGTATGCCATAATTTGTGTAGGCCTTCTGTTTTTGGAATAATTCCAATTACGATTTGAAGACTGTAATAACCTATTTTCTTTGAGTCTGTGTACTTTTCTTGACTTTTTCACCGCTTTGAGCACATTTTTTCTTCCCTCTCCCTCTCCCGTTTTGGGGCTACTTACTTTTCAAATTTGAATGTAATGTCTTACTGATTTATACTTAGTGTTGTTGAATAAATGACAACATCTGTTTATGAGTAACCCTTGATTATTTTTGATTAATTGTTTCATACTTGTGTTAGTGTGTGTGTTTCACCCAACACGTTCTCCTTGCGGGGACCCCTCTTTACACTTACTACTGGTTGTTGTGATGGCACTATTTATTTGGATGTTGATGCAGTTAGATTGGGGTCTTGTTACTTTGGTTTAAAATGTTCTTTACTCAAACTGTTGGAGTCTGTGGTGATGTCGTTTTTATCCTTTAAGAAGAAGGGGTCCCAGTAAGGAAGACACATAAATAGAGACAGTTTAAATAAAGTAAATGAAAATAAATGCATCTATAATGTTTTATTCACATTATAGGGAAAGGTATTCAAAACCAATTATAATATACAGTTGTATCAGTGCCCCTGGGGGTAAGGTGGACGTGCAGTCGTGAGGGTAGTGTAGGGAGGGATAGTGACAATAAAAACACGTATTATTCATACATTTATATGAGTTCAATGTCTGATGGACAGCGTAACGATATTCAATCAACACAAAAGTTCACAATACACATGCCCCAAAGTCCATATTATGCAAAAATTGGGATAGGAGGAGGCTGTGTTATAAGGTGAAAAAGTCGACGTTTCGACCCAAAGGAGGCAGGAATCAATGAAATCCTTGCAGGTGGGTCTTCATCAGGACGAGGAAGGGGTAGTGGGGCAGGCAACCTGAATATATCAGTGTTGGTGGGTTGTAATCAATAGATGAGGTCGATATTGGCATAGAATCTTGAAAAAATAAGGTCCAACATCCCACATGGGTGAGGCAAAAACGATCCGGTTGCTAGGCAGGGAGGGATCACTTCACGTATCGATTTCCATGAAGTTAATCCTGTGTCCCCGGTGCAGGAAAGGATAAGTCAGTATCCGTATCCGGTCTGTGGCATCTTAATTGAAGCGAAGCGTCTCTCTCGGCTGTCTCGAGGAGCCGAGAGAGACGCTTCGCTTCCTTTGGGTCGAAACGTCGACTTTTTCACCTTATAACACAGCCTCCTCCTATCCCAATTTTTGCATAATATGGACTTTGGGGCATGTGTATTGTGAACTTTTGTGTTGATTGAATATCGTTACGCTGTCCATCAGACATTGAACTCATATAAATGTATGAATAATACGTGTTTTTATTGTCACTATCCCTCCCTACACTACCCTCACGACTGCACATCCACCTTACCCCCAGGGGCACTGATACAACTGTATATTATAATTGGTTTTGAATACCTTTCCCTATAATGTGAATAAAACATTATAGATGCATTTATTTTCATTTACTTTATTTAAACTGTCTCTATTTATGTGTCTTCCTTACTGGGACCCCTTCTTCTTAACGCTAGATACCCAGGTCCCAGTGACTTTATTGGGTTAACCCTTTTTTCCTGATACTGTTTTTATCCTTTAGGTACAGCTGTTCTATTATTAATCTTCATAATGATTGTTTTAAAGGAATGCACAATCCTGTAAGGTGTGTGTAGTACTAGTATGGCATAGGCATTCTTTCTGAATTATGTCCTTTCTTATACAATATTCTTGTAATATTTAATTCCCTCCATAAACAACCATATTGAAAAATTCCACACGCCCATGGGTGTTATTTTAACCTCACGCACAAATCATCTCTTGGTATTCTGGTTTGCAAATAGCTTTTATAGCTGTATCTACGTTGGCATAGGTAGGTCACTTTCCATGGTGCTGGTCATACCCATCATGGGCAGAAGCTTGTGACATCAGGTTTAAATCCATAGCCCCTAAAAATGAGTGTAGTTGAGACTATATCCTCTCACACGCTCGATAATTCTCGCTCCGGTGCCTACTCGACTCACGGGTTCACACTCTGCGACTCTGAGCAATAGCTTGCTTAATCTCCACAACGGCCCCTCGCGGCGGGATGCCTGGCTTTCACCTTGTGGATACCCTGCCGGGGTGTCTCACAGGGGAATACCAGGACGGGTTCCCTAAGCAAGCGCATAGATGCCTGCGATGTGGGCGATTTGCGCTATATAAATACATGTACATTTACATTTACATAAGTAGATATAATACCCATAGATGCCTTCACGTTGAAACCTGTGTTATGCATACTGAAAGTTAGAAAATTTAGAAAATCACCCCTTAATAAGTAGATAATGCCTTTCTATATATATCTTTCAGCCCACTCATATTTACAATCAGTTTCCAGAGCTTAGATCATCCTTCTGAGAGACATCTTTGTTCATCGCAGATGTGTGTGGGCTTTGTCCTTGAGATCAAGCAGAAAGCTTTCTCAGCCTGCAGCCATATTCCCCACCTATCAGGAACCAGGCAGCAAGGACTAGTATAAACAGCTCCAGAACCACTCTGGTCAACAACAATCCAGTTGTTATGGTGGCAATTGTTAAACAAATTGTAAATAGTATATGCTAAATCGTGGTCATTTCAAGGTAATTAAGGACACCTGGCAGTCCCTTGGCAGATATCTCACAAATCAGCTATTCAACAGCCAGCTGTCCTGTGGCTTATGAATATTTGTAATGTACAGTGAAACTATAGTGGGATGTACATTGTTTTGCAATCTGTGTGAAGTTCCCAAGTATTATGTTTAGTTGTATTCTTAACTTGTTCAGATTTTTATAAGCAACTTCTGATATGTGGAAACAGATATAAAAATCACTCGATTAATTAAGCCATAACCCAAACTAAATATTTGAATACTGACAATTTACAATAAATATTAAGCATTCTTTCTGCTTCTCAGATACAATGGATGACAAGTCTGACGCTTTTAAACTATTACATTATACATAAGAGAGTTTAAAAGTTATCTCTAGAATATATCACAATTGCATTTGATCATATGAGATCACATGTTTGCAAATGTTGCCAGGATGGCCGAAGTGAATCGAACAACTATGTCATCTTTCTCTTAATAATTGAACACAAATACAATTGCATCACAACTGCTGCATGTGTGTCAACTATTCAAAATGTGTCTTCTTAATGAAATGATAAGAATCATGACTGTGTCTCACTCTGCCTAATATTGATGTAGCGTGTCCATTTATTAGCAGATTTGCTTGGTATACCAACACCAAGAAACTGTATTGCTGGAAAAGTCAGGAAATAAGGTCATCATTCTAGCTTTCTTTGATCTTCCATTTCCATATGTTCCTCTCTTTGGTTCCCTATTGCTAATTTGCTTGTTGTCAATGGTGGGGAATCTAATCATTCTTATCATGGTAATTTTCAATTTCAATGCACACTTCCACACACCAATATATCTTTTCCTTACAAACTTATGGGCAAATGTACAAGCTCTTGTGTCACTTTTTTGTGACACACTGGCAGCACATTTTACTGCCATTTTACTACTGCCACATATTTACAAGGACAGGAAAGGTCACCCTGCATGACTTTTCCTGCACACAGCACTTTGCATGAAAGGGGCATTGCATGGGTGGACACATTTCCAGATTTACAAGAAATCGTAATGATTGCCAAGGGACTATAAGAGTCCTGGTTTATTTGCAAAACACATTATGGATAGCTTACACAATGATCCCAAGGCAATATTGACATTGATGACATTTACATCACACACAGTGACTTAGATCAGCACCTGGCTGAGGTGGACCAGATATTCACTACACAGGGTTGAAATATGAACTTAAAAAATCTGTAATCACTTACTGGTTTGTGGTTTTCATCAGATATGAATTATCCAGCAAGTGTAGTGGTCTGGCAGCGGACTTCAGGTATACTGTGCCACCTTACAGCCTCCAAATATGTACAGAAAGACACAGACCCTGATGGGGTTTACTAACTTCAGGAGGACTTACTTGACACACTGCTGAAGTGAAGGACTCATACATCCAGGTTCCTCCCATGTTTTCTGAAAAACAATAGACTGAAAAAAACACACCACTGTCTTACGTGGACTGTAAGTAGATATGTTAGAGCATGAATATTTACAGAATAGGGATAACAAGACAAACCTAGTTATTAGGAGAGTCCCCAGTTTGTTAGGCTTACCCTCTCTGATGTACTTTATTCAATAAAAAATTTCATCATAAAAGTATACAATTTATACAGTACATTAAAAAGATAAAAGACAGGAACCCACCAATCCTTATATACATACAACCTCACATACTACCCTAATTCTAAAATCTATAAAATATACACTAAAAACAGATAGGTAAAAACCATAATGAACATCCTGCCATGGGGCCATCTGGCGGTTAGGTTAGATGGGGGGTGGGCTTAGCCCTCCTTGTACGTGTCTGCCATGCACTACCCAAGTATTTAGCTACCCCGCACACATTAGCGATAGAGGACGTGTCAGTGCAAAGGACCTGTAGAGCCATTTTGTGACACCTAAGGCCCAGCCGCTTGCATAGTGGTTTTAGCCATATCTTCCTAGTAACCCTATATGCCGGGCAGGCAAAGAGAAAATGCGCCACAGACTCATTGGGAGCTGGACATCCAGGACAGGCTTTTGATAGATCACCTAGGTTATTCCACCCAGAGGTGAAATCGTTCACCGGTAAAGTCCCGAGCCTGAATTTTAGGTAAAGTGATCTATCCAGAAGTTTCTCTATAAAGTCTAAGAAGGGTTAAAGTGTTCTTGTCCATTTGAATCAAGGAACCTCTCAGAAAGAGGACCCCCTACACCTCTGCGTGTGGCCGTCTCCTGGACCCAGACCCAATAGAGCTTCTTAATCACTGACTTGGGAGGCGATGTTTGGCTCGTCCAAGATTCACTTAAACCCAATTGCACAACCAACTGCCTCAAGTTGCACAGCCACTTGGTCTTGTTACTTGTATTGAGCAAAATAAGTTTGTCTAGGACTGCTGCATAGTTGTGGAGCTCCCGGGTCCTTCTCAGACGCACCCAAAAAAGGGTGCAAACGCACTATGTCTTTGAGGGGGAGCCTCCCCAAGTCAAGCCGGAGGGGGATTAGCGGGGTGGAAACTGGGAGGGCCACCAAATCTCTCATGAACTTGTTTTCAGATGTAACTAGCTCCGTTATATTCACGAACCCCCACAGCTCGGATCCATATAGCCTTCATAGATTGCGAGAGTCGGTGCCACAGGTTTACTCGTCGACTCCCGTTGTTCCCTTAAAACCACCCCTGAGACTCTTTTGTGGTTTAATAGCATTTTGGCCAAGTGATCTTTCCATTTCATCCAGCTGTTTACCCTAACACCCAAATAGTCGAAGGAATCAACCAACTCCAAAGGGACACCATTGAGCGAAACTTTGTTCCTAAATCTCTTGGAAGGTGAGATGGCCATGAGCTTTGTTTTAGAGGTGTTGATGGTAAGGCCTCTGTCAGTGCAAAACACACTAAAATGGTCCAAGAGCTTTTGGAGACCTGTGGGGGATTTAGAAATCAAGATGGTGTCGTCCGCGAAGAGCAGGGTAGGTGTTTTTTCCCCCACCAGGGATGGCGCATCTGCCGTTTCCTCCCTCAGATGGTCCACCACTCCGTTCACAAAGAGGAAGAACAAAGTCGGAGCCATCACACATCCCTGGCGGACTCCACTCCTCACGGGCACCCTCTCTGTCAGTTGTCCCTGGGTGTCCCATCTAATCCTCGCATAATTCCCCTCATGGAGCTTCACAATGAATCCCAAAAGGGGCCCTGGAAAGCCCATCTTCTCCAGAATGTCCCACAGCCTTGCACGAGGGACCAGGTTGAACGCCGTTTTGAGATCTATGAATGCCAGGTAGAGACTACCCTTGCTGATGGTCACAGCCTTCCAATAGATCGCAAAAAAGCGGAAGACCTGGTCCATCGTGCCCACCTTTTGACAAAACCCTGCCTGGAAGTGAGAAAGAACATGCTTCTCTTCCATCCAGACACCCACCCTGGAGATGATGACCCTGCCAACCACTTTCTGGATCACGTCAATTAGACTGATCGGTCTGTAATTGGCGGGGTCATCTCTGGCGCCCTTTTTATACACAGTCACCACCTCTGCTCCCTTCCATGAGTCAGGCACAGGGTAACCCTTGGAGATCAAATTCATTATTAAGGCAATGAGTCTGGACTAGGCAGCAGGTTCGTTCAAAGAAGGTCCCCTGGTATCCCGTCCAGGCCAGCTGCTTTCCTAGGGGTCAGATGTCTAATGGCCAATATTACCTCAGAGCGCAGAAATGGTTCCTCGTACACAAGTGGGGATTGGGTCCTACTATCAGGGTCTAAGAAAGGTGAACATGTCACTTCTATCCCGCCATACAGTGCAGAGAAGTGGGAATACCATTGCTGTTCTGTTATGTGGTTAGCAATAGGTGGTGTACTTTGCTGCCTAGCCTTGTTAATCAATTCCCAGAACAGCATGGCATTCTTCTTATTGGCAGCGACTTTAAGATCCTTCCAATGTTGTTCCTCCCGCTCTTGTTTAGCCAACACTAACACCCTCGCATAATCCTTCCTAGCCGCTCTAACTAGTAAGGGATTCTTATTAAGCAGGGCGACTGTTAACTCCTTTTGTTTTGCCTTACACTGATCTGAATTCCATGGGTTACTGGATTTAACCAGATTATTGTTCCCTCTACCACTTTTACCCTGAATTACAAAGTATTGTCCTACTTCCTCTATTGCGTTTTTGTAAGCCAAGGAGAAGGACGGCCCCTTGGCACTGCTTTTTTCCAGTACGAAAACCTCCAACTCTACTGTCAAATCTGCTACATGCGCCCTGATCCTCTCAAGATTCCCTTCCTGGAATTGAACCTTATCCCATTTCAGCCTGCGATTACCATTGTAGGGTACGACCTCATTGGTTGTCCTCAGAGGGACTTTGTTCCCACTTCCCTTTAATTTACCCCACCTTACCCCACCTTAGCTTCATACATAAGGGGTTGTGGTCGCTATCCTGTGAAGGTACGACCTCTATGTCTTTTAGGTCGCACCACAGTGTGACATCCAGTAAGATGTAGTCAATTCTCGACGGACCATTAAGCCTATTAAGCCTATTAAAGGTCATCGCTCCCTTGCAGTCAGAAGTTGTCCTGCCATTTAGCACTCTTAAATTAAATTCCATGGTCAGGCCCTTGCTGACCATTTTTTAATTGGAGCTAATGACAGGGCTGGGATAGACCATCTAGAGTCCTCCTCCTCTATCCGCAGGGGATCGTCCCTAGATAGGGGTTTGAATGTACAATTAAAATCCCCTCCCACTATGATTTTAGAGGTTGGGGGGCATTTGGCTAATACCTGTTCTAGGGTTGCCAATGTGCATGAAGTTGTATCCCAGGGGGTCCCTCTAGAGTAGATTAAATAGATGTATCCTACTTCCCTTAATGTGTCCCACGAAAGAAAGATGTAAAATATCCCTAGTCCCTGATTCATGGGTGGTAATATCCCAGTTCAATCCAATTTTTAGCCAGATGTGCAATCCTCCCGCCGGTCTACCCTTTCCACAACTTGATGCAGGCGTGTAAAAAGTTACGTAACCGGATTTGTACACTGGGAGCAGGCTCCAGGTTTCTTGGAACATGCATACATCGAATTTTTCGTTGAACGCATTCCATTCTGGTAGGACCATCTTTTTTTTGCAACCCAGACACATTCCAGGATAGCAGATGGATAACCCTATGATCTGTGACAGACATGTCAGGGGTAACTCCATTATTCCCATCCTGCGCACAGGCAATAGGCTCACTAGTCGCTTCCAAGGAACTAACTAATTTCAGGGGTAAATTACTGTCACCATTGCCCCTCAGAAACTTTGTTTGTATAGTAGCTATAGTCCCGCTACTATCACAGTTGTTGGCATCTATAGGGCCCACTTTTTAGTATCAGAATTGTTCACAGCTGTGGGAATCGCTTTCCCCTTATTTAAGAGGCTTGGTGATTGTGCCTGTCAATCCACCATATCCAGGCAGCTTAACCTATTTATGATCGGAAAGCCACCTCAATTATCCCTAAGAACTGGCTCCATGGTTGGCTGCTCCCCCCAAGGCCCCCATTTCTGACCCCAGTCACGATGCCCTGCTCCATACCAGTTACTATCAACTTGTTAGGCTTACCTTATTTGGGACTGATTTAGATCTTGGTGGAGGATATCCCTTCTGCCTGTTCACGATACTACGATATCCTATGGTGATCGTAATTTGGTAGTTGGGATATATCTGTCACATTTGTGACGGAGTATTCCTTCCACCAGGATCTAAATCAGGGCCATAGGTTGCAATAAACAACACACAGTTCCTATTGCTTAAAAATGATTCTTGACCTTCACAGATGAGGCAAGCTTAGCTTCATTTACATAGGGGCAGACAGCCATATTTAAAGAGCATTGTTTTGGATGAAGGGAAACTAATATAGTTTCAACTATTTCTATGCGAGGAACAGCAACAAAAGCAAGAATTCCTAATGCATGCTTCTACATATGCCTTGCATGCAGTGGGCCGTGTCTTTAAGTGCAGTTGATGTAAAATTTGAGTAGCATTTGACTCTCTGCACTCAAAAATATTTCCAATATACAGAAAAAATACTACACACTCCTAATATACTACCATTGAGGATTACAATAGTGTTTTTAAACAGACAGCTCTGCACAGCCTGCAGTTGGTACTAAACAAAATTACAGCAAGGCAGTGCATGGAATTTTTGCAAACAGCAAATCTAAACTGCAATATACTCTCACCAAAACTCTAGGTTATAGCACTGCACCTCTTGCAGAAATTAATGCTTTGCCATCTGCATTGCAGCTAGATAATTCAGCAGTTCCCACAGTATTCGGGTTAGATTCAGCATTCTGTGTGCATGGATACCATGTTAATCTGGTGCATTTATATTTAAAATGATTCAGAGATTCAAAAGGGAAACCAGTTAAAATAACCAGCTCTGGGGAAAAGCATCTGTGTTTATAGAAACACTTGTTTTGGTCAATGTTCAATGTAGTATCTCCCAAATAGTGAGGGAATTCACATCTACTGTGTAGCTGTCTTAGCCACTAAGGAGGCATACTTTTAAAGTAACAATGGTAAACAGATCTAAAAACAATATTGATACAGACATTTTTGCAGTGATTAAAGCAACAGCGAAAGGTGAAAATCCCCCAGATGGCTTTCCCTGCAAATACTCATATACTCTCAACCAAGATAACATTCTGATGCTGTCACTACCTGAAGTGGAAGACAGATATATGTTCATGGTATTTGTTATAGCCATATAATGTGTCTAATAATGTTCTAGGTTTTAAGTGTAAAGTAATGTTTCTATCCACTGTATACAGCAAAACTAATACAACATGATCTAATAATAATAAATCACCAATGAGCATGCTGTATTAAAAACCTAAGAAAAAAACATTAAAGCCTTTGTAATTTTTTTGAGGAAGGGAGAGAAAGAAGGAACGAGGACATGGGAAAAAACAAAATAGGAGAAAAGAAAACATTGCATATTATATCATAAAAATAATGGCAAAGAATTACATAATGTTCATCTAAAATGTGGCCTCCCAAACTAAAACAGTGACTCTTTACAAAAATCACTAACATGTCTCTTGAATATAAAAGAAAGACAGAGATAAAATAGCCAAGGAGGATAAAAGATGTTAGACGATCTGGGCACGGTGCTGAAAATATCACTGTCTTGATTAAGAGATGTGGTAAGAGGTAACCATAACAGTTGCACTTTATGAAGAGATAAACATTGCCCAGTATACATTTTATCACCATGTCGGTTGGAGTTGCCTTTGACCGACTGACCTCCGGTAAACAGTTCTGACCGCCTGATTACTTTGCGACCGAACACTGTTTGGTCGCATACTCCCATTTCTCAATGGGAGCTTGTCCAAAGCCGTAAACGGGACCTAATACTCGTTCCCTTAGAGAAATGGAGTGTGCGTAAAACCCTGAACCCTGTAACAGGCACCCCATGGTGCCTGCTACACTGTGCAGGGATTTCAGGGGGCACCTTATGTACCCCAATGGCAAATAACCGTAGGCTACAAAGGCAGAGGGGACCTCAAAGCAGCTTTCCAACATCCTTTCTATGTTGGAAAGGCCAGCACAGAAAGGCCGTTAGAATCCATCATCCTAATCCAGATGGCGGAAACGCCGTCCATAGTGAAATGAAATGAAATGAAATGAAATGAATGAAGCTTATATAGCGCATGACTTACCCTGGGGCATCTCTGCGCTTGCTTAGGGAACCCGTCCTGGTATTCCCCTGTGAGATAACCCTGGCAGGGTATCCAAAAGGTGAAAGCCAGGCATCCCACCGCGAGGGGCCGTTGTGGAGATTAAGCAAGCTATTGCCCAGAGTCGCAGAGTGTGAACCCGTGAGTCGAGAAGGCACCGGAGCGAGAATTAACGAATCCGTGGAATTTTTGAGCCCAAGACCCGCCGAGGCGGGGAAATGAACCCTGGTCCAGGGCCGAACTCAAGCTCCAGGTCTGCCGCCTCTAACCCCTGAGCCACACTTCTCCACGAGGGGATTACGGTGCAGTTCTGACTAGCCGGAAGACTCTGAGTGCAGATCGGAACCGCATCAGAATGACCAGCAGTTTAAGCTCCGACCGCCATTATCATAATTTGGCGGTCGGACCACAAACTGACCGTTTCAGTTGGAAAGTCTCTGACTGTGGTCAGAAAGCTTACGACACTCAGTCGGAGGCTTTCCGACCGACATCGTAATCGCCCCATATAATCTAATTTATGATGAGAGCCTACCAAATCCCACTATACCTTATACGAAAACTTAGGTGATGTTTTCCAATATAAACTAATATGCTGAAAGGGAAATGGTGATAAAATATCTAATAATTAGGTTAGAAGTAAGAGAATAGTCAATGTTGTTTTTTTGTGCTTTTTTTCCTAGTCCTTATATAACCTCCATAGCTTAAGCAACCTCTCGGTCTGATCCACCCCTACTGCTCATAACTTGGGGGTCCAGTCTCAGCTGATGTTCTCATGAGAGCCAACCCGCACAGCACATCATGAGCTGACCAAGAGGTATAATCTTTGAACACAATACAGCAACCATACCGACTAATCAGGATCTGAAAGATTCCAAAATAGCCCAAGCTCAGTTTTTTCTCTGTCGGCATTAACCTTCTGATCTGAATCCGTAATATATCTCACTGAGTTCCACCTGGTTCTCTATGTAGGTGGTGCCGCCTTGCGCCAGATTTTACAAATCTCCCTCCTTGCCAAAAGGATCAAATAAAACAACATTTTATTCTGCATCCCGAAAGGCCTATCGCCACATTGAGTAACAATAAAGTGCCAAACAATATAACGGAAAAGCTTACCTCCACCTCTATACCCAGGATGTCCCACAGAGCCTTAACTACATTGCCCCAGAACTCTTGAATCAGGGGGCAGGAAGCGAACACATGAATATCTGCCTTCTGAGCACCACACTTTGCTTCTCCACTGTGCTTTATTTTGAAAAGTTTGAGTGGGGTCTAGTATATCCAGTGGATCATAAAAAAGTGGTTTCTCCTTTGTGCAGAAGATTTGATCAATAGGAAAAACTTGTCTAAAGACTCTTGCAATACATTTTTCAGTTCCTCACTCGGCAAGTACTTCTCCCAGACCCAATACGGTTGTTCCTGCTTTCTATCGGCTGCAGCAAGGAGATGAATGTACCACTGTGCTACTTCCTTCCTTTTCGGGTTCTGATCTTGTAGCTCGTCCTCCATAAAACTGACCTCCGGAAAATGCCACTGCTGGATCTTACACCATGATGAAATTTGATAGTATTTTAACCTAGAAAGTGCACCGCTAGTTAGAATCCTCCAAATATCCCAGGGTAAACATTGGTTATCGTCCACAATATCCTTCCAGCGTGCCACACCCGCATCCTTTAGTGGCTGAACTAGAGCATCTAAAAGACACTCCGGTGTTCCTGGGGAGTCCCACACTGGGGTCCATTCACAGTAGTAGGACAAACCCAAACAGACCTGACAGTCCGATCACAGCTTGGCTGCTGCATGTAAAATCTTCAGCCAAACTTTTTTAAAGAATATTGGAGGGCCAAATTTATACATGAAACCCTCCTCGGCGAAGTGCATCAGCATAGCTTTAAACTTGCTGCCAATCAGATAACTATCTGGCCTAAGATACAACATCCTGCAATTCCAACAGTACAGCTGTTAATCTGGTAAGCCCATACCACCATGTGAAAGTTTATGCCTTAATTTGTTCCAGGACAGCCTGATCCTTTTACCTGCCAAATAAAAGAAGAAATCTTGCCCTGTATTTTAAGTAAACAACCTTCATCAAACTCCAATGGGATGTTATTAAACAGGTAGGCATACTTAGGAAGAACACACATTTTAATCTTGTTGACCCGTCCAAAGTAAGATAGCGGGAAGTTCTGCCACCTTTTCAATAATACATCCACCTCCTTGGAGACTCTATCCAAGTTTAATTTAGGAATATATCTAAGGTCTTGAGTTATAGTTATTCCAAGATATCTTAACTCCTTGGAGAGTTTCGCCCCTTGAGCTGCGATGTTCCAAGCCATGACCTCCGTCCTATCGTTATTGAACTCATAGCCAGACAGTTTACCAAAAGCCTGAACTTCATTAAAAAAATGCAGATAAAGTATGATTGACAGTGGATGATAATATAATCAAGCCGTTGGCATACAGGGCTGACTTCCTTGTAAAGTCATTTACAGCAAAGGGTATGATTTTTTCATTCTGCCTTAGACTTTGGGAAAAACGCTCAATGTACACATCAAAATGAATGTGAGACATACCTGTCTTGTCCCATGCTCAATGCCCAATCTTACAGAGACAGGCATTCAGTATCCCAGAAAAGGTCTTATAATCGCAATTAAATAATGATACTGGCCGATAGGACTGGCACTGGGTTTGGTTCTTGCCGGGCTTCAGAATTAGTGAATTGACAGCTTTGCTACTTGAGTCACGTAAAGCAGAAGTGCTTCTCAGGATTACATTAAATAATTTCAGCCAAACAGTTATATTTGCATCTATCAGTAAAGCATAAATCTGGTTAGGAATCACATACAGCCCTGCAGCTTTCCCTTTCTTAGCTTTTTTGAGTGCAGTAAGTATTTCATTCCCTGTTATATCATGAGTAAGTATTGTTTTGGCTATCTAAGTTCAGAGTTGGAAGCTGTTTCCCAGCAAGCCATTGGTCTAAAGGGTCTTCATCAACCAATACATCCTCTCAATATAAATCCTTAACAAATTCAGTAAATGCCTGTTCAATATCCCCTTTATCCTCCACAACTTGGCTACCTACTTTGATCGTACTGATATAATTGCAAGATCTATCTATTCTGCTCTTCATGGCAAGGATTTTATCACACTTCTAATCCCTGGTTGTTGTTTAGCTTTGTGCTGTGAATCTTCCCTGTGTATGAGCCCATTGGAGGCCATCTATAAGGAGATATAGGTCAGACAAGAGTTCCATGATGTCTATGGCAGAAGACACAATGCTGTCCAATGAATATATTTTGGACGACAGAGTTGTTATCCCATTGTCTACTACAGAGAGAGATTTCGCTAAATTAATGCGATCAATTTCTCGTATTCGTTATGCAGTCTCTGCTTGGGTAATCTTCCATATTTTGTTATATGCAGCATAGATACCGGCATATATGAATTGTTTTTGATGCGGTTTTCTTGGTCCTAGCAAGAAAACCCTAAGGTTTGGGCCATTTTTAAGTAAAGATAAGTGTTGCTTTACTTCCTCAAGTGTAGATTTCTGTAGCCAGTCAAGGCATAGTTTCCCTACACTGTATGTTGTTACTATCCCTGGATGTGTCTTTGAACATATCTTGGGTCCGGCCTATTGATTTTAAAACCTTGTGTTTTGTTCAGAGTTTCATCTTGACAGTTGTTTGTGTCTATGGGCCAGATCAACGATTTGTTCCAATCTGGATCTCTTCTGTTGTGATGTAAAATATTATGTACAGCGATCTCCCCCTCTGTGGTGTTATCACTCACAGGTGCAAATGCAGGTATGAACGGATTGTTCATGTCTTTGATCTTGGCTAACCCAAGGCAAGACGTCTGTTGGACAGTGTCATTCAAAAACATAATTTGCTCAGGGATGATACAGGCTCTAAACAAAGCTTCTACCCCCTGTACTTGCCAATCTGTTGTAACCCAGACAGATTGTGTCTCAATGGTGTCTTTCCAAAAGTCAAAACCCTGTCTAGACAGTTGGGCAGAATAAATCGGTTTTGTATTTTTTAACATACTTTTCATTCCTGTTTTGTTCACATTTTTAAAGGAAAATGTTTCTGCATTGAACCCTGAAAAATATGGAAACTTATTTGCAAATGTTTTTGAGCTACCCTTTGAAGGTGTAGGACAATGTTCCTCTTGGTTATACATACATTCATTTCTAGGCATTGCAGATTTGTGAAAGAAAGCATGACCATAATGGTTATAACAATACACTTGTTCATAGTCTTTTAAACCCTCTAAATATTCATGATTTGTGAATACTGCAGACATCTCTGGATCGGACATCATGTTATTAACAGTCTTGAAGTCCCAATCATCAGAAAAGGTACTAGATGTAACAAAGGGCCAGATGTAGGTCGGTCGGTAACGGCCAAAAATCGGTATTATCGGCCGTTACCGACCGGTTTACAAGATTTGGCATGTAGGGGGCAATATTTTACCGAATCGGTAAAATTACCGAATCGGTAATTTTACCGAATCGGTAAAATTACCGAATCGGTAATTTTACAGATTCGGTAAAATAAAACATTGGTAAATTTACCGATTTTAAGCCACCCGTATGTAGGTGGGACTCTTCAGAGTCCCAGGAGCCTTAACGAATCGGTATTTTACCATCAAAACCAATTTGATGGTAAAATACCGATTCCGGTGTGCATGCACATGTGTGCATGCACACCTATGTCATGTGACAGGCAGACCTGCCCTTAGGGCAGGTCTGCCTGCCACATGGCACCTGTGCCTGTTTTGGGGGTGCCAGAGGGTGTCAAAGTGACACCCCCCGCACCCTTGTGAATTCTTTAATTACCGATTCGGTAAATACCGAATCCGTAATGCCTAATCATTCCTATGGGCTTCAAAGCCCATAGGAATGAATGGGCATTACCGATTCGGTATTTACCGAATCGGTAATTAAAGAATTGTTAAGGATTCGGTAACGAATCCAGCTGTTGGGACCTACATACCATTTACCGATTTTGAAATACCGAATCGGTACAATTCGGTATTTTAAAATCGGTAAATGTTTTTTACCTACATCTGGCCCCTAGTCACTTAATCAAATCTTAAATAAGTGTGGAATCTTCAAAAGCTCAGACGGGCCAAAAATGTCATATTCTATTTTGTCCCAAACTATACCATCCTGTATAGGAACGGCTGGGATGTTCACTGCTGACACGTCTCCTTGTTCACGATGGGATAAATTGTGTGGCTGGAGAAGTAAGTTGACACTTTTACTTGCTGTGTACATTTGAATGTATCTTCCATTTATCAGCATACCCAGAGTTATTACCAGAGCTAACCAAAGTAGAAAGAAAAATATTCCCAACACAATCCATAGTTTAATCCATGGTGAAACCAGATAAGTCTTTTTCAGGTGATGAAAAAAGTCTGTTGCTTGTTCTTTGAAAGTTCCTTTTGCTGTTGTCGTTTCAGGTTCGCTGGGATCCTCAGAAAACGTATCAAAGTTAATGAAATAGCCAAAGGCAGTTCTTTAAATGGTTGGAATTGGATCCGGATTTGTATAAATCGCTGGAACCACTTGATCACTTGTTACTTCATTGTAGACAGGTTTCAGGACGAACTGCTATTTGGGTTTCAAGAGGTACGAGTTCCATAGCATTGTTGTTTAGTCCTTCTTTTCTCACTGTAGAATCTTCATGGATGATGAGTCTTTCAGTTTGAACCTCTTGGATTTCAGCTAGAGGAGTGTGTCTGCTACATTGATGGAGTCCACTTGGCCTACTGCTTAGTATCGGCCACATTGATCAGGTTGATAGACACAAATCTACTAGGACAGGTACTGGTTGTCTGTAAGAAGGCCCAAATTCCTTCTTGTCCGTGATTTTTTCTCTGACTATATCACCAAGCTTTGGGATCCAGACAGGCCTTGTGGAGACGGTTGGTTTTTCCTCAGTGGTGGTTGGCTTCAGGAACACCTTGCTTTGTTTCGATCTTAGTTCATTTACGTACTGTAAAACAGCCAAACGATCTTTGATGTAAAATTTCTTATTTTTCACCACTGTTCCATGACAATCAAGATTCGGAACCAACATTCTTGTCCTAAATAGGACCTCATACGGAGTGACAACTCCTAGAGAACTTCTTGGCAAGTTGTTAGGTGAACGTTGAACCTCATAAAGATGTTTGACCCCCCCATCACCCAAACCTAATACCCTAGCTGTTATAGACTGCTTTATGTCCTGTTATTTTTCTTCCCACAACAGAATTTCCTTCAGGATGGAATGGAGAAGAATACCGTAATTCAACGCCCAAACTGGCCATGGCTTCTTTGTAAGCTCGAGAGCTAACCGCAGGGCCCTGGTCAGAGTGTTGTGTGGCTTTTGCGTATGTGCCAATAAAGACTCACAAATCTTTTATAACAGTTTGAGCGTCAGCCGAGCTCTGAGGCTACATCCAAAGGAACCTTGATTTAGTGTTTGTGGGACTGCATTTGTCCAAAGGGACGCCTGCATGTAGAAAATCTAATGCTGTCTAACAATAGTGTCTGTACTGGGCTGGCTACATCGTAGGCAGGTGTCTGGTGTCGTTTTGTACTGCATGCTATACAGTTATTGATGAAGATGTGAATCTGAGTCTTCATTCCTGGCCTCCAGTACTATTCTAATATTGTCATAGAGATCCCCTGATATATCAGACCCTCTCTCAGATGTGCTTCATAAATCAAAGCAGTTCTACTTTCCATGTTTGGAATTACCCAATCCCCAACTCCAGGGATTCGAGCAAAGGGAACTCTGTTCGCATCAATTATATATGAGTATTTGAGTGGAAACGTTTTAGGTAACGCTGTACACTGCCTTTGCTTGAAGCATTGACAGCCAGTATTATTTCACAGTCTATTTTCATTTTTGATCAAGTGATTGCAGCTATGGAAGCCGTCTGCATAGCCCCCTTAGCGGCTTCATCAGCCAATGAATTCACTTCAACGTGAACTCCATCACCTTGATGACTCAGCATGTGTATCATGTGAGTGTTTTGTAGTCCGTTTCGCAACTGAACTACTTATTCTCAAAGTGTTTTATGCTTGATTGTGCCACCTTTTGCATCTTTGAAACTGTTTTGAAGCCATTTCTGTAAATATTAATTGTAAGATTGTACACAGTAAAGGGAATCACACACTATGAGTGTGGGGAATTCGCGATCGGTATTTTCAAGTGCCATCCTGAATGCTTGTAGTGCATCTCGCTGAGCTGTACAATCTCCTAGAGATTGCGTTTTTGTGACCATAGGTCCGAATTTGCCATTGCTCATACGACCTTTAAAGACAGCGCATGTCATACTATAAGTTTGTTTACCCCCCGTAGCGGGTTGTGCAGATCTGTCAGGTAAATTGTACATTTGTACTGATCAAGAGGGAGAATTTCTGTAGGTAGAGGACATTCGTGTTCGTATTGCAGGAATGGTTGTATTTTCATATAAGGATCAAAACGTAATCAACATCAGTTGCCGTAAGAACTTTTAACCATTGTATCCATCTCAGATGGATGTATGACGTTACAACGCATACTTTTTCAACGCACACCATTACAACGCATTTTTTACAACGCAGGAACCTTTACAACGGAAGCCTTTACAACGCATGACATTACATAGCAGATGCTATTACAACGCATGCCATTACAACGTAAGTCTAGGTAAGAATATATTTTTTTTAAATGTAATTAATAAATATTTACTTAATTTTTATTTATTAAATTATTTTTTTATTTATATATTTGTAAATATATTTATATATTTTTTTAAAATAGTGTAGGTGTTTAAAAACAATATACACAATCCAGTTAGTGTAAAACCCAAACCCAGCCCTGAACCCTAAAAATACCCATGTACCCCATAACCCAAACCCAGCCCTGAACCCTAAAAATACCCCTGTACCCCATAACCCAAACTCAGCCCTGAACCCTAAAAATACCCCTGTACCCCATAACCCAAACCTAGCCCTGAACCCTAAAATACCCCTGTACCCCATAACCCAAACCCAGCCCTGAACCCTAAAAATACCCCTGTACCCCATAACCCAAACCCAGCCCTCAACCTTAAAAATACCCCTGTACCCCATAACCCAAACCTAGCCCTGAACCCTAAAGATACCCCTGTACCCCATGACCCAAACCCAGCCCTGAACCCTAAAAATACCCCTGTACCCCATAACCCAAACCTAGCCCTGAACCCTAAAAATACCCCTGTACCCCATAACCCAAACCCAGCCCTGAACCCTAAAAATACCCCTGTACCCCATAACCCAAATCTATATATATAAAATTACTTAAATTAATTTATTTAATTAATTTTGCTTAAATAAAATGATATACTTACGTTGTAATGGCATGCGTTGTAATAGCATCTGCTATGTAATATCTTGCGTTGTAAAGGCATTCGTTGTAAAGGATCCTGCGTTGTAATGGTGTGCGTTGAAAACGTATGCATTGTAAAAGTTGCATTGAAACGGTTGTATACCATCTCAGATGTAGAGCTTTTGCATTTGGAATGCTAGCCTTTGTCACCGCCTTTAAGGCTGGTACAGGAGTTAAGGCCATAATTTATTTCCCCTGAGCTAGGGTTCTTTCTTTTGCTACAGCGGTTTGAACTGCTGTCAGAAATGTTTCTGTAGAAGTGAATTTCAATTCTGCTTGTGTGTTCAAATGTGTTCAAACGTACGTTTACGCATGTCTGTAAGTGTTTTGTTGCTAACATGTCTGTTTGAAGTGAACGCAAAATTTCTGTGTGTTCTTGAGTCCAATTTGTGATGTTGAAATTATGTTTGATTAATTCGTAGAGAGGTTTAACCCTTTCTGCGTAATTTAGAATGTAAGTTCTTCCAAAATTCAGGAAACCTAGAATCGATTCTAAGTTTTACAGCATTTTTGGAGGTTGGAGCAGCGCACACTTTTCAAAAAAGTTGGCTGCCAGGCTTTTGTCTTCACTTCAAAGTTCATATCCTAGAAACAGGACATTGAGATCGGCAATTTTTTTTTTCTTTTTTGTTTTCCTCATACACCATGTTGGGCATTCTTAACGGGAAATAACCCATCCCCTCACAATAGGTCATCCTATTCCGGCCCTGGTGTTGTAGACCAATACATAGAAGGGGGGGCCCGATCCCTCAAGACACCATAACAGAAACCCTGTGTTACTTTGGAGAAATAGAACCAACAGTGCCCGGGAGAGTCATTGGAAGACCAATTACCTGTTACCCCAAGCCACAAGGGCCGCCCAGATCTAATCAAAACTTGTACTGTCACATGCCAGATCAGACTCGCACGTAAAGATTACATATTTTAGGTATTCTGAAAAGGTCTGAGGGTTTACCTCTTTCCAAGCTCTACAGATTTTACGCCTTGCAAGAAGAATAACATAAAAGATGAATTTTGGAGGGAGTTCATTTAGATTCCAATCTGTTCTCAGTCCAGAGAAAATATTCTTCGATGTGACTGCTAGTTGTTGTTGGAGGACATATTCTAAAAAATCCTGAATCTTAATCCAATATTTTCTTATCTCTGGACAGTCGAAAAACATATGGAGATCGTCCGTGGCAGGTTGCCTATATCTTGGGCAGAAATATTCCATGCTGGTAAACTTAACTAGTTTTTTAGGAGTTATGCAGACCCTATGCATGGTATGTAGATGGGTTTTTTTTAACGCGGCAGGCCTAACCACTGCCTGTAAATTGGTAAAGGAATCAATCCATAGGTCCTTAAAGTTGTCGATGTTTGGACTTGAAGAATTACTCCAAAGTTTTTAGAGTAACAACTGTGATATTCTCAGGCTCTAAAATGGCCCAGTACCAAAACAAGATCTCGTGCTTCCATCTACCCCTCCTAGATACTGAGTCAAATTTTAAGTTTAATTCTTCAAAATCCCAAGATAGGGTTGCCCACTATCCTGACAACTGATAATACTTAAATCTGGTGAGTGTCCCCCCGGTCAAACTAGAAAGGGACTCAGAAGCTGCAAATCTTTTTGGAGATCTCCCCAGCAATCTAACCCTGCCAACCTCAAAGGCCGGGACAGTTGATCATTAAGGGTGGTGTATCGGGAGAGTCCCAGATCGGGGCCCGAGATGTATAGTAGGGAATATTAAGACTTTGCCTAATATATACCCAGTTTTTCAATGCTGCACCCAGAATCTTAAGCCTCACTTTTTAAAAAAACTTCTGTGGCAGTTATCCTCCTTGATTAAAGCGCCGCGTTTGACACGGTAAATCATGAAACCTTATTGCGCCGTCTTCATAGCTTAGGAGTGTCAGGTGAAGCTCTGGCTTGCTTCAAGTCCTTCTTAAGTGGTAGGACCTTTCAGGTCTTTGAGGGAGCCTCTGTCTCCTCAAACAAGCCCCTGGGCTGTGGGGTGCCACAGGGCTCATCACTGAGCCCTACGCTCTTCAATGCGTATATGAGACCGCTGGCTGAGATCCTCCGCCCATATGGCATTAAGATCGTTACATACGCGGACGATACTCAGCTAGTGGTCTCTTTCACGCAAAAGAATTGCCAGCTGCCACAAACCAGTCTAATAACCTGTCTGGAACAGGTCAAGAGCCGGATGACGGCGTCACACCTCAATCTTAATGGGGATAAAACCGAGCTTATGCTCCTCGGTTCATTAGCTTCGCCCACTATGGTCCTTTCATGGCCCATCAGCATGGGTGCGCCATGCTATGCCCAGAGACAATATCAAAAGTCTCGGGGTGTGGTTGGATAAAACTCTGACCTTTAATACTCAAGTAACTAAACTTTCAGCGACCTGCTTTGGACTCATCAGAATGATGAAGAAAATCTTTCCACTTCTACCTTTTGAAGCTAAGCAGGTTGTTACGCAGGGACTAATCCAATCCCGCCTCGATTTCAGTAATGCCCTTTATTTAGGGGTGCCTGAATACTGTCTGCAAAAACTTCAACGGGTCCAGAACTGCGCAGCACAGACTTTGCTTGGTCTTCCACATAGAGTCCCAGCGGAGCCTGGTTTGAGAACCTTACATTGGCCCTCTGTCAGGGAGAGAAGTAAATTTAAGTTCATGTGTATTTCCCATCAAGCATATTGGAAAGCGGGCCCAGAAATCACTCACTCCCTGATTACTCCCTACCACCCTACCAAGCAGCTTCGCTCCACACATGCTTTTCTGGCGACAGTCCCCCACATCAGAAGATCTAGAGCTGGAGGTCGGTCATTTTCCTACAATGCAGCCAAGTTATGTAACTCACTCCCTCTCTATTTAAGATCTAATCCTAACTTGATGACCTTCCACAGACAGCTCAAAACATTTCTATTTAACAAAGCAGACTAAGCCCTTGGCTGACCACAATGAGAGGCACTAATCTGGTTCAGCAGTCGTGATTAATAAAACTCCTTTTCATTTAATTTCATTTCATTTCATGCAGCTCTGGTAGTGAATATGCCTTACAAATGTCATGCCATATCCTAACAATATCTCCTTAAATCGGAAGCTCTTATATTAGTTGGAGATGGCAGTTTTATATAGGAAAAACCCTGTGTCTGGTCGCCAAGCCAATTGGTATGAGAACCAGACTATGCCAGTGTTGGGTCCCTTGAGCAAACTTTGAATTCTACCAACAATTGCGGCCAAAAAGTATCATTTAAAATCTGGAAGCTTAATGCAGCCTTTTTTGTATGACATCTTAATGTATCAAAGGGCTCTCCTTGCACGCCAATAGCCCCAAATAAAGCTACCTACGGCATCTAACCGCCAATGGAACCCTAAATTTTTTTTTTTTGTGAGGTCTTATATAGCGCTCGACTTACCCTTGGGCATCTCGGCGCTTGCATTGGGAACCCGTCCTGGCCTTTCCTTGTGAGATAACCCGTACTGGGCATCCCCAGGGTGAAGGCCAGGCATCCCGCCGCAGGGGGGCCGTTGTGGAGATTAAGCAACTTAATGCCCAGAGTTGCAGAGTGTGAACCCATGATTAGAGTGGGCACCAAAGCAAGAATTATCGAGTCCGTGGACAATTGGGCTCAAGACCCTGCCGCATCGGGAATTGAACTGTGCTGTGCGGACTGTGCGAGAGTAGCACAGCTCATCTTATAGACGCGATTACACTGAACGCGCTGAAGCACGAGCACTTCCTGGTTGTGGGTGATTTTAATGTCCACATTGATAGGGATGGCAATACAGCGGCAGAGCACCTGATGGCAGCATTGAGTGCTGTAAACCTGATGCTCCATAACAAAGGTCCCACACATAGATCTGGCCACACGCTGGATTTAATCTTCTCCACATTAGAAAGCATAGTAGTGGATGATGCACTCCCAGTAGTATGGTCAGATCATTGGCTTATACCATTCACACTAGTATTAAATAGTGTAGAACCTAGAAAAAGCAAGCACTCTTATATAAAGAGGCAATGGAAAAATCTTACTCCGGCCATCATGAACCCAATTCTGTCCCATGATCCGCCCAAGCGTACCATGAATGCCAGCGCTGATGCCCAGGCACTACATTACTGGATTAGCAACATGGTAGAGACGGTAGCAGCAGCAAAAAGGGTGACAGCGCAGAGAACTTCTCCCACGGCCCCATGGTTCTCTGATGATTTAAGAGCGGAAACAAGAGCCTGTAAGAAACTCGAAAGACAATGGAGATTAAACTACTGCCCTCTAGCAAAAATACAATTTAAAGAGGCCACCAAGCTGTTTCACAAGCATATCCGGAAAGAAAAAAAGAGTTACTATGCCTCCGTTGTTCAACAGGCAGAGAACCCCAGCAAAGAAGTGTTTAAACTGGTTGAATCCTTTCTGAAGCCCCACTGTATTGAAAGGGATATCCCCCCATCCAAGGCACTCTGTGATAAGATCTCTATCTACTTTGACAATAAAATACAGATGGTCTATGACTCCTTTGGCCCGCATAAACCTACGGCCAAGGAGGATAGAGAGAATGGGGGCCGGCCCCCAGCCTCCTTGAGGAAATTTCAACCTATCCCGCTAGATGAGGCAAGTCAAGAGATAACCCGGTGTAAGTCCGGCTCCCCAGAGGACCCTTGTCCGCCTAAATTGTGGGCACCTTTAGCGGATGCTACTGCACCTATGCTTCAACATATCTGGAATATTTCCATAGACACTGGGGAATTTCCGGAGAGTTGGAAGCATGCGACGCTTCTTCCACTGAAAAAGAAGCCAAACAGGGATGCGGAGGATTTAACTAACCTCCGTCCTATCTCTCTGCTGGCAGCTCCCGGGAAAATGCTGGAAAAACTAATTCATCGCCAGCTGAATGCTCATGTCGAATCTAATAACATCCTGCATGAGACTCAGTCTGGGTTTAGACCCGGCTTCAGCACGGAGATGGCATTGATTGAGGTGGCTGATTCTCTGAGGTGGTCGTTAGATTCAGGGGACTCAGCTCTGCTGATGCTCCTGGATCTCTCGGCCGCGTTTGATACGGTGGATCATGCTAGGATGATCCAACGTTTGGCAGACATTGGCCTACAAGATCAGGCACTCGGCTGGATGCAGTCCTACCTGTCAAACCGAACGCAGAGGGTCACTCTAGGCACTTGTGACTCAAAGCGTAAGCCACTGCGATGCGGGGTCCCGCAAGGATCTGCCCTTAGCCCCCTTTTGTTTAACGTTTATCTTGCCCCTCTTTTCTCTCTCATTGCCAACTGGGGAGTCACCGCAATCTCTTATGCTGATGACACCCAGTTGGTTTTTCCCTACTCTGAGGTGACAGAGGTGGCATTTGTAAACTTTAAGGGGTGCCTTCAGGATGTGGCTTCCTGGATGAATACTAATAAGCTGAAACTGAATCCGGGAAAAACGGAAGTGATCTTCTTTGGTAAAGGCAGTCACCCTCCAGCTGAGCTCTGGTGGCCAACTGAGATGGGTACTCCACCTTCCCCTTCCCAGTGGGCTAAAAATCTGGGGGTCAAGTGGGATGAAAATCTCTCCTTTGCGCCCCAGATCCGTCAGGTCACAGGCTGCTGCCTGAGCAAAATGAGGAATCTCCGTCCAGTCCTGAAGCTTTTGCCTGAGTCTTGCCGGAAAACCGTGATCCATGCTACCATCACTTCGAGATTGGATTATGCTAATGGCCTGTATAGCGGCCTCCCGAAATACTTGGTTCAAAGGCTGCAGACGGTGCAAAACGCGGCAGCCAGGTTGCTTAAACATATTCCTTTTAAAGAGCACATTTCTCCCCAACTTCGGGCCTTACACTGGCTCCCGATTGCCAGTAGAATAAAATTTAAAACTCTTACTCTGGCCTATAGGTCCCTCTACGGCACCTGTCCTAATTATTTGAGAGCCCGTCTGCCTAGATATACACAGTCCCGCTCCCTTCGTTCAAATGATCAGGTGCTACTGAGTGTGCCGCGAGTCAAAAGGGCCAGATTGGGCGGCCGGACCTTTTCAGCCAACGTGACCCGTCTCTGGAATTCCCTACCTCCTGAGCTGCGAAAGGCCCAATCAGAAACAAGTTTCAGGAGACAGCCTAAGTCGTGGCTGTTCTCGGAGCATCTATAAGCTGCAGACTCCCAGCTAGCTTTCTTGTCGAGCCCTCACAGCACCGGGACGCCTCCAAGTTGAGGCAGCTGTTCGCGCTTTATAAATACTAGTATTATTATTAACCCTGGTCCCGGGTCTGACCTCTACTTCAGGGTATGCCTCCTCTAACCAGTGAGCCACACTTCTCCACAAATGGACTTGTAAAATATAGGTACAAAAACCTAGGAAGAATATTCATTTTTACAATATTCCACCTCCCAAATATACTGAGGGGAAGCCGGTGCCAACTATGTAACTTTGCCACCACCTTCTTTAGCAATGGTTCATATTTTAATGTAATCACCTCATCAACTTGACTACTGATGCAAACTCCCAGATATGTTGCCGTTCTTGTAATCCCCAATGCAACTGGGACCAAATCAAGTTGGTAATATAAAAATGTCTGTGTCCTATTTACATTTTATTTCTACCCAGAGAAAGACCAAAAACGCTGGGCTTCTTGTGTGATCTCAACTATAGCGTCTTCTGGTCTGGTGGAAAAGACAGTGATATCGTGTGCATATGCGGTTAGTTTAAGTTCAAGACCATTAAGAGACACTGGAGGAATCCTAGCATTATGTATCAGATGTTTTATAAAATGCTCAATATAAAGGACGAACAATAGCGGAGGTATGGGACACTCCTGTTGCGTACCCCTTTGAACTGCAAAATAAGATGAGGAGAGGTAGTTAAGCTGAACACCAGTAGTTGGATTACTATAACGTTTTAATACTGCCGTAACACACCTCCGACGAGACCTAGTGATTTCATTGTTGACTGTAAAGATCCCCAGGCCAACCAGTCAAAGGCCTTCTTGGCATCCAGCATCAGCATCCTAATATGCTGATTTAGTTGACCAGAGACATCAAATACAGCGATAGCTGTGTTGATGTTAGCCGCCGTGTCTCAACCAGGTACAAAGCCATGCTGCTGCTCCAAAACGAATGAATGGAGTAACGCGCGAGGCAAGGACTTTTGCGAAGATTTTGGCATCTGCATTAATAAACGATATAGGACAATATGAACTCCTCTCCTCTACTGGTTTCCCCTTTTTGGGAAACACTATGATATTGGTAATATTCCAGGAGGAAGGAACATCCTCCCCCTGCATGATTTCTTTACATAATGCAAAAATAAAAAAACGCACTAACACATCTTTAAAAATGTTGTAAAATTTTAAAGGAATTGTGTCTTCGCCGACAGCCTTGCCAGCAGGCAGAGCGCTAATCGCTTCCTAAAATTCCCCAAATATCAACATCATTTTGCAAAGGCTCGGAAAGTAGTGGGTTCAGAACTGTCATTGCGATCTCCTGAATAAACTCCGTAGCTGTTTTATGACTAAAAGAAGTTGAATTACCATACAAATCAGCAAAGAATAGCCTGAATTGATCCACTATATCTACAGATCTAGTATAGGCTAGACCATCTGCCCCTTTAAATAGTTTAATGCAAGATCTAGCCATTAAAACAGCGATCTGATTGGCCAAAAAGCGGCCAACTCTTTTTCCCATATTCATATTGTTTAAATTTGAACTTATAGTAATTATTTGCTACTTTGTCCCCTAACCTTCTCTTCAGTTTAGCTCTTACTGCGATAACGTGCTGATAAACCAGCTGTTTATTGGAGTTCGTGTTTTTGCTCCAAATCTAAGTAAAGCTAATGTTCTTACCCCCTGCCGGTTCAGTTTTATAATGTATTGGAATGTAGCCCTTTTTTCACTAAGCGTTCATACAATCCCAGACAACTGCAGTGGACGCCGTGCCCCAATTATTCTCTATATACTCCTCCAGTGTTCCTCGCATACATTTCACATACTCTGGATTGCTGAGGAGGTGTCTAGGAAAAGAAAATTCCCTCACTAACTCTTCGTCCTCCGGCAGAACTCGCACTGTCAGCATCACAGGGTTGTGGTCGGAAGTCATTTTAGGACAAACCTCTATAAATGGGTATACAACGTTTAGCACGCATTTGTTACAACACACTACCATTACAACGCAGGCATTACCACGCATACCATTACAACGCGTTGCGCTGGGGGGCGCTCTAGGATAGGGAATACGTTTAATTTTATATCCAACACCTTCCCTAGTGTCCACCGGGACTGGAGTTGGAATATAAAATTATACTTACCACTATCCAGCACCTCAAAGCGCTATGCGTTGTAACGGTATTCGTTGTAAATACCGCGTTGTAAAGGTATGCGTGGTAATAGTATGCGTGCTAACGTCATACATCCCTATAAATGCGTTTTCCAACGCAGTATTATTAATAAAAACCATATCTAGTTTTGAATATGACTTGTGCGAATGCAAAAAAATGAGTATCCAGGCACAGTGCGATATAATCTTCTCCCGGCATCTTCCAGTTGATGTGTGTGAAGAAGTTCTAAAATTGTTGCCCTAGTCCTGCCCATTCTGACATGAGTTGATATATTAGTAGCATCTATCTTGCTATCTGGGATACAATTAAAGTATCCCATACCAATCAACTCGCCTGCCCACCCCAGTAATTCAGAACATAAGTATAAAAAGACATCAGGGCAATCAGTGTTAGGGCCATATACCATATATACCATAACCATACGCCCAAAAATCAGAAATTGAACAATTGCCCATCTCCCTTTGGAATCGGCCAGTGTGTGGAGAACAGTGGCCAGGAAGTTCTTAGACTTCAATATTACCACCCCTCGAATAGAGATTGGGTACGAAGTACTAACAAGTATGTCATATCCAATCTGTTTTAACAGTGCTCTGCCTTTAAAAGCTAAATACGTTTCGGGGAGCCCCAATATATATATATATATATATCCTTCCCTTCTGCTCTACCAGTGCTAATTTAACTAAACTATGGCTGTTTAAACCCCTCCCTCTCTACCCTCTCCCCACCTGCCGCTCAAACAAATCAACACATAACGGCAGACTACTTTGCTCTGTCCATTCCCCACCAAAGCAACCCAAAGCCCAGTGCTTACAAAAAGGAATCGCACCCTTCTTTGCTGTCCCAAAATGACAGCATTAGGAGGGCGCTCCCTCTACACCCCCCACAAACCCCAGGCCACTGCCTTACCATGCCCACTCCTCCCCAAATGAGTGTACAATACCAGCAAAACTAAACAAAAAACAGTGAAAGTATTGTAAAACATATTTCATAAGCAATCGCAAAATATTCCTCTCTATTATCCCAGGTAGGAAAAAAAATGTGCTGCTTTTAAACAGTCAGCCCTTTCTTGGCAGCAAATCACCACTCTGATAAGGCTCGTTAAGCATCATATTCTTTAAAGAAAAAATTTGATTGGAAAACCTTCATAATCTTTAGATGAGCAGACTATTGCAGAAATACTTCTGAACACACATCTTTGAATGGATCAATCAGTTGACGCAGCCTCCATCGCTTGTCCATTGTTTGTTTACACAAATCAAAATGCACGAATATAGACATTGCATTCAGTTTCACAGGGGCCAACAGGTATGCCTTCAGATAGATTGTTTTTCATAACAAAAAGTTGCCCATATCCACCAGCATTGGCCGTACACAGTTAGACCTGGCTTGTTTGCCCTGTGATATAAACAAAGGTAATGTATGTGCACGCTGGACCTGGGTGTCCATATCCCAGTCTGGCAGGTCAGGAAAGGCTTTCTGGAAGAAACTAACAATAAAAGCCCAAGGATCTGAGCCGTCACTCCCTTCTGGAATACCAAAAACCCTGAAATTCTAGCGCTGTTGCCGGTTCTCAAGGTTTTTGATCTTTGCTTGTATAAGCGTTTTTGCAAGGTTCACTGTGTACTTGTTAGCCTCCTCCACAGCTGCATCCTGTTGCTGTAGATTCTGTGACCTCAGAAGAGAGCTGGGAAACCTTAGAAGTGACATCCAGCAGTGCTTGCTTTATCTCTCTACTATCAGCTTTACCCAGTTGAAAGTACTCTTGGGCCTCTGCTCTCTGAGTTACTAGCACTTGCATAATTCTAGACAATGATGGCTCCTCACGTTCTGCCGGTTGCTGAACCTTAGACTAGATTTCAGATTTTAGTGCCACCAATGATGAAGATACTGAACTAGGAGCCAAGGATAAGGATTTTGAAAGGACGGGAGGCACCATTTCCACTATTTGTTCTGCTGGTTCTAACGGTAATACCGAGAGACTTAAATACCTGCTGTTTAATTTACCAGACAACCCAACGGGTCATCAAAGCTGTTGTGAATAATGGGTACAGTCCCACCGGTTGTTACTAGTATCAACTGCTCAGTGTCAACACCAGCTCCTGCTGCCCTTGCATCTGTTGCCATGTTGCCAGAGTTAGACAACCTTGAAATAATAGCCTTGACTTCACCCTTTGTGGCAACACATTTGCGTAAAGGACTTGCCCCAGGACCGACTTTTATAGTGGTAGCCGCTGCCTCCTTAAACCACCCCACTGCATTAGTTACTTGAAGTTTTACCCTCACTTCCCTTACCAGACCTTGTCACTTTAGGATCTTTCCCTTTACCACCTTTTGCCCCCTCCAGAAGATTGGCTTTTGTACTACTGAAAACCCCTGCATCATTAGTATAACTTCTCAAAGTGCAATTTGAAGAGTCCTGCTGTTTCGCAGATTCTGCTGGGTGGCTAAGTTGGCTGTTTCTCGAGACTCAAGTAGGGTTAGGTGATGACAAATCTGTAGACTGTTCAGCATTTATTGCTACAATAAGCTCGATACCCAAAGGGCTACAAGTCAAATGCTCCATTAGGTCCACTATTCCGTTGCTAGCACAGTTCCCATTTTCCTTCCCTGTACCTTCATTATGCAGTTTTTCAGAAATCTGACTCATCTGACTAATAGTTACTGCAAGTTCTTCTAAAGTTGAGCCACTCTGATCTAAAGTAGCTGCTGAATGATTATTGGGGTAGCAGCCGTACAGACTAACAGGTCGCTGTGCACCTCCTGACTGCTAGAAGCAGCTGCCTCCATTATTTTCCTTATCTCAGTGCTATTAAGCGGAGTTTCTTTAGCCGACCCAATTTTCTTGCTAATTTCTTGACAGGAAATGGCAGAAAGCGTTTGAGCAGAGCTGATCTCTTAGCCAATATATCCTCACTTTCAAGACCCTCCTGGACTGCTGCATTAAGTAACTCTGCAATCTCGGTCATGGCAAGACCTGAATTGGAGGCCTCTGTACCGCAGGACTGGAGCAGCTCTGCTGCCTTACCGGAGCGCAATAGCCTCAGTATTGGTTTCCCCAACTGCAAACCAGTGCTGTTGCCTGAGTGGAAAGTAGAAGCGCCTTCCAGCACAACCTCCCTTCCCGGCAGTTCACCTACAGGAGCGGCATCATTGCGGCTTCTTCCGTTGTTCCGGGACACCGTAGCTGCTCCGGCCTCAGTGGGAACCTCCACACGACCTTCTTCTCTGGCAGTATGCTGCGGGGCCATTCTCTCAGCTTGCGCCACCTTTGATGATGCCGCCGGACTCCGCCTACCACCTCGGACCGCAAAGGCACTTCCAGGCTCAGATAGCGGCGTCTGTGGTAACTGCTGCGTGAGCCACCGCACTGCTCTACAAGCATACACTGCACTATGCAACTGCATGATCCAACACATCAGCAGTAAGTGCCTCTGTCAATGTTTAGTTTGTAAAGCTTCTGGGTATCTTAACAACTTGTGAGTTTATTTGTGGTGAGGGAGAGCTGGCGGGTGGAGATTCACCCACGACTCATGAGGTGATAGCAGTGAAGAGTGCCCTCAATCCGCCATCTTCCTGTTTATGATGCTACATGAGATCTAGGTATAGTAAATCGGGAGCGATTCCACTGATCAGGCCGACTTGTAAGGTGGCTGAAGATTTGGGAGCTTGAAAGTGTTGCTTGACAGAGTATTTTTTATAGTAGTTACAGAATAATTTTAATGGAAGTGATACACATTTAAACAAGAAACGTCTTTAAAATAAATATAGCTTTTGCCAAAATTAGTATTACAGATAAGAAATGTGAAATTAGATGTCTTGGAATGACTGTTACGATTTCTAAAAGGAAATAAACTAAACATTGAGAAGAAATGACTAATGCTGAAGTGAATTTGACATGCAGTCAGATAAAGGCAAAACACATTTATATAAATGGTATTAAACTATCTGGGTGTTCCATCACCTTCTTACCAAGGTTTCAATGGCTCCTAATTATTCTTGTTTTAGATTTATCGTCAGTAGCATATATCTGTTTTTACTGTTCTTTCCATATACATAATTAAGTCATAGTCAAGGTGGTAGGATGCAGTGATTAATGCTTGATGCTGTACGTCTTTACCAATTATAGTATGTGCTATCTGATTAGCTTTGCAGCGATTAAATACAAATTATATATAACCAAATTAATGTGGCATATATTGATGGAATATACATTGGACAGCACCAGACAAGCAGTGGAATACATAACATGTGTTTTGAAATGTAAAGAACATGTACTGGAAAGAATATGGAACGTGTTGAAAAAAATATTATACTAATTTATGTAGATATGTATATATATATATATGGTATACACTCAAAATACCGAGATTTTAATATCGATTTGCATTAATATCGATTAAAAATATATAGAATGGACACAATATCGACTGGACAGAATATAGACTACAAAAATATCGAATAGTATAGCATTATTATCGAATCAAAAATATAGAATAGACATATTATCGAATGGACAGAATATAGACAACAAAAATATAGAATGGACAGAATATAGACTACAAAAATATAGAATGGACAGAATATAGACTACAAAAATATCGAATTTGAGGTAAGTTAATATCAATTTTGTAAAGTGTTTTTATGTTACAAACAATACAATACTGCAGCACTCAACATATCACAATATTTAGAGTCTCTTAGTTAAAGAATCAATGATCCAATAATGTCAAATCAGTCCCAAGGCTCTTCCACAACTTCTTCTTTTATTTTCAAGTCCCATGCCAACGTGTTTCGCCGAGGTTATACAGAACCCATCGGCTTCCTCAGGGCTCAACTTGGCTTCGCACTATTGCCTCTTGCTTCTCTGCCACTTTTTTATATATATCTCCTCCACTTTACTGCATCCTTCGAATCAAATATTGCGCGCCATCAAAATTGATAATTCGGAATCAACCTGTAGTGTATCAGGTTAATAATTTTGATGGCACGCAATATTTGATTCGAAGGATGCAGTAAAGTGGAGGAGATATATATAAAAAAGTGGTAGAGAAGCAAGAGGCAATAGTGCGAAGCCAAGCTGAGCCCTGATGAAGCCGATGGTGTGAAACGTATGGTTTTTTCAGTGAATTTCAAAGGTTTTTTAATAGCAAATCTCTATAGGTATGAAATGTAATATTTTTTATAACGAATTTTATATTGTATAATTATGTAATCGTTTTTTTTTTTGTTTTGTTTTTTTGCCCGGGAGCGCTCCCTGGGGCGCGTACCGATGCGCTCACCGGTAAGCGCAGTGCTTCGGCGCGTACCAGTGAGCGTCCCGTTAGCGCTATTCCCACGAATGAAAACAACATTGTGAGGTATCGCGTAGCCGCGTGATGAATCATATGACGCACTGCGTAAGCGCACCCGGAAGCACCCGAGCGCATACGATCGCGCAATGTAAACACTGCCGGGCGCGCCCCGGGGTGCGCCCCCGGGCACGCACCGGGGCGCGTAGCCTAAGCGCGTCGGGTCATGTAACCTGAAAATAACACTTTTGATTGGTTCATAACACTTTTAGTTTCCAAATGATGAGAAAGCCCAGGTCATGAGACCTGAAAATAACACTTTTGATTGGTTCACAACAGTTTTGTTTTCCAAATGATGATAGACCCCACCTTTTTTCCTCATTTTCACTTTGTTGTTTGAGTGAAGAAGACCTGCATTCATTCTGTGAGAAATGGCTTCACTAGTAGCAGCTGCAGGTGCATCTGCACCACCACCACCTCCACCACCACCACAAGGACCACCACAAGACCACATTGGTGGTCAAGAAGAAGAGGAGGACGAAGAGGAGCAGGAGGAGATACAATTTCTGCCTGAGGACAATCCCCCATACAGACCCAAGGAACATTTTATTTGGGAGTTTTACAAGATGCCAAGGGGTGCAAAAAAAGTGAATTCAGCTAAGGTGACTTGCTTCATCTGTCACGAACAACTGTCAAGAGGGAACCCAAACAAGAAGTACTCTTTTGGGGACCACACTATGATTAGACATATGCAGAGGAAGCACCCAAACAATTATTAGGCAGCGTACCCTGGAGAAAAAAAGAAAGACAGTGTTTTAAAAATGTAGCATTTTTATATAAATTGGAGGTAGTTCTGAAAAGAACTGTTTTTTTATTCTTTTTGTTGTTTTTAATTTTTTTATAGTTTTTTTGAACATTTTTTATTTCTTTTGGCTTTTATGAACAATTTTATATTTTTTTGGTAGTTTTTCTGGGGTCAAACTAAATACAGGGAATTGCAAACAGCTCAACTGGAGCAAAAAAAATAGAAAAAAATTAAAGTTGCTTGCAGCTCGATTGAGTAAAGTGATGCTTTGCTCACCATACGAAATTGTTTTGTTGCAATATATATAAAGAAATTTAAATTTTGCAAACCTGGTTTGTATATTAGGGACCATCTCCCTAGCCTCTGCATGATGGAGTGGGTTGATTGGAGGTGCTTGAAGTAGAAGGATGGGGAGAGTTCTTTGTCAGTTCCCTGACCTCTGCCTAATAATTGTTCGGGTGCTTCCTCTGCATATGTCTAATCATAGTGTGGTTCCCAAAAGAGTACTTCTTGTTTGGGTTCCCTCTTGACAGTTGTTCGTGACAGATGAGGCCAGTCACCTTAGCTGCATTCACTTTTTTTGCAACCCTTGGCATCTTGTAAAACTCCCAAATAAAATGTTCCTTGGGTCTGCATGGGGGATTGTCCTCAGGCAGCAATTGTATCTCCTCCTGCTCCTCTTCGTCCTCCTCTTCTTCTTGATCACCAATCTGGTCTTGTGGTGGTCCTTGTGGTGGTGGTGGAGGTGGTGGTGGTGCAGATGCGCCTGCAGCTGCTACTAGTGAAGCCATTTCTCACAGAATGAATGCAGGTCTTCTTCACTCAAACAACGAAGTGAAAATGAGGAAAAAAGGTGGGGTCTTTCATCATTTGTATGTATGTATGTATGTGTGTTCTTATATAGCGCTCGATTTTACCCTTGGGCATCTCGGCGCTTGCCTTGGGAACCCATCCTGGTTTTTCCCTGTGAGATCACCCGTGCTGAGCATCCCCAAGGTGAAAGCCAGGCATCCCGCCGAGGGGGGGGCCGTTGTGGAGATTAAGCATGCTTGTTGCCCAGAGCTGCATAGTGTGAACTCGTGCTTAGAGTGGGCACCGAAGCGAGAATTATTGATCCCGTGGACAATTGGGTTCAGGACCCTGGAAAACAAAACTGTTGTGAACCAGTCAAAAGTGTTATTTTCAGGTCTCATGACCTGGGCTTTCTCATCTTTTGGAAACTAAAAGTGTTCTGAACCAATCAAAAGTGTTATTTTCAGGTCACATGACCCAACGCGCTTACGCTACGCGCCCCGGGGCATCACGCCCCGGGTGCGCTTACGCAGTGCGTCATATGACGCATCACGCTGCTACGCCACGATGTTGTTTTCGTTCGCGGGAATAGCGTTAAGGGGACGCTCACCGGTACGGGCCGAAGCACTGCGCTTACCAGTGAGCGCATCGGTACGCGCCCCGGGAGCGCTCCGGGGCAAAAATAAATAAATCAAAAAATTCAAAACTATTACTTAATTATACAATATAAAATTCGTTATAAAAAATATTACATTTCATACCTATAGAGATTTGCTATTAAAAAACCTTTGAAATTCACTGAAAAAACCATAGGTTTCACACCAGTTATAGTTAGGAATTAGCATTTAAAAAACCTATTAAATTCACTGAAAAAACCATAGGTTTGACACCAGTTATAGTTAGCTGGAAATTTTACTGACATAAAACTTTTTAAGGACATCATTGCGGATATTTAATATTTGGTTTTGAGCCTTTTATTTTAATTTTGTAGCGGTACTTATATATCAAAAAGGCACAATTTGGTGTATCCATATTGAAGACTGGGATTGAGTCTGTGTATTAACCCAGCCTAGTACTATCACGATCTATTAATTGCGCAAGCTCCTGTTTATTCTTGAATTAGGGTAGCTATTGTTATAGAAACTTTTATTTGATCGTCCTGAATTGCCCTTACTTTATAATGGCAAGAAGGAAAGTGGGAGGTGGCCCGGGAATGGCTGGAACCTTGGATGCCTACTTAACCAGGGCGGAGTCCATTATTAATAAGGAAATCATAATGAAGGAGCGCAGGTTATCCCTGGACCCTACATTTGGTAGGCTATCTACTACTCCAGCCCTTTTAGATACTCTGAACCATTGTTCGCCCCCCCCCCCCCCCCCCCCCCCCTAGTCCAAGAAAGGGTTCCTCAGTTAGAGGATGATGTATCTAAACCAACGGAAGTAGGCTATCTGGGACCCCTGAACTGATATCTTGCCCGGTTTAGTATAGACTACGGGGAAGAGTGCATAAACAAAAAATAGTATCAACTTGTCCTAAAAAAAACAGTGCCATTCCAAAGAAAACCTGGGTAATTAAACACCAGGGACATATAGCCACAGGACATAAAGGGGTGACAGTGGTAGAAATTCACGACACAGGAAAGTCCCCGAGAGACTTAACTAATAACGTTCAGTGTGATGGAGGGACATCTAACACCGGGCATGCTGAGGGAGACTTTTGGGGGAAACTAGAGGCTATGGTAAAAACCTTGTTGGAACCCATTGTATCAAAACTGTGTGGGGTAGAATCTAGGTTATTGTATCTTGAATCCTCACTGGCCAATCTTTTGAATGCTACAGTTACAGTGGCCCCCCAGAACTCTAATATTCAACCCCTGAGTACGATAGATATAATAGGTGGTAGAAATGATAAGGAAGATGAACCAGCGCTGATTAATACAAGGCCCAATGTCCCAGGTGGCCCAAGTAATCCCAGGAGAGACTCGAGAGAAAAGATAGTTTTAACACAAACCCTAGGTACTAGATGGACCTCTTCTTATTCGTGAATCAAACCAGAGACCAGAGGTGGGACCCAGTGTGTTTCGGAGACCCGTAGTCATTGATCTCCGGCCAGAAGCCATCTCATACGTAGTCATATTGGGACAGGTCCCTGTCCTCCCACCAGGAGAGAATGAAAGTTATGGGCAACTGTTGAATAAGATAGTGTATTGGCTTAGTCAGAATAGGGTAAATTGGATTGGCAGATCCAACAAAACAGGGAATGGCAACTGCATTATTATTAATTTTAATAACCTTGATATTGCGGGCCGCTTATTATCAAGGTGTCTTACCTTACAGTCAACGAAGGATACTGTAATAAAATTATTACCTTTCTTTTTTTTTTACAGTCCACTAACGTGGAGAGACCCAGTAAGATCTAACTGGGAGGAAAATCAACGGGGGGTGGCTGGTCATGCTCCCCCTTTGCCACCTCAGACAATATCCAGCAGCTCAAATAACACCGGGTGCAGACTTCCAGTATATAACAGATATGAAGCCTTGTCTGGCCTGGAAGCCTGTGATTGACTCGGGGAAATTGGTACTCCAGGAGGAGGGAGGGAGGCCACCTTAGGAGCTGTAAAGGATAGGCCACAAAGGGAAAGCTTAAATAATTGTATTTCCTGAAATATTGCTGGCTTGGCTGCCAAGATAGAGAACCCTAGCTGGACAACTTATGTTAAACAATTTCTGATAATATGCTTGCAAGAAACCTGGTCGGTTGAATGTGATATTCTTTTGGAAGGTTACAAGGCATACCTTGTTCCAGCAACTGTATCTAACAGGGGGAGACCAAAGGGGGGATTGTTCATTTATGTCTCTGTAGCCCTGGCATGTACACTTCGTGTAGTCCCTTCCTCTGATTTGGGCATTCCTGCACTAACACTATATAGTGGGAACTGTATGGTCGGTCTGCTTAACTTTTATAATTCACTTTCTCTATGTCCTGATTAAAGTCACATACTTGCTCTGAATGTTTTTATTAAGAATTAAATGAGACGGGGGCGTGGCCAGGCGCCGATGAAGATGGCGACCTAGGGACCGAGCTCCGCTGGGACCGCTGTTGTCCCCACGAAATCCGGCATTAAATCCTGGTTGGAGTGCCCTCTATCGAAGTTCCAACCCCCTTAGGTGAAGCGCTACTGATCTGCGCTTTGAACGAAGTCCGAGCACCCAGCGGGGACGTATTCCCACTATCGACTGTGCTGCGGCTGGCCCGGGATTGGGGCTTGGAACCTGAGGACCGGGAGGGATACAAATAGAGGCCCCGGATTGCTCCCTATACCCTGTACTGGGCCGGAGCGAGGCCCGATCTCCGGCGGCGGGGCCTGCATAGATGCCGAGCCGCGCTGCTGCCTGTGACCTTGCGAGGAGGAGGGGCACTAGAGCCTGAGGGGGTGCCGCACGGGCCTTGGCTGACACCGCTGCTGGCCCGTGGGTGCGGCCGGCCTGCAGACAGAGGGGCGCTACCTGCGACGCTTTGCCACACGGACACCCCAGACACAGGGGGGGTCCCTAGGACCAGTGTTTGGCAACACATACGAGGTTGGTGGCGTGGCGGCCTGAGCGGTGGCCCGTGGCGCCATAGACTGGGTGAGAAGAGACCCCGTGGGCCTGACAGCTGAGCCTTGGGCCTGGTGGTGGTGACGCACAAGAGACAGGAAGACCTACACCCAGGGCGAGTGCGCGGATGCGCTTGAAGCCTTCCACGCGTGACGAGAGATGCCCTGGTCCTGTGGCCATATATGGCGGGCTGAACTGATCTGTGTAAAAAGGAGGCGCCCTTGGCTGCTGCCTTGGGCCTAGTGTGGCGCACCGCGAAACCACGCGCGGCGACAGAGCCGGCCTACCGCGCAGATTTACCACACTGCCCAAGTGAAGGAGTGGTAACAGGGCACGAATAGCGACGGTCGTCACCGGGGCTGGTGGTATAGACCTTGGTGGTGAAGGAGCCGATATCCAACATGCAGCCCAAGGTGGTAACAACAACACAAACTAACAAACTAGACAAATATGCGGTGCCAACTGGTCCGGCGCAGTCTGGAACGAAGGTGGGAGACACCACAGAACAAACTGAGCCCTCCTTGACCTCCATAATGGCCGCGATACAGACTAAACTAAAACTAACAAGACGGACATCAAGGCACTACAGGCCTCGGAAAAACGGCTCGAGGGGCGGGTAAACGAGCTCGTCCACCAGCACCGCCAAATGGCTCTTAGGCTCGAAGACCAGGAAGGGAGGGCCCGACGGAGTAACATCCGCGTAGTTGGTGTGCCGGAAGGAAAGGAGGAGCAAAGCATGGAGCTATTTCTTGAGGACTTAATTCTCCGCCACTTGAAGCCAAAGACACTCTCCAAGATCTTTACCATCAAGTGTGCTCACCGAGCCCTGCTCCCTAAACCCAATCCGGGGGCTCCGCCAAGAACAATAATTGCCAAAATATTGAACTATCGAGATCGTGATGCCATCCTCCAGGTGGGCAGACAACAGGGAGGCAATACGAAGGGGCCACCATCCGATTCTTTCATGATTTCATGCTGCAAGTCCAGCAAGAATGACGCTCCTTCATGGGAATAAAGTTGGCAGCGAAACTGAATATCATTGCGGAGAGCAAGTCCCACTTCTTCACCTCACCCGCGGCGGTCCAGGAATGGCTCGACGTGGCAGCATCGGAGGAACAAGTAAGGCACGACCGCGACAACTGGAGAGAGACCAGGGCCCCCTCCCCTGGATCTGCGGCGGGGAGGGCAGCGGTAGACGGGCAGAGCTAAAGGTCATGGCGTTCCAGGTCAAGTACTCCCCGCTGGGACCCGCTCCAAGACACAGAAGCACAATGAGGATTCAGACTGCGGAACCACGCCTCGTCGAACAGTAATGTATAATGCATGCACGGTGGTTATGTGTGATGTTACTGGTGTGGGAAAGCGGACCCATCCGCCCATTACTTCCGTGACTCTGTGACTGATCCTCGGGTGCACCATAGACTTAAGGGACTTATTGTCTGGGGTAACAAAGATATGGTGGCTGAAGTTGGGGCCGGCCCACGTTCTCCCTAACAGAGTTTCCTCGGGGGCGGGAGGTTCACTCTCTCCAGGGTGGGGTTGGGCGACAGGCGCTCTGCTAATTGGGGCAGTGGGTAGTTTGAAACATACAGAGCAGGGAGCAGGGTGGGGGGTTCTGTTCGAAGGGGCAGAAGAGCACTTCTGAAAGGGATGGTACGATAGAGGGTTACGGGTCCATTACAAGATGTTCCAAACACTTTATGTACTGTTTTGAAATGTTGGGAAGGAAGGTGGGAGGGCGGGGGGGGGAGTGGGGAGGTTTTTATGGTCATACACCTGTGTGCAGGGACAGGCCAGCTCACAGAGTAACGGATATGGCTAGGAGATGAGAGAGAAGTCTTAAGGTCCTTAGCTGGAATGTGAACGGGCTGGGTGATGGGCTTAAATGTACTATTGTCTTGCAATTTGTTAAACAACACCTTCCTCATGTAGTATTACTGCAAGAAACACACCTGATGGGTAATACATGTCAGGCCCTCAACAGATGGGGATACACTTTGGCGCTTCACTCCGGCTTCTCCCCTGGCTCAAGAGGAGTGGGAATCCTGCTGCACCACTCCTTGCCCCTCCACATTGACCACTCGGAAACAGACCCGCAGGGCCGGTTTGCAGCACTGTCGGGGAGGTGGGAGGGCCGCAAGTTATATCTCCTTTCCACCTATATCCCCCTGGCCTTCAAACCCAATCCTACACAGACCTGGGCAAACTCCTACTCTCCCTTCCTGACGGTCAGCTGATCATCGGGGGAGACTTCAACGCAGTGGTCTCAGAACGCAGGACAGACATCCTCCCAGAGACACACCCCAAGGGCAAAAATGTCTGGCTGACTTCCTAGATGCCTTCAGGCTCACAGATGCACCCCACTGACAGGCCCTTCACCTTTTACTCCGGCCCACATCATTCATTCTCCCGCCTGGATTATATATTGACCCCACTACAGCAGGACACGATCATACGGGAGGCTTCGCACCTAGCACGTGGTATTTGATATTCGATATTTATGAGCATTTGTAAAGCGCAAGCGTTCGCTCCCAGGGGAGCATCATGGCGCTGGGCGAGCTGCAGAGGAATAACTGAAAGAGTGGAGTGAATGGAAGAGAGAACTAAATGGCAGCCAGGACAGAGGAGTCTAGTAATTTGTAGACCCATGTCTTGAGGAGTTTTCTGAAGTTGTTCTCATTGTCTATGGCTCTAAGGTTGGCGGGTAGGGTGTTCCAGGCTTTAGCTGCCAGAACATTGAAGGATTTTCCGCCTTTGGTCTTATATTTGAATCTGGGAATTTGAACCAGGTTAGTCCCAGAGGATCTCAAGCAACGCGAGGGGTTATAGCGCTTAAAACGGTTTACAAAGTAACGGGGTCCTGTGTTTTGCATGGTTTTGTGGACTGTGAGAAGCAGTTTGAAAAGGATTCTTTTATGCAGTGGCATCCAGTGAAGTGAATTCAGGGCTGCAGACGCAGATGACCTTCTGGGGAGTTGTAAAACCAGTCGAGCTGCAGCATGTTGTAGGCTCTGCAGCTTTCTGAGAGTAGATTTTTTCACTCCGGCCATAAGGCCGTTGCAGTAGTCAAGTCGGGAAAGTAAAAGAGCTACCGCAACTGACTTTCTTGCTGCAATTGGGAGGAAATCAAAAAATTTCTTCAGAGATTTTATTAAACCGAAACATCGACCGGCGGTGATCTTAACGTGGTCATCAAAAGTAAGGGAAGAATCGAATTGTACGCCCAGGTTTCTGGCTGATGTGACTGCGCTGGGAGGGGCCTCTGATCCTGTGGGCCACCAATCTTTCGGGCAGAAAGAAAGATTCTTACCTAATGGGATGATCTCTGTCTTTGCGCTATTGCATCTAAGATGATTAGTATTTAACCACTCAAAGACATCTGAGAGGCAGTTTTTGAACCGGAGATCTGCGTCAGTACGCTGTTTGTCAATGGTGACGACCAATTGAGTGTCGTCAGCGTAGGACGTGACCAGGATCCCATGTGATTCTATCACAGCTAAAAGGGGTGCCATATAGATGTTAAAAAATAAAGGGCTTAATATGGACCCCTGGGGCACTCCAGATGTAATTGGTTTTTCGCAGGATAGGTGGGGTCCTAGTGCCACAGTCTGAGACCTGTTTGATAGAAATGATGAAATCCAGGCCAGGTCTGAGTCTGTCACGCCAATCTCTCGCATTCGATTGATTAGGATGACATGCGAGATAGTGTCGAATGCTGCTGTGAGATCCAGCAGGATGAGGACAGCTTGCTTGCCCTCATCCTGTAGGAATTTGATGGAATCAGCAAGTTCGATCAAAGCTGTTTCGGTGGAGTGACCGGAGCGGAAGCCCGATTGCTGGGGGTGCAAGATGTTATGGGCTTCTGTGAAAGTTTTAAGCTCCTCATGCACTAAATGCTCCGTGACTTTGCCCAGAATAGGAAGTAAGGAGATGGGGCGCATGTTAGTCAAATCTGTAGGTGATTTGTTCTGTTTTTTCAACAGAGGTTTAACAGTGGCCTTCTTCCATTTGGCAGGTACAATTCCGGATTCAAGGGATTCATTAATAATTCCATTAATGTAGGGGTTGACTGTGTCAATCAGATGATGAAGAATGATGGGGGGACAGGAATCAGTGGGTGCTCCTGATTTACAGGCCCGGATTGCCTTGCTTGTCTGTTGCAAGGAAACTGGTTTGAAACTGGAGAGAGGAGGGTAGTTAACTGTTACCTCTACGGTGGTTGTCGAGGGTGGGGGAAAGTCTTTCTGAATGTTGACAATTTTGTCAATGAAGTAATCAGCAATTTGGTTGCAAAGGCTCTCTAAGGGAGGTATATCGGTGGTGAGAGCTTTCGGATGAGTGAAAGACTTGACTATGGTGAAGATGTTTTTTTGATTTTGATGCGCTTCCATTATAAGATTGGTAAAGTATTCCTTTTTTGCTGGTATCTCCGACCACTCACCAGTCTGGACACACATCACGGTAGGGAATAGCCGGGAGGGTTGTGTTCTGCCAATAAACGCCTGGTATCTAAAAAATGAGGATCTTAGAAAAAAGCTGTGCCGCTCCATAACTCAATATTTCGAACAAAATGTCGGATCGGTGAGCTCCTCTGTAACTCTGTTGGAAGCTTTTAAAACAGTGCTCAGGGGAGAGGCCCTTTCGGCCATCTCAGGCCGCCGTAAGGAAAGGAAGGCACGGATTAACTCCACTGAATCGGACCTAAGGGCGCTGGAGGAGGCTGCACGCGCAGATCGGGAGCCAGAGGTGCAACATCGGCTGCAACTTAAAATGGCGGAATATAGGGAACTGGTTACGCAGGCTGCCCAAACTGTGGCTCGACACAAGGCGGGTAGGATCTACGACCAAGGCGACAAAGCTGGCAAACTTATAGCCTGGCTTGATAAAAAACAGCAGACAAATAAAGTGGTACCAGAAATAAAAACAGCTTCAGGGGCCGTGGTCCCCCCGGGAGATCACCGCAGAATTTGCAAGGCATTTCCGGCAGGTATATATCCAGGGGTCGGACCGTCCGGAGGAGGACTCTGTTGCCCTGCTGACAGATATTCGTATGCCATGCCTGTCAGATGTAGACCGGGATGCCCTTGAGGCTCCACTCGCCACAGCCAACTGGAGCGTGTGATACAAGACCTTCGCCCAGACAAAGCTCTTGGACCTAACGGTCTGCCAATTGAGCTTTACAAGCTAAAACCAGACGCCCTTAGTTTACACCTTAAACACATTATTGAAGAGAGGCTATACCAAAAGAAGGGAAACCTAGAGAGTCATGTTCCTCATACAGACCCATTTCCCTGCTTAATGCAGAACCGAAAATATTGGCAAAAACTCTCGCCAACAGGCTTCAATCCGTCCTACCCACTTTGGTCCACCCGGACCAGTCAGGCTTCATGCCCCATCGCAACACGGCGCTCAACATTCGCCGCCTGAATGGTGTACTGGGGAGGTGCCACACAATGCAAGAAGATGCGGTGGTGGTTTCGCTTGATTTGACACCTTAGAATGGCCCTACATGATAGCAGTGCTCCGTAAACTGGCCTTCGGCCCACACTTTACAGCATGGGTTTGTCTTCTCTACTCGGCGCCCCTCGCCAAGGTGGTAGTTAACAAAAAGGTCTCCAAGGTTTTCGCCCTGGAGAGGGGAACCAGACCAGATTGCCCGCTGTCACCCCTCTTATTTGCGCTCTCCCTTGAGCCACTTGTGGCGTGGATCAGGCAGGACGTATACCCCAGAGGGATACAGTGGGCGGATGGGTGGGAGGACAAGATCTCCTTATACGCCGATGATATCCTCCTCTACTTATCCAAACCACGGAGGTCTATTGCGGCAGTAATGGATATATTCACTAGTCTCGGGAAGAATTCGGGGTTCCGCATCAATTGGAGCAAGTCTACTATTTATGTCCTCCATGGCAGCCCCCCCAGGCTTCCGAGTGACTGCCCACTCTCCTTGGCGGAGGACAGATTCAAATACCTGGGAGTTTTTGTCTCCATAGACAAGACTATTCTGTACGAAAAGAATCTACTACCACCCCTGCGACGGCTCCAACGAGACTCTAACACTTGGCAGAAACTTCCACTATCCCTGCTGGGCCGTGCGGCCCTCTTCAAAATGATGGCACTGCCTAGGTTTCTCTACGCCCTCCAAAACTATCCGGACCTGGGACCGAATTCCTATTTTGTAGCAATAGAAGCGGCGCAGCGGGTCCTCCTCTAGTCAGCTACACCTAGAATATTGTATTGTATTGTATTGTCATTTATATAGCGCGGTTGCTGCCCAAGGGCGTCCAAGTGAGAATAGCGTTGCACAAACTCACACTGGGATGGTACGATGGAGGGATAGCCTTCCCAGATATCCGCAAGTACTACTGGGCCGCTCACCTGTCTGCGATCAACCAAGGGACCTATAGCGATGGTAACGACCCAGGTTATGGGATGGACAGATAGTTACTCCCAGGTGGGTATTATGAAGCTGTGCTCTATTCTAGACCTGGTAAACATCAGCTCACGGGACCGACGAAACACTCGGTACAAAATATTGCATATGGCGCATGGTAAGCTAGGTTGGTCCAATACGCTGACCATGGCTACTCCATTGTGGGCTTCCGAGAAACTGGGCAACTTGGGACACACAAAGGGGTTCCATAGCTGGGACCTTATTGGTATCTCACAAGTCAAAAACCTGTGGAGCCCCAAGGGGGTCAGATCCTTCACTTACTTACAAGAAACATACGACCTAGCACACACTGAATATTTCAGATATATGCAGATTAGACACTCCCTCCAGTCAAACATACCGCCGGGGACCACGCCCCCACAGGCCTCCCCACTTGAAGACAGGCTGCTCGACGGGCACATGCAAGAACATGCCATCTCCCTCACATATAAAAAACTGAAAATAATCTTCCTGATCCACTCATGTTCCTTAAAGAGAAGTGGGTGGCCGATGGGCTTGAGATCGATGATGAAGAATGGGTGAGTGTGCTGGCATCCTCCAAGGAGGTGGCGATTTCGGCTAGACTTAGGCTCATACAACTTAAAATACTGCATAGAATATACATCTCCTGCACTAGACTACAGGCGATGGGAAGAGGGGGGAGGGGCTCTGCAGGCGGGGCTGCAGTGAGACGGGCTCTTTCTTCCATCTACTGTGGGATTGCCCATTTGTGCGGAGGTACTGGAGGCATGTGGTGCATTGCATGCAAGAAGTATGGGGGGTGGACATACGTCCAGAGGCTAAGAGATGCCTCTTGAACATCTGGGAACCCACAGACTTGCCTACTAAAGGGAAAATCTGGGTCACACTTGGGCAAATGGTGGCAAAAAGAAACATCGCCCACCTTTGTGGTGCATACGCCCCACCGAAACTAGCCGCATGGCAAAGAGAAGTGGATTGGTATATGCTGCAGGAGAAGACTGTGTACACGGCGCAAGGGTGCCCTCGAAAGTGGGGAGAGGTATGGTCAAGTTGGAATGACTACAGAGGTAACATCTGTGAGCCTCCACAAGCCCACCGTTCCGGCATAGAGACTATAGACTGAACATGTTATACTCCGAAAGCTAATTCAATTGAAACTATTTTCCACACTGTCAATGTATCTTACTGGTGTTATAATGACTCTAATGTGCCATATTTACTGACCATCTTTGTTCACTGTACTTTGCAAATAAAAATATTTTACAAAAAAAGAAATTAATAAATAAATAATTCAATGAGACATAGTCTACATAATCTCATGGTTGCAGGTGACTTTAATATCCATCCTTGTGGTAACCCCCAATCCTCATGTATCTCCAATCCGAGTTGTCCACAAATTCATGGATTTCATTTTGAGCACTCGGCTGAAAGGGAGTTGCTAAATGATATGATCAATGAATTAGACATGACACCTACCTTGGCTTTGACGGACTCTTATACTAGATTTGTGGAGTCACTTTTAAGGGCCACGGGAAAGGGACTTTTATTGATTTTGTGTTAATTTCATCCCTCATGCAAACATTTGTACACTCCTTTTTTACTGTTGAGAGCGAATTTTGTGATCATAACCCTTGAACACTACATCTAACTGGCCCTTTGGTAACAAAATAGGATTAAACCCTAAACTGGGAGCACTAAGCACGACTGATGGGAACCGTAGATTAATATGGTCACAAGTAACCCCGGAGTTGTTTTATAACGATATAAAAGCAGCATGTGCAGATGAAATAGTTCTCTGCACACAGGGTGCACAAAGGTGCTAGTGGCCTTCCAGATTATTACAGCTAGGGTTAATGAGCTGCTGTCAGCACCAGTTAAGAAACAGATTATTGTGGGCCCTAAATTGTTTGATCAGCAGTGTTTGAAAACAGCAAGAAGTTTGAGGGTAGCCTTAGCCTCTAGCCCCAGAGTGCAAGCTGATGTATTAGTATGTCGCAGGGCTTATAAAATACCGTTAGCTAAACGCAAGAAGACCCTAAGGGCTGAGGCTTGGGATGAGATACTGGATCCTGAAACTCTCAAGAATAGTTAGTTTTGGGGCATACTAAAAAAAACATTTCTTGTCCAGGAGGCAGGTGGTGGCCTCAAATGTTACATATCAAGGGAGGATTGGGAGGCCCATTATGAGCAGATGTATGCTTGCCCCTTTGAAGAGAACGATATGCAGGTACCTGATCTTAATGTTAATAAAATCAAGTTTGAGAGGGGTGAAATATTGGAAGGAATTGTAGGCCTAACATCGGTAAAGCCCCTGGTCCCGACGGGATCCCCCTAGATCTATTTAAGTCCAATCCTTCTTTTTGGGCAGGAATTTTGGAATCTGTTTTTAATGCCGCGGTTCAAAGCTGTTGCCCACAGTGTTGGGGGATTTCTACTATAGTACCCGTTTTCAAAAAAGGGGATGAAAGTAGTCCACACTGCTATAGACCTTTCTTACTCATGGATTCTATGGTGAAAGCAATGTTAAGGGTTCTCCTGCAAAGGCTCACTTTATGGGTACAATAACATAATGACTGACGCCCAGTATGGGTTCTGTAGGGGACGAACTACGACAACCCAATGTCTCAATCTGTCTTTGATTTTAAGCAAGTACACAGTGACACATAATGGGACTATCCACCTTGCCTTCATGGACTTGTTCTCAGCCTTTGACTGTGTGAACAGGAAGAAGCTTTGGCAGTCCATGAGGGCAAAGGGGGTTGACTGTGGCATCGTAGATTTCCTGGATGATCTACACAGGTTTACCAAAGCAAATGTTAGGTTTTCTCAGGACCTGAGCGTGACAAAGGATTTTAATATTAAAAGGAAATTCCGACAAGGTTGTATTTTGGCTCCCTTTTTGTTTAATTTGTTATGTGACTGCTCAAAATGTCTAGCCACAGGATACGATTGATCCTTACCAGTGATGGCTCTAATGTGCTGGAGAATACGTTTGTGGGCTGGCAGTTTTGTACTGCCGATGTATCTGAGCCCACAAGGACACTCCTGCACATAAATTGCAAAGTCTATCCTACAAGTCAATCTTTTATTGATTGAGATATGTTCTGCATGGAAAGGACTGGTGTATTGGGTTCTGTTACTGCCACATTTGCAAGCCTTGCAACTTGGACATTTTTCCAAAACCCTTGATCTGTGACATCCACGTGCCCTTAGTAACAACTTCCGGGTTGTTCTTTACCAAGCTGTTACCCATCAATTGTGATTTTCTAAAAGTAGGAGCAGGTTTATTTTAAACCAATCCTCCAATTACAGGGTCCCCTTGTACCAAATTCCAATTGCGTGTGAAAATCTTCCGCAATTGTTGATGTTGTATGCTAAAAGTGAGTATTATTCTAGTTGGGACGTTGGAAGGATTAACATCTAGAACCTTACTCTGTGATTTAGGTAACAGTGCCTCACTTCTGGTTAGGACTTTGGTCTTACATATGGCTTCTTCTATAACGCCAGGGGTATAGCCTCTTGCCAAGAAGCGTCTCTTACTGGCCTACTGGGCAATCTGGCACTCCAGGTCCGAGCTACATATGCGTCTGACACGCATCATCTGCCCATACGGGATGCTGCGACTCAGATGCTGTGGATGGTGACTCGGCGCGGGCAGTACCGTATTGCGTATCAGTATGATTGTCTGTATGGTTCGGTAGGGAGTATTACTTAGCGCACGGATGCATGCATGATTGACTCACTGTTTGTATATGTTTTGAAGACAGCATGTGTGCAGGACTGTATGGGTGGATGAGTGTGTGCATGATGTGTTAGTGAGTGAACGACTGTCTCAAAAGTATCTTTATAAGTAACTACATATCTTTTAAACTAGTATATGTGAGTATTGATGTATATAAGTGAGTATGTGTGAGAGTGTGAGATTGGAAGAGTTCCTATATAAATAAGTATGTCTTTCTATAAGTGATTGTTTAAAAGAATAAGTATGTGTATGTTTCTGTAGAAGAAAGTGTAGTGGTGTGTGTGTATAGCTATATATACAAGTACATGGATGTTTGATAGTTTATTAGCATGTGTGAGTATGTGTGTGAGTAACTCTATGGATGAGTATCGTGTGTAACAGTATGTATAGGTGAATGAGTACATATGATAAGTGACTACATGTATGTGTGACTATATAGAACTGTTGGTGAATTACTGAATGTGTATGTAGATGTTGGAATTACTGAACAGGTTGTTGTAACTGGTATTGGTATCTCCATTGTTTTGAAGTTTTTAGTTTCTATTTTTCAATGTGTGTATCAAAGGTTATATTACGCTGAGAGGAGGTCTGCCACTCCTTCACAAAGATAATGTCATCAGTGATGTAATCAGTGATGTAATTTGAGATGTCATCAGTGATGTCACTGACCATGTCATGAGTGATGTAATATGTGACATCATCAGTAGTGCATTGTGGACACGCGAGTTATAGTTAGCTAAGCTAACTAGAATGGAGGAATTTCAATGGTTTTGTATGAGAGAAATGTCCAGCTAACTATAACATGGGTGAAACCTATGTTTTTTTCAGTGATTTTCTAAGGTTTTTTAAATGCTAATTCCTAACTATAACGTGGCTGAAACCTATCGTTTTTCAGTGAATTTTTAAGATTTTTTAAATGCTAATTCCTAACTATAACGTGGCTAAACCTATGGTTTTTTCAGTGAATATATATATCCACAGGAAAACTAAACAGGCACTCCCCTTACAAATAAGTACAAAGTTTGCATGTCTGCAGCCTTTCCTATTTTTCACCTTATTCATCTTCTGCTCAATCAACACATCATCCACACATATACACACCTACTTGCTACCTTTCTTGGCTGGGGTTATCAATCATTCTTTAATTCAAATTAAAAGTACATGCCTTTTATCAACGCTTTTTATTATAACAACTACCCCAGCCGAAGGCACCATAATACTGGCACACTTGCTACCTTTCTTGGCTGCACTTATCAATTACTCTTAAATTTCATATTTTGATTCAAACTAAACGCCCTTTTATCAAGTTTTTTTGTTGTAACTACTGTTGCAGTCATTCTGCTCCTGCACACAACTGTGCATAAAGACTTACAACCTCCGTGAATTACAGTGTTCCAAACCCCACCTTAGTACCCAAACACCCTAACAGACTAGCAATCAGTGACTCAATGGTTCTTCCTCCTATAGCAAAAACACCAATTATTAGTCAACCCACAACATGCGACTTAGGTTACCTCAGATAAGGTAGATAACAAGAGCACTCTTTCATTGCAAAATGCGATGCAGGGCACAGAACGAAGAGGCATATTATCAACAACGTAAGGCGATACATTATCGCCGCTTTTATCGGCAGGAAACTGATGATAAAACGGCGATAATGGGCTTGATAATAGGCCCTTGTAAATTCCCACAGCAACCCAGGTTCTGGTGTTAACCTGGGCTGCTATGGGAATTCACAAGGCTATTCCTCACAGAGAGCAGCTTACATGCTTCCATTCTAATTTCAAACATGATTTCAAAGTTTGTTATACATTTTAAAAAATATTATAGTACTGCACGCTAAAGCAGAAAAGTGAGCACAATTATGATAGAATACAAAATAGAAAAAAATTATATATGCTTCTACACTCATCAAACTCGTAACCAAAGTACACAGTTTAAACACCCTACCACAACTAGTTTTTCAAGATGCATTGTACAATAAAATGCGTCACAAAATAGGTTACATACATGTTGACTCAATAAAATCACATAGAAAAAAGAAGGCCACTCTTACGCTACCAGGAAAACACATCAAAAGTACAAGGCCCAAACTTCCATTGTAGTGATTTCTTAGTTGCAGGTCTAGCTGTCAGATCGACACACACACTCCCTCATGGCTGGTATACACCCACACCACACCCATTCAGCGCATCTGTCACTACACACGTGACCCTATCTATAAAAAAGATGGAGCGCACCTGTTGTACGCCATTTTAGAGTTGTTCCCAATGCACCGAACAAGGGGCCCACTATCACATGAATGGCCTCTTTGGTCACTGATTTAGTTGTGCCGAAGCACTGAGCGGGTGAAGAACCTGCGATGATGATGATGGGAGCACAAGTATGTTGTGAGCCATACAGGTATCAAGACTCGGCAGCACGTATGAGACTACTTTGTTGAAGATCGTGACTACATCATGAAGAAACCCGTTTCCACAAAAGGTGAGCAGTGACACTTGAGTACGCATCGGAAGGAGTCAAAGGGTTTTAGCTGACTACATACAAAAATGTGACTAAATATTTTAGACAAACGCACTCCTATACAATGTATTAATTTCCTTTTTCAATTTTTTTATCCTTGGAGTGGCATGCCTCGAGTGTTTAAAAAAAAATATATATGTTTTGAGCTCTCTCTCTCTCCCCGTGCACGTCGCGGGGAACGCCAACTTTCTAGGGCAGAATCGCCGTTTTATCAGCAGTTTCCTGCCGATAAAAGCGGCGATAATGTATCGCCTTTTGTTGATAATATGGCCCATTACTCTTTTTTTTGACCAGTAAACTTGGGTGCATATTATCAAGGACCGGTGTTAAAATTATCGCCGTTTTTATTGGCAGGAAACTGACGATAAAATGGCAATAATGAGCTTGATAATACAGTCTTGTTATTTCCCATAGAATCCCATGTTAACACCAGAACATAGGCTTCTATGGGAATTAACAAGGACGTATTATCAAGCCCACCCTCCCAACATTAATAAAAAAACCCAGACAATGCAGGTACCCAGAGCTGGAAGGTCATTTTACATATTACTGCCCTAGAAAGGTGGCATCCACGCGACGTGTACCGGGAGAGAGAGAGCTCAAAACATATATATTTTTTTAAAAAACACCTGAGGTGTGCCACTCCCTGAGACTGCGGAGAGTAGGACCGTAACCCCCCCGCATACTTCAAAATAAAACCAGAGGAGTGCCATTCCCCTGTGCTCGGGCCCCTAACAAGCCCCCATAATGTAAAAAAGTGCCCCTGTAATTTCCCCCCCGAGACAGAATGAATAAAACAGACTTCTAGTTTTTTTTCACCTTTTCCACTGTGTACAAGTACTGCATGAGTACCCCGCCATTTTTTATTTAAAACAAAAATAGAGCCTAAACCTCCATATACGACCCCCTGAGCAAGCGTAAAGGCTCAGAATGTTTCTAGCCTACCCACTTCCCTTATTTCTCAACTTTGTTTTACTGTTTTCTTGTGACTCGGTTCTAGTGAGGCACAAGATGGCCACCAACACTTCCTGGTTTCGAGTGTTGACAGACAGTTCACAGCCAATCAGCATTGAGCTCGCGCTCGTAATTGAACCGATTTCCGTACTCGTGCTGAACTACGTCTCTAGATATCGCTATGATTTTACTTGTAATTTTCTCAGAAACTACTGAACTGATTTACACAATTTACCAAAAAGCACAATCTGCGAGCCAAACTCTACCTCTCTGCCAAATTTCGTGTAATTCCGTTCAGCCGTTCAGGCTATAGCCCTGGCTAAAGGTCCCTATTGAAAATTGCATGGGGAAAAGACGTTTTGGGACCCCCTTTTTTCTCAGCCCCCACTTGATGAATCACCCCCAACCATTCAGGGAAGGAGCAGAACCTAGCATGCCATTTTATCAGAGAAATTCACGGATATTCGTCCACCGGCGCCAAAGTTATTCCAAATAGAATGTTGTGGATTTCCTATGGAAAGTAGGTCTTTACTATAACTACCTACTGGCGACCGCCAGTAGGTATATAAAATTATATATACATATATATATATATATATATATATATATATATATATATATATATATATATATATATATATATATATATATATATATATATTCACTGAAAAAACCATAGGTTATAGACCATATATAGTTAGGAATTAGCATTTACAAAACCTTATTTTACTCACACAAAACCATTGAAATTCGGTTATATAGTTAGTTGCACTAACTATATATCGCGCACCCGCAATCCACTGCTGATGATGTCACATATTACATCATTCATGACATGGTCAGTGGCATCACTGATGACAACTCAAATGACATCACTGATGACAACATCCAGTGACTGTATGTTTCTGTAAAGTTAAAATATGTCTTACAGATTGAAGAATGAGTGGATGTATAAGTGTCTGGATGAAGGATTTAGTAGGTGCATGACTGACTGTATGAGAGAGTGATTAAATGTGTCTCACTGAGTGCATGGGTTAGTGACTAAACTGTCTTAATTAGTGCATCATTATATATGTTGTTCTGTAAACTGCTGCATGTGTTGATCAGTAGCTATATGAGTAACTATATGGGTTATTGATTGGTTGCCCAAGTATTTGTATGGGAGAGTGTTTGTGTGGGTGGTTGGGAGGTGTGTGACTCTGTGCACAGATGTGTGAGCAGTTGATTCACTAGATGTATGGGTTAAAAACTGCATGTGGAAACAGCTGTATGGGTGGTTGACTGTGTGCATGAGTGTATTGATGAGTGAATGGATATCTCAGTGCTACATGTCAAAGTAAGTACATATGTAAAACACAGTACATGTGAGAGTTGACATATATAAATAACTGTGTATAAGAGCCAGTGAATGTGTGAGTGGATGTATGGCTCATTGTAAACTTGTATCAGTGATTGTATAAGAGAGTAAATCTGTGTTAGAATATGTTTGAATAAGTAAGGTGTGTAAACTGTATAGTTGAGGAAATGGAGGTGTGATTGATTCTTTGTATGACTGACTAGGTGTAACTCCATGGATGAGTGACAGTCTGTGAGTGTCTGTTTACACTGAGTGTATCTAAGGTTATATTAGAGTCTGAAGAGGTTCATCGTATTATCACATTAATGATGTCATCAGTGATGTTATCAGTAATGTCATTTGAGTTGTCATCAGTGATGTCATCAGTGATGTCACTGACCATGTCATGAATGATGTAATATGTGACATCATCAGCAGTGGATTGCGGGTGCGCGATATATAGTTAGTGCAACTAACTATATATGCAAATTTCAATGGTTTTGTGTGAGTAAAATAAGATTTTGTAAATGCTAATTCCTAACTATATATGGTCTATAACCTATGGTTTTTTCAGTGAATTTTCAAGGTTTTGTAAATGCTAATTCCTAACTATATATGGTCTATAACCTATGGTTTTTTCCGTGAATTTCAATGGTTTTTTAATAGCAAATATCAAAAGCTGTAAAATGTATTCTTCTTTTAAAGGAAAAATATATTTAATATGTATTTAATATAATTGTTTTATGTATATAATGTTCAATACCAAAATGAGTAAGTGCCTTCTGTGAATACCAAAAAGAGTAAGTCACTTCCCCATGAATCAGGCAGAATAATTTGCTTACTGGATGTGTTTAAAATCATAGCCAGCATGGGGCATATTTACAAGGCCTTTGAGCCATTTTAAGTCAAAAAACACATTTTTAAAACACATCAAGTAAGAAAATTATTCTCCCAGATTCATGTGGGAAGTGACTTAAAATGGCCTAGCACACATGGGGGCGAATTTACAAGGCCCTTCCACCACTTTTGCGTCACTTTTAACATGTTGAAAATGACGTGAAAGTGGCTCAAAAGCCTTGTAAATATGCCCCATGCTGGCTATGAAACTCTAGCAGTACATATCGTGAAACCTAAGTGACTTCAAGAAACGTTTTTTAAACACTTCAAGTAAGCAAATTATTCTCCCAGATTCATGGGGAAGTGACTTAAAATGCCCTAACACACATGGGGGCGTATTTACAAGGCCGTTGCACCACTTTTGCATCACTTTTAACATGGGGAAAATGACGTGAACGTGGCTCAAAGGCCTTGTAAATATGCCCCATGCTGGCTATGAAACTCTAGCAGTACATATCAAGAAACCTAAATGATTTCAAGAAACGCTTTTTAAACACAGCAAGTAAGCAAATTATTCTCCCAGATTCATGGGGAAGTGACTTAAAATGCCCTAACACACATGGGGGCGTATTTACAAGGCCCTTGCACCACTTTTGCGTCACTTTTAACATGGGGAAAATGACGTGAAAGTGGTTCAAAGGCCTTGTAAATATGCCCCATGCTGGCTATGAAACTCTAGCAGTACATATCAAGAAACCTAAATGACTTCAAGAAACGTTTTTTAAACACATGAAGTAAGCAAATTATTCTCCCAGATTCATGGGGAAGTGACTTAATATGCCCTAACACACATGGGGCTGTATTTACAAGGCCCTTGCATCACTTTTGCGTCACTTTTAACATGGGGAAAATAACATGAAAGTGGCTCAAAGGCCTTGTAAATATGTCCCATGCTGGCTATGAAGCTCTAGCAGTACATATCAAGAAACCTAAATGACTTCAAGAAACGTTTTTAAACACATCAAGTAAGCAAAATATTCTCCCTGATTCATGGGGGAAGCGAAATATGTGTTTAAAGAAGCAGACACCATTTTTTCCTTCTCATACATTTAAAAAGCATTCCTTTTCCTTAAAAACGATTTTCAAGTCATAATTTGAAAACACAGCACAGCTCCTATGTACAAGCACACTCTGTCAGTACTAATACTTCACATTATCCCCAATTACAATTTCACAAAGAAGCAAAATCTTTTTGTAAAACACTTGACACAAATCAACATTTTAAATACACAACTTGCTTCCTAATTTTCTCCTTAAAGCATACTAGTCTCTATCTAAATTAAATGAATCTTGTCTCACCTTAGCAAATGCTTTTTGTGTTTGAAAACAGTCTCAGACCCACACCAATTTTTCTTTAGCAGAGCAAAGGGTATGCAGGCCTTGTAAATATGCCCCATGCTGGCTATGAAACTTTAGCAGTACATATCAAGAAAAATAAATGACTTCAAGAAACATTTTTTTAAGACATCAAGTAAGCAAATTATTCTCCCAGATTCATGGGGGTAGTGACTTGAAATGGCCTAGCACACATGGGGGCAAATTTACATGGCCCTTGCACCACTTTTGCGTCACTTTTAACATGGGGAAAATGATGTGAAAGTGGCTCAAAGGCTTTGTAAATATGCCCCATGCTGGCTATGAAACTCTAGCAGTACATATCAAGAAACCTAAATGACTTCAAGAAACATTTTTTAAACACATCAAGTAAGCAAATTATTCTCCCATATTCATGGGGAAGTGACTTAAAGTGTCCTAACACACATGAGGGCGTATTTACAAGGCCCTTGCACCACTTTTGCGTCACTTTTAACATGGGGAAAATGATGTGCAAGTGGCTCAAAGGCCTTGTAAATATGCCCCATGCTGGCTATGAAACTCTAGCACTACATATCAAGAAACCTAAATGACTTCAAGAAACGTTTTTTAAACAAATCAAGTAAGCAAATTATTCTCCCTGATTCATGGGGGAAGTGAAATATTTGTTTAAAGAAGCAGACACCATTTTTTCCTTCTCATAAATGTAAAAAGCATTCTTTTTCCTTAAAAATGATTTTCAAGTCATCATTTGAAAACACAGCACAGCTCCTATGTACAAGCACACCCTGTCAGTACTAATACTTCACATTATCTACAATTACAATTTCTCAAAGAAGCAAAATCTTTTTGTAAAACACTTGACACAAAGCAACATTTTAAATACACAACTTGCTTCTTAATTTTCTCCCTAAAGCATACTAGTCTCTATCTAAATTAAATGAATCTTTTCTCACCTTAGCAAATATTTTTTGAGTTTCAAAACAATCTCACACACACACCAATTTTTCTTTAGCAGAGCAAAGGGTATGCACTCCAGAGGCTGCAACCAACAATGGCACAGAAATGCTGTAATTCATCACACATATCTCTCATGTTACCCAATCAAAACTCTTCCCTCACTTTTTTCAAATCAACACCCTTCCCCCCTCTGCCCTTTCTGCCTTTTTTCCATAGCAACTACCTCATGACAGACCTCTCATGTTTACAAGTTCACACAACAATGTTTCAACTGAACTCTGAACTCTCAGTACACCTGCTTATCCCGTGCAATGTTTCTTAAAATTATTTTTTCTTAACCATTCGAATTACATCTTTCAAAGAACACATCCATGCACCCTAACTTTATGTTTTCAGCAATCAAAATCCACCAACCACTGCTACTGAATCATTAGCACTGAAACTCCACAGTTTTTTACATTACGAACTCCTACTGTTTCAACTGCCATTTCATTCCCACACTTTATCTGACTGCAGCAGAAATTTACACAACCTCAATTTACAAATTGTGGAAATCATCTGCATTGGTCAGAGAGGATTGAGATGTCACTAATTGATACCATTGGTGAAAACCTTTTTGCATTTGCCAAACCCTGACCTCTTAATAGTGCACTGTGTAGGAAATGATTTGGGCACTTTGACTGGGGTGGTCTGGAAATGCTTTTAAAGGACACCTTTGAGCAATTGATGGCACTTTTTCCTCAAACTGCCTTTGTATATTCAAACATATGCCAAAGACAGAAATGGAGGTGGTCCAATCAATTTTGTCCACAAATTGAGAAAGCGAGGAAGCATGTAAATAAGTCTGTTTCAGCTTACACGAGAGACCATGGAATGGGCTCCATCTACAACAATAACTTGCGTTACTACATGCAAGATATCTACAGAGGAGATGGTGTGCACTTCTCAGATGAGGGGAACAGAGTTTTCATCCAGAATTTAAGACTGTGTATTGGTACCCACTTATAAGAACCTAAATCTTCCACCGACCCAAAAGCTCTTTTCAGAGCTACCCTACCTATGATCACTCTAAATAAATTTAAAATGTAACTTTTTTTCACTAATTTTCACGATTTACGCTTTCCGGAGCGCTACCCGGTTCGCGCACCGGGCGCTAACCGCGCTAAAATGTGAAGTTTTTTTTGGGGGGGCAAATATGGGCCTCCTCATCCACCCTCACTAAACCTATGGGGTCGGGATATGTCTCCCTTGCCCCCTTTTACACAATCCCAGCATTGTTTATCCTCTATCTTGTGACCAAATTAGACCTTAACGCAAGATGGCGGACTCCCGTTACGCTGCCGGTAAGCTACCCGGTGCGCGAACCGGGGCGACCGACGGCACACACAGCAAAAAAAAATAAGTTAATGTACCAAAAAAGCACTGGAGACACTTTCACCAAATTTTGAATAGTCCCTACTACATACCAGTCCCTACCATTTTCCCAAATTTGATGGAATTCCATAGAGCCATTCAAGTTGTAGCCCTGTCTAAATATCCTGAGGTAAATTACATGGCAAAAACACATTAGAAAGAGTTGACCTTTTCAACCAATGATAACATTACTTTCAAGTTGTATTTTTATGTGCTGACATTTGATTGGTTTGCTACATGAATATATATGAAAAATATGAGGGAAAGACAGACATTTTGGCTGGTACTCCCTGAGGTACATTTAAGAACCATTGCAGGGAGACCTGAAACACTTTGCCACAGGTAAGTTGATAGTTTCTAAGGGGAAATATGTTGTGCCGCTAAAGTTATATTTAAAAAACGTTTTCTGTTAGTTATGAACTGTCCCTCAGTTATAGTTATGTATTGAGTTAGGCTTCATTACATGCAGTTCTTCTTTTGTTCAGTTCCTGCCTGATACTATACACTGCCCAAAGATAACTTCACTGATAAAAACTCAGAAAAACCTGTATCAACTTCACCCCTACAGCACATTATCTCTACTGATATAGCTTTAAAAACTATATGATCAAATTTGTCCATATTAATTGCAAAGAACTAAATGCTTGATAAAGGTAGTTTCATATTAGGTACTACTGAAAACGATAAATTAAAGTTATTTTTTTCTGCAATTTACAGCAAAAAAAAAACAAATAAATCGGAACAATCGAAGGAGGCTGTTGCAAATACTTTGGAGATATCATCAACCTATAAGGAAATTATAATTCACCCTAAAAATGAGAGCCAAAATATTGATGACATTTCAAATGCAGAAGAAGACAGGGATTTTTGGGAACAATCTCTTGATGAGGAATACCTCAAATGTTTGGATGCAGTTGACCTGTTAGTTAGACTTTCAAATAAAGACATTCCTGAGGAAATAATTCAAGAGGAAATCCCTGATAAAGACTTGTTACAAGTTCTTCAAAATATAGAAACTTTTACAGAATAAATTTATATTTAGAAATTTAAAATTGTTTGACACATTATTCTTTTTCATTTGTAATTCATGCAGTAGGAGAATGAAGGAAAGTGAGTGAGTGAAGGAGTGAAGGAAGGCAAGTGAGGGAAAGGGAGTGAGGGACAGACAAGAACTGCTAAGGGAGAGTGAGGTATCAGAGTAAGAAGAGAGCGGTGAGAGAGATCGAGGGGAAGAGAGTGAGGGTGAAAGAAAAAAGTAACGATACAGGAAAAGTGAGGGAAAGACTAAGGGAAGCACTGTAAGGACAGTAAGCAAAGTGAGGGAGGAAAGGGAGTGAGGGAGAGGGAAGGGAGGTGAGGGAACGAATTTATTAACTATCATGCAGAAGAAGTGTTGGGAAAAAAAACAAAGAGGAGGACTAAGAGTAAAGAACAATCAGTTCAAAAATACAATTGCATTAAAGCATGAAGTGCTTTTCCACACATTTACATTTAAATAACCCATATTAGAACATACAAAATATCTACAGAGGAGACGGTGTACATTGAATTTTAGACTCTTCATTGGTACCTACATGTTGGTACTTACATCACCCACACAACACAACAGCTCTATTCAGAGCTACCCTACCTCAAAGCACTCTAAAATATTATTTTACTATTTCCCTTGCTTTTCCCCTTGTTACACTTTCCGGAACGCTACCCGGTGTGCGGACCGGGCGCTAACCTTGCACATTTTTTTAAAAAAAAGGTTTATTTTTAACATATATGGGCCTCCTCAGCCACCCTCAGAAAACCTAGTGGGTCAGGATATGTCTCCCGTGCCCCCTTATACCCATTCCCAACATTGTTTATCCTCCATCTCATGACCAAATTTGTCCGAAACATATGATGGTGGACTCCCGTTACGCTACCGGTGAGCTACCCGGTTCGCGTACCGGGTAGCGCTTCCACCGTGAAAATATATTTTTTTTTTGCCCCGCGGGGCCCTTTAATAGCCATAACATCAATCGTAGGGGGTCAGGAGGGGTCTACCTTGTCCCCTTTTATTCATTTCCCCCTTCGTTTATTTCCACCTCTTGTCTCTCGATCCTACCGAGAGACAAGATGGCAGCCGCTTCGAACTGTTTAGAATGTTGACAGTCACCGGAGAGCCAATCCGCTTCTCCTCGCGAAGTTCCGTTACGTGTCTGGTACGCGAACCGGGGCGCTAACCGGGACTCTGTCACAGATATATATATTTTTTTGAACCTAAAATACTCAAAATCCACTGGAGCACATATCTTGAGACCTAGCAAAGGCACATCGGACTACCAGTCCCTACAATTTTTCCAAGTTTCATAGAAATCCATTCAGCCGTTCGAGCTAAAAGTGAGTCCAACCGCCCTATGGAAAACTCAATGTAAAAAACACGTTTTGGGACCCCCTTTTTTCTCTGCCCCCACTTCACGAAACCCCCCCAAACTTTCAGGGGACGCTCAGAAACAAAATGTGCAATTTTTCTGAAAATTTCAGCCAATTCCGTCCATCAACGCCAAAGTTATTCAACATAGAATTTTCAGAAATCCCTATTCAAAAAAATCCTAACTATATATACCTACTGGCGACCGCCAGTAGGTAATATATATATATATATATATATATATATATATATATATATATATATATATATATATATATATATATATATTCATTGAAAAAAACATAGGTTTCAGGGACGTTATAGTTAGCTGGACATTTCACTCATACAAAACCATAGAAATTCCACGGTTATAACTATTTCAGCTAACCATAACTTGCGCACCCGCAATGCACTGCTCATGACATCAATCACATATTACATTATTCATGGCATGGTCAGTGACATCACTGATGACATCTCAAATGACATCACTGAAGAAATCACCAAACTCTACATATCTAGATGAATCCATGTTGGAGCTATTAACTCAGGTCTACCTCGATGCAAGTCCATGTTACCCTTTGGACCGTCTATCACTTATAGTGTACTTTAATGGAAAAGAGACTATAGAGGCATATAAGCATGCCCACACCTTAAACATAATTCACCCTGCTTTCTGGGCTGCATAGGCTTTCCTTAGGGCTGCCTAAATTATATGTAAGCTAGTCTAGGCTACTGTAAGTTAGTGCATTGGGTTTTGCCGCTCATGGTGAGGACACAGTCAAACTCGAGCCGTTTGTACTGCTCCTGCAGTCTGCACTGGCAGACCTGCTATCAGAAGTTTGTTTGGGTCACCGAGGGTGGCTCACAGTCATTTTGCAGTCCTGGGCACCCCTTTACCATCTATGCCCTTTGTACCATTTACTAAGGACGTATAAGGGGATAACATCTTTGACAATCAGAGAATTACCAAGTTGACAAATCAGTTTTAGGAGAGAGCACAAGCATGTCTGCAGGTCTGGTTAGCAGGCTCCAGTACACTAACAGAGTAATAATCACCAGCATTGGAGGCAAAAAGAAAGTTGAAGAAGACCATATACAAAAGGGCACTAATATGTACTGGAAGTATCATGATTAATAAAGCAAATATTAGCACACTCAATATAACATTAGTTTAAAAATGAATAAAGTGACCTGTGATCAAGGTATCATGCTGAAAAGCATTGGGTGAGATGCTGGAATCAAGAAACTGAATAAACATAGCATTGCAATCCGGTGTGGCAATGTGCTTCCTTTACAAGTTTACAGCAAGAGAAATTGTATGTGTATGTAAATATATGTACTAGCAGCCCGCCCGACATTGTCCAGGTATGAATTGCTGCCGGCCAGTAGTATATTGTTTTGTAGGATTTCGTTTTGATAGCATTTCTTATCTGTAACAGACCTGTGAAATACTCCGATTCACAGTGCACTGCTGATGCACTTAAGAGTGCGCGTTCAGTAGTGTGTGAACTCGAGTTTCCCTACTTTATTTTTCCTTGCAATATTATATAGCGCAAACTCGACAACATGGCATGAGCACAATTTACATTACAGAAGAACACATTCATTTGCGGTAGGCACGGGGAGACAAAGCGATTTGCTTGGAATCACAGGATGTTGATCTGATGCTGAGATTCGAACGTAGCTCCCCAGCTCTAAAGTTCGCAATTCTAGAACTTGTGGCGGGAGGTGTGTCTAAAAGTGTATTCCGGTGCTGGCCATCAGCGAGAGAGGCCTGTGCATTTTTCAAATCGGTGGTGAAAAAATATGAGTATGTTGCTGGAGATGTGGGCCGCCGTGCCACCAATGTACTTACCGGGGGAGGGTAAACACCCATTATTTGGCAACTTTCATTCCGCATACCATCACTCCGCATACTTTCATTACGAAAGTACCATGACTCCGCAATGCCTGGCATTACATTTTCTATGCTTTTACCATGCATACATTTACAACGAAATTCGTTGTAAATGCATGAATGGTAAAAGCATGTTTTTTTTAAATGTTTGGATAAGGTAAGTATGGGTATAGGGGTATATGTTTTGGGGTACTGAGGTATATGTTTTGGGGTGTTTGGGTATTTAAATGTTCAGATATAGTTTTGGGTTATGGGATACAGGGGTAGTTTTAGGGTTTAGGGATAGGTATGGGTTTTGGGGCTTAAGGGTTTTTTTAGGGTTCAGGGCTAGGTTTGGGTTTTGGGGTATAGGGTTATTTTTAGGGTTCAGAGGTAGGTTCGGGTTTTGGGGTACAGGGGTATTTTAATGGTTCAGGGCTAGGTTTGGGTTTTGGGGTACAGGATATTTTTAGGGTTCAGGGCTAGGTTTGGGTTATGGGGTACATGGGTATTTTAGGTTTCAGGGTAGGTTTGGGTTTTGGGGTACAGAGTTAATTTTATGGTTCAGGGTTAGGTTTGGGTTTTGGGGTAAAGGGGTATTTTTAGGGTTCAGGGGTTGGTTTGGGGTACAGGGGTATTTTAAGGGTTCAGGGCTAGGTTTGGGTTTTGGGTACAGGGGTATGTTGGGGTTCATGGGTAGGTTTGGGTTTTGGGGTACAGGGGTATTTTTAGGGTTCAGGGCTAGGTTTGGGTTTTGGGGTACAGGGGTATTTTTAGGGTTCAGGGGTCGGTTTGGGTTTTGGGGTACAGGGGTAATTTTAGGGTTCAGGGGTAATTTTGGGTTTTGGGGCACAGGGGTATTTAAAGGGTTCAGGGCTAGGTTTGGGTTTTTGGGTACCAGGGTATTTTTAGGGCTTAGGGATGGTTTTGGGTTTTGGGGTACAGGGAACATTGATAGGGTTAAGATGGGTTAGTGTTTAAGGGTGTTGGGGTATTTTAAGGAGTTAGGGTGGGTCATGATTATGAGGTGCAGGGGTATTTAAAGGGAGCAGGGTTTAAACCCGGAGCTGGAATGTACAGAACCTGGAAAGAAAAAACAAGGAAATATTGTGCACAACGCTCGGTTTTTCTTTTTACGTAATCCCATGCCAGGCACACACCCATGCCCCCAGCACACGCTCACAGCTCACGATATGAGACATGGCATGAAGGGCGGAACATACCACACGCCCCCAGCATTTGTCACGCCCCCAGCACACACCCACAGCACAAAGCAGACACAGACACGCCCACAAGGGAATACTTTGCTAGCACGGCTCTTTTACCTTTTAAATGTATATGGTGGGCGTCTGCATAGCCTGTGCCCTTCTGCTGCAACTGCCCTTTTCAACACTGTATTGGGTGTTGTGATTGGTGCTGTGGTTCCCGAGATTACCCGCCTCAAAGATTTGGGCTCTCTCTTTATTTTGTTATTATATTACTATAGATATATATGTATATGTATATATATATATATATATATATATTTATATATATATATATATATAGTTTTTTCTATACATATATATAATTATTTATATATATATATGTATATGAAATAGCAAACACACTTAAGCTTTTGAAAGGGCTCACCACGGCACTCCAACCATCCGGTTTTCTTGGCCCCCATGCAGCTTCACAGCCTCTCTTCAAAATTATTATCAGGTCCAACGCATTTCTTGGCCAACGCCCCCTTCTCATGGACTTAGCATAGAGGCATACTGAACTCGCCTTCATAATTCAAACACTTTTTATTGAATTAATCCACTACATTAATCAGCATTCCTGGTGGATAAAATCATGAAAGCAACACCCACTAAGGGCGGATTAATTCAATAAAAAACGTGTTTGAATTACGAAGGTGAGTTCATTATGCCTCTATGCTAAGTCCATCAGGAGGGGGCGATGGCGTACCTGATAATAATAAAATAAGAACATCGGATGGTTGGAGTGCCTTGGTGAGCCCTTTCAAAAGCTTAAGTGCGTTTGCTATTTCATGTATATATATATATATATATATATATATATATATATATATATATATATAAACCACAAACAGCAATATATATATTCACTGAAAAAACCATAGGTTTCACACCAGTTATAGTTACCTGGAAATTTTACTGACATAAAACCATTGAAATTCCCACGTTATAGTTAGTTGGACTCACTATAACTTGCGCGTGTAATGCACTGCTGATGACATCACATATTACATCACTCATGACATGGTCAGCGACATCATTCATGACATCACTGATGACACCATCCAGTGAATGTGTGCCTTTCTGAAAAATAAATAAATATTTTTTAATGTATGTATATGTAAAGGTCAATGGAAGAATAAATGTTTAAATAAGTGTCTAAATGGATGTTTTTTTAAAAAAAATGATTGGTTAACTAGCTTATTAAGTGTATCTTAGTGAATACATATATTAGCGAGTAATGTTTAAATATTTAAATATATGTTTCAGTGTTTCACCTTGTGTATAAGTGGCTGCATGGGTTGGTGAGTAGCTACATGTGTGTGTATATGGGTTATTAGATGTTTTTTTTTAGTATCTTTATAATTGTCTGTTTGATTTGGTGGGGGTGTTACTTAGCACATAGATGCATCAATGACTGACTCACTGTTTGTATGTGTTTTGAAGACAGCATATGTGTAGGATTGTAAGGGTGAATGAGTGTGTATATGTATGTGTTAGTAAGTGAATGACTGTCTCACTAGTGTCTTTATCAGTAACTACATATGTTTAATCTAGTATATGTGAGTATTGGTGTATATAATTAAGTATATGTGAGAGTGAGAGATTGAAAGAGTTCTTGTTTAAATAAGTATGTGTTTCTATAAGTGTTTGTTTAAGAGAGTAAGTATGTGTAAGTTTCCTTAGAAGTAAGGTGGTAGTGTGTGTATAGCTGTATATGCAAATAAATGGATGTTCAATAGTTTATTTGCATGTGTGAGTATGTGTGTGAGCAACTTTTGGAAGACTGTCGGTGTGTTAACGGATGTATAGGTGTCTCACTACATATGATGAGTGAGTATATGTATGAGTGACTATATAGAAGTGTTGGTGAGTGAGTGGATATGTATATAAATGGTGGAATTACTGAATTGGTTGTTGTATCTGGTATAGGTATGTCCACTTTTTTTTAAAATGTTATTTTTTATTTTTCAAAATGTGTTTCAAGGGTTACTTTACAGTGAAAGTAGGTCAGTCTCTCTGTCACAAGGAGGTGTCATCAGTGATGTCATGAGTGATGTCACTGACCATGTCATGAGTGATGTAATATGTGATGTCATCAGCAGTGCATTACACACGCAAGTTATAGTGAGTCCAACTAACTATAACGTGGGAATTTCAATGGTTTTATGTCAGTAAAATTTCCAGGTAACTGCTAATTCCTAACTATAACTGGTGTGAGACCTATGGTTTTTTCAGTGAATTTCAAAGGTTTTTTAAATGCTAATTCCTTTCTATATCGAGTTTCTAACCTTTTTATTTTTTTTTAAATTTGCTGTTTTGTTTAAGTATCTTTTTTTTCTTTATATAATTTTTTTCTTTTGCGCTCTGGGTGTGCGCTCCTTTAAGCTCTCCGGTATGCTCTCCGGTAAGCTTTCCGGTAAGCTAACCGGTAAGCTCACCAGAAAGCGCACCCAGAGCGCTACTTTCGTTCGTGACTAAAAATATGAATGAAAAGTTAATAATAATGCAAAACATTTCGTACCATACAAATAAAATCAGTTTTTTTTAATAAGGAAAATGATTATGCATTTCCGTAAAAGTTTGATGAAGTCACTTCTGCGCGCAACGTAAGCGCCCTCGGATGCGCCTACGTTCACGCCGCGTAAACGCACCCGGAAGCGCCTACGTTCGCGCCACGTATGCACCCCTGAAGTGCCTACGTTCGCGCCACGTAAACGCAACCGGAAGCGCTCCGGAGCGCGCAGCGTAAGCGCGTCGAGTCATGTGACCTTAAAATAACACTTTTCATTGGTTGCTAACAGTTTTTTTTACAAAGAATGAAATCCCCACCCATTTCCTTCACTTCTTCTTTCACTTTTGTGACTGAAAGACCTGCCTTTTTGCTCTAGGATATTTCTTGGTTTTACAATGGCTGCCAGACAATCCAGCAGTGAGGATGACCCAGAATTCATTAATGAAGAGCCTCCTCAACGAAAAGTTAAGGAACATTTCATTTGGAAATTTTTTGAAATCCCACCTGGACAAAAAAAGGTAAATGCTCCAAAAGTGCAGTGCAGGATCTGCAAAGAAGAGCTGTCACGAGGTAACCCTTTGAAAAAGTACTCTTTTGAGAACTTCACAATGATCCGCCATGTCCAGAGGAAGCACCCCCAGAATTTTGCCCGGGAAAGTGTCAGGGCTCTGGCACAAGAGGTTCCCAGTGATGGGGCCTCTACATCCACCGGAGGAGCAACTTCTTCTGGGAGGGGGCAATCACAGGAGCAGGTGCCAAACATTCAATCTGCATTTAACCATGGTATCCTCAGATGCAGATACTGCAATCAACTCCTCACCTATGGGGAGCAAAGTGTCCAGCTCATGGTTCGAGCATTGGAGAACCATCACTGCCCTTCCCACCCCTTATTTTGGTTTTTTTTTTTTGCTCCTGTTGAGCAGTTTCCATTCCCTGTTTTTGTTCCTGTTTTGAAAAAAGAAGAAAACCAAAAGTTATTTTCAGAACTACCTCCATTTCTCATCAAACAGCTATATTCTTAAAAAAATGAAAAAGAGTAAGTGAAATAGAGTGCATTGATAATTGAAAGGAGAATGAGTAAGAAAGAACAGAAAGGTATGAGAGGAAAAAAGAAGTGAAGTAGGAGGACTGAAAGAAGGTGAGTGTTAGGAAAGAAAGTTATGAGAAGAAGAGTGAATATGGGGAATGTTGATATTCAATGAAAATGTTGAAAAAGAACAGGAGTGTTGAAGGATAAGAAAAGATGCATTGCTGGAGTTGAAGGTAGAAGGCCTCATTTATGAAGCCATGCGTCACTTTAATGCCATCAAAGCATCCCTTTTTGTGACACAACATTCCAATAAAAAATGCACCTTATTTAATTAATATTTACAAAGTGGCGTTTCTAGGTAAATACATCACTTTGTAAACCCCTGTGCCACATTATTCCTACATCAGGTGTAATGTATGCAAAAGGGACGTATTGACGCAAGAAAGGGTCGTAGAGGTGACACAGTGAATAAACTGGAGGCCTCATTTCTGAAAAGTGACGCATCGCTACGTGAAAACAGCGATGCGTCACTTTTCTGGGCGCACTCCTTATGACATTCCAGATATGTCATAATTAATTTATGACTAATCAATTCGCAAGGAATTACAGATACGTCAGTATTTCTGACGTATCTGTAAACACAAAATTGACACATTACTGGAGTGCGTCACAAAAGTGACGCAACTCCAGTAATGCGTCCTTTCACATGGGGAAAGCACCATGTGAAAGGTCTTGCGTCAGTCTTACACCTGCTGTGAGGCAGGTGCAAGATTTTGATGCAACAGCATCCTAAAAGTGACGCAGTGAAATCTCATAGATTTCACTGCATCGCTATTACCAAGCTTTTTGCGGGGGAACGCCCCCTCTGCATACATTATACCTGACGCAGATATAATGTGGCGCAGGGTTTTAAAAAGTGACCCATCTACCTAGATGAGTCACTTTTTAAATATAGCGCAACAAGGCGCATTTTTTTACACCGCTGGTGCGATGCGTCACTTTTCTGTGCGCACTCCTTACGACATTCCAGATGTGTCATATTTAATGTATGTCGAATCATGTCGCAAGGAGTTACAGATATGTCAGTATTTCTGACGTATCTGTAAACACAAAAGTAACGCATTGCTGGAGTGCGTCACAAAAGTGACGCAACTCCAGTAATGCGTCCTTTCACATGGGGAAAGCACCATGTGAAAGGTCTTGCGTCAGTCTTACACCTGCTGTGAGGCAGGCGCAAGATTTTGACGCAACAGCATCCTAAAAGTGACGCAGTGAAATCTCATAGATTTCACTGCGTCGCTATTACCAAGCTTTTTGCCGGGGAACGCTCCTCTGCATACATTATACCTGACGCAGATATAATGTGCCGCAGGGTTTTAAAAAGTGACCCATCTACCTAGATGCGTCACTTTTTAAATATAGCGCAACGAGGCGCATTTTTTTACACCACTGGTGCGATGGTGCTTCACCCCTTGTGAAAGGACTCATTACTGGAGTTGCGTCACTTTTGTGACGCACTCCAGCAATGCGTCACTTTTATGTTTACAGATATGTCAGAAATACTGACATATCTGTAACTCCTTGCGACATGATTCGTCATACATTAAATATGACACATCTGGAATGTCGTAAGGAGTGCGCACAGAAAAGTGACGCATCGCACCAGCGGTGTAAAAAAATGCGCCTCGTTGTGCTATATTTAAAAAGTGACGCATCTAGGTACGTGGGTCAATTTTTAAAACCCTGCGCCACATTATATCTGCGTCAGGTATAATGTATGCAGAGGGGGCGTTCCCCCGCAAAAAGCTTGGTAATAACGATGCAGTGAAATCTATGAGATTTCACTGCGTCACTTTTAGGATGCTGTTGCGTCAAAATCTTGCGCCTGCCTCACAGCAGGTGTAAGACTGTCGCAAGACCTTTCACATGGTACTTTCCTCATGTGAAAGGACGCATTACTGAAGTTGCGTCACTTTTTAAATATAGCGTAACAAGGCACATTTTTTTACACCGCTGGTGCATCACAACAAGTGACGCACAGGCGGCGCAAAACTGGCAGCGCAAGGCCTTCATAAATATGGTCCTGGATTTTCCCCGTGCTTCGCTACCCGGTGCGCTTCCCGGTGCGCGTACCGGGCGCTCTCCCCGCGCAAATCGATTTTTTTTTAAAATGCCCCGCAGGACCCTATTTTAGCCCCTACATTAAACCTAGGGGGTCAGGAGGGGGTCTACCCTGCCCCCTTATGGTCAATTCCCCCCTTTGTTTTTGCCACCTCTTGTATCTCGATTTTACCGAGACACAAGATTGCGGCCGCTCCAGACTGTTTAGAATGTTTACAGACACCCAAGAGCCAATCAGCTTTCTGCGCGCAAGTCGCGTGGCGCGCCCGGTGCGCTCCCCGGAGCGCGTACCGGGGTGCGCCTATAGATATATATATATTTTTTTGAACCTAAATTACTCAAAATCCACTGGAGCACATATCTTGAGACATAGCAAAGGCACATCGGGCTACTAGTCCCTACAATTTTGCCAAGTTTGGTGTAAATCCATTCAGCCGTTCGAGCTAAAAGTGAAATCGACCGCCCTATGGAAATTAAAATGTGGAAAACGCGTTTTGGGACCCACCTTTTATCTCGGCCCTCGCTTGACAAATCCCCCCCAAACTTTTCAGGGAAAGACCGGAACTCGACGAGGCCATTTTGAGGAAATATTCAGGCAGATTCGTCAAATGGTGCCAAAGTTATTCCAAATAGAATTTTGAGATTTAACATTGAAAAAAGTCCTAACTATAACTACCTACTGGCGACCGCCAGTAGGTTATATATATATATATTCCGGTACTCTATCCTAGGAATCCACTCCACAACAGGACTCAGATAGACAAGCGCGGACCCAGTATTTCGTGCTTTCTTCAAGTTTATTTAAAGAAAAGTCTCGCCTGCATCAGTATGCCGCCATGACGCGTTTCGGTCCGACCTGGACCTTGATCACATGACCTATATATATATCTCAAATTACAAGCCAAAGTATTTCTTCACTTTTTATTCCAAATCACATGGTTTGTGATGTCACTAGAAGTGGGTGTGTACACAATTAAGCAAATATAATATTGCATGTCTTTTGTGGCAATGTTACTGCGTGAACATGGGTGTGTAGCTGAAACGCATAGCTGTTCTGTGTGGTGTTGCTGTAAATAAACTACCTTTTGCTGATTCCTGTGGTCCGTCTCTCGTTTACCGGCGCACTCTGTGGTCGTGGCGCTGTGAGATCTGAGGAGGAGCCTGTATTCTATACGATAGCGGAAGTTGATTTGCTTCCGCAACGGACCCCTTCTTCCCAAGCTGGTGCCGCCTTCAAAGCAAACTTTCTTTCGAATCTCGTGTGGGAAATTACGGAGGCTACCCCCTGGATTGCTGGTATCACTGAAGCCGCGCTGCGGAAACGGCGGGAGCTGTAACGGAGGATCGTGTCGGAGGACTCGGCGTGCGTAGCGGTTCTCGCCATACCACACGCAGTGAGTGCAAGAAGCGTTTTCCAGGTGAAGAAGTTAGCAAACAGTAATATTTCTAAAAGAAGAAAAGAGCAATACATTTCTTCTTCAATTGCAACTAAAACAAACACAGAGCTCATTTTCACAATGTCTGACGAAATTGAAAGATTGCGTGAAGAAGCGGCAAATTATCTATTTGATGGTTATAAAAAAGCCACAACCAAGAGCAAAACATCTCTGCCTAGCAACGAGGACGCTGAGCAGTGCAAAAACCTAAAAACTATATTTAAAGAATTAGAAAAACTAAAAAAATTAGAATGCACAAAATGGTGGGAACTCAAGTCCTTAAGCAAATACGAGGAAGTGGTCAGAGTCCCACGTGGTGTGCGGATCTGTTTGGTACCAAGCTTTGACAAGCCAAACCCAGCAATGCTACAAGAATGGGGTGAAAGCAATCTGGCTGCATCCATGAACTTAGTTTGTATCCTTATTAAGTATGCGGCTATTGATAGAAGTAAAATACTAGAAAAAATCAAGTCTATCGAGTTGGAGCTACAATCTAGATCCGAGCAAGATGAAATAAAGAAGTCAACAGAAACGATGAATGACCAGCTAAAGAAATAGGAGAAGAAAATCAAATTGAGTAAGGCGACAAAATTCACACGAGATGCGGATGATTACGCAAATGGAAGGATTTTCACCTTCTCACAGCCAAACAGCAACAATATAGTAGCAAAAGAAATGCCAATTCCAAAACAACTGGTACATCTAATGCCGAAGCCAGAACCAGTAGATCTGTAACTCTTCAGGAAGATGATAACAACGCTGAACAAGCAAGCATCGAAACAGCTTCTACAACTAGTGATTCTAGCCTGGGCTCCAATTCCTCTCAGTTGGATTTAAACTTACTTGGACTAACTCAGTTAAATCTCCAACAGGAAATGGATTTCATTGTCGAGGAGAGACTACAAACACTGCGACCGAGGCAACAAAAAGAGCAAACAAACAAAGACGTAACAAACGTAGAAAAGAAAGGAGACGCAAGTGGAAACAACACGCAACACGCAACAACAGAAAAAGAAGAAAACCTGGGTGAAAAGACGGTAATTGACAATACTATAATTAATCTTCATTGAGCAAAGCGGAAGAACAAATGCTATCCTTAGGCTTGAATTACTGCCCCGTGCAAAGTTTAAATTATCCCATGACTCGTGTTGACCTGTTTCATTTTATATGTAAGTTAAAGTTGAAAAAACATTTTGCCTTGAAAGCAGCCAAAGCCACTGCCTCTAACCTAGATAGCTGCGATATTAATGATTCACATGATATCAATTTATTGGCTGCCTCTGACGTTCACACCTTTTTAGATATGAATGATTTAAATAATCCAACTGATGATTCAGATTGTGATATGGATGCAACAACACAAGCCAGACTCACTAAAATTTCGATCTCGCAAAGAGGAGCTGGGCTGACCCCCTTCAAACGGAAATCAAAATTTATGCCTGTAATGCAGAAGGACACAATTGATGTTTTCCATGATTGTGTTACTATTGACATCAAAAAACTATATTCAAGAACCAATTTATTTATAGTCTTGTCTTGTCTTGTAAAGCGCTTGATTCAATTCCCGAAGGGATATCTCTGCGCTTGTGCTTCTACTGGATAGTTAATATTAGCTTTTAGCTGTAGGGTGGCAGAGTTAGTCTAAGGCAGTGTGAAGAGATATGTTTTTAGATTTTTTCTAAAAGGTTCAAGGCTGGTGATCTGTTTCAGCACAGGGGGCAGGGAGTTCCAGAGGACAGGTCCTTTATATAAGAGGGCTCGATCACCCTGTCTGGCTCTTCTGACTCTAGGGACCTGAAGCAGTTGATGGCCGCTGGAGCGCAGGGTGCGTCCAGGGGTGTATGGAACAAATTTTTCCTTTAAATATTTGGGACCAGTGCCAAACAAGCATTTATGTATCGTGCAACATATTTTAAATTTAACACGCTGCTTTACTGTTAGCCAGTGGAGTTGGTGCAGAAGGGGACGGGAAGGAGTTCTGGGGGGGGGCATTAAGAGCTAACCTTGCTGCCGTGTTTTGGACTACTTGTAATTTTTCCAGTTGTTCCTCATTTGCCGATATATATAGGCCATTACAGTAGTCCATTTTGCTTATTATTAAGGTCTGAATGAGTGTTTTCCTGTGGTTGTCTGGCAGAAAAGGGAAGACGCGCCGGAGCAACCCCACCACACGGAAACAAGTGCCTGAGACTTGAGTGGTGTGTTCCTTAAGTAGGAGTGCCTGATCCAGCTTAATGCCAAGCTTTTTAACTTTTTGTTTGGGGCTTGGGACAGGTCCCAGTTCCAAAGGCCACCAATCTGGGGACCACATTAGAGTTGCCCCTCCCAAACAACATGACCTCAGTTTTGGTCACGTTGCATTGGAGGTAGTTCTGTGCCATCCAATGTGCCACTGCTCTCATTCCATCCCCAAAAGATGTTTGGATTGTGGGTGTGAGAGTTTGGAAAGGAAACAGAAGCTGGGTGTCATCAGCGTATGACACCGGGGTGAACCCATATGATCTTATAATGTTTGCTAAGGGGGCCATGTACACGTTAAAGAGTGTGGGGCTTAGACATGAGCCCTGTGGCACTCCCTTAGTGAGCTCCCTTAGAGTGGAAGAGTGGGAGCCCAGTTTAACACCTTGTGAGCGATCCGAGAGAAAGCTTTGCAACCACGACATAGCCACACCTCCTATACCCACATCTCTCAGTCGGCCGAGAAGAAGTTCATGTGACACCGTGTCGAAGGCAGCGGATAGATCTAACAGCACCAGAATCACTGAGCCCCCTCTATCAAGTGACATCCTGATGTTATCGGTCACTGAGAGGAGGGCTGATTCTGTGCTGTGATTGGGCCTGAAACCAGATTGAGAGTGGTCCAGGCCCTCCGCTGCCTCGATGTATTTTGACAGGTGAGTGTTCACATGCTTCTCGGTGAGTTTACTGAGATAGGGTAAAAAGGAGATGGGTCTAAGGTTGGAAAGGTCCGTCCATGGAAGTGCGGCATTCTTTCGGATAGGGTTGACCACTGCTTTTTTCCATTCTGCTAGTACATGTCCTTCTCTGAGGGAGTGATTTATAATTGTTTGGATTTGGGGTCCTAAGAGGGTGCTCAGGGGGGCCATCATTTTGGCTCGTACGAAATTGTTAGGGGAGCCTGATTTTATGTGGCTGGTAAAGAGGGGGAGATCTGTGTCAGTGACTGGTGGAAAGGTTAGTAAGGACGCTTTCTTTTTTGTGGGTATGATGGGGGTAGGGGTGCCACAGTTAGAGCTGGTGGCTTTCAGAATTTTCTCATAGATTGTGTTTATTTTGCTTTCAAAAAACAATGATATTTCATTACACAATGGTAGTGAGAAATCGTCTGGGCTAGCACAGGCTGTGGGTTTGACGAATGCTTCCAGTATTTTGTATAATTCCTTCAAGGAGTTTCCTGCTTCTACCAATTGCTGGACAAGACTGTCCTTGCGGGCCTTTTTAATGTTTTTATAGTAGTCTGTTTGCGCTTCATAGTGCGCTATCCTATTCTCTTCTGTATGTGTCTTCCTCCATTTTTTCTCTAACCTCCTGCATCCTTGCTTCTCAGTTCTCAGTGCTTCTGTATACCATTTGTCCTGTTTATTTATGGTGAATTGTTTGTGCAACTTCAATGGGGCCAGCTTGTCTCTTGCCTCAATAAAGGATTTATTGAATTTGGTTAGTGTGTCTTCCACTTTGTCTGTTTCCAGAAATTTGGGCTTTTCCCAAACCCTTTGCTGCTCTTCTACTGTTACCCTGTGCCACTGACGGCGCCATATTGGTGGGAGGGTTTTTTTGTGAGGACCTGTGTTAATTACAGGTAGACAGAATTCTACCAGGTAATGGTCTGTCCATTCTAGCTGGGTAGCAGTTTTACAATGGATTTTATCACAGTTCGAAAAGAGCAAGTCTAGGGAGTGTCCCCCTTCATGTGTGGGTCCATTGTTCTGTAGTTCCAGGCCCAGGGTGGACAAATCTGCAAGCAAAGATTTTGTTTCTGCAAGCTCTGGAATGTCTGCGTGTATGAAAAAATCGCCCAGAAGAAAGAAGTCTTCTTTGGCTCTAAGATAGGGAGCTAACAGTTCCAAGAGAGAGAGAGAAAATCCTGAGCATGGTCCTGGTGGACGATAGATGAGCGCCCCTTTCTTGGATATTTTTGTGGATAGATTGATTCTGAAAGTTATGATTTCTAGTGTGGGGCAACATTTTTCTCCAATATGGTGACCTTCAGGTGTTCTTTATATGCGATGGCCAGACCGCCTCCTATTTTGATGGGTCGATCCATATTTAGGAACTTATATCCTAGAGGAACCCCTAAAGTGATAGCGGGGATAGTATGGGGCTTAAGCCATGTTTCTGTGAAGAAACATAGATCCGGTTGTAATGTGTGAAGTAGATCCCATATTGGAAGTTGGTGTTTGGGCATAGAGCGTACAATCAGTAGTATGCATTTTAGTCCTACTTTTAGTCTATCTGTGACTGTGGCCGGTGCTTCGGAAGGATTTAGGTAGGTCGCTTGAAAATGACAAGTTTTACAAGAAAAAGGACCCTCTGGACATGGCCATTTCTCACTAATACAGTCTGGCACGCGAAAAGGTTTCAGGTTGAACAATTCTTGGGCGGAATTCCTGAGTGTGCTTTGCGGGGTAATCGAATGGAGCATGGCCTCTGACCCCTGGCCCCGTCCTGGCGCGGACGGGCAGCTCTTTGGCTGGTCTTCGGCGTGTATTTGGCTGCGCGTGATCGCTGCGCGCTCCTGAGGGGGCAAGGGCTAAATAGCCCCTGAAATTAACCACTAGAGCGCTACCCGCTCCAGTGAATACAGGAAGTGCTGTAAGTGTATGGCTCTCACCTGTTCGCCCGCCGCACAACGGTACTAGTTACCCTGTCGGAACGAGGCGGACAGGAAGGAGAGTTGAGCCACCACTACTCGCTGTCTTCAGAACGTGTAACGGGCTGAGGCCGCTTCCCTACTAGTCAATCAAGTGAGGGAGAGTTGGCGCGGTGAGTTCTAGCGCATTGGTAATCAGCACATAGAATACCAATTTTGTAAGAGTAAAAATGCGCGTTCGTAATCAACACACACGGTATTTACACAATTTAAAATTGCACAGTGCGCTCAAAGCTTTGGTGAGGTTAAAAGTCCTGATTGTTTACAGCATAAATCGCTAGTAGCGCTGTACCAGTGTCAGCAAGCGGGTCGGGGACACTGCCACTGTCTCCTACCGCAAACGCGCTGTCTCTTTGTCTCAATAACAAGAGACAAAAGAAAATCACTCACTGAAAAAGGGAATATACAAAACTAATGAAAAAATTGGGAGAAAATCATGAAATAGTAATCAAAAATTCTGACAAAGGTGGCAACCTGGTCATTTGGCCTAAAACAGACTATGTAAACGAAGCAATTAGACAATTAAGTGACCCTGTTTGTTATAGAAAATCTACTTCTAAAGATTACGACAATGCCAAGACGATTCTACACAAAATGCTGGGGCAATGGAAGAGAGAAGGACTCATTTCTTTTGATGAATATAAATATATGACTGTTGAGTTCCCTGCATTACTAGCCCTTTACTTAATCCCCAAAATTCATAAAGCTATTACTCCAGTTCCGGGGAGGCCGATTATATCGGCCATACATAGCATGGGTGAAAAGGTAGGAGAATACATAGACTTTTTCCTTCAGAACATAGTAAAGAACTTACCCAGCTATGTACAAGACACTAGTGATTTTTTGTTAAAGATTCAAGACATTGACTGGGATCAAGATATGTGGCTGATCTCTTTAGATGTAGAATCACTATACACTAGCATTGACCACACTCAGGGCCTCTCTGCTGTTAAACATATCCTGGCCAAACGTCCCATAACTCTATATGAGCATAACAAGGTAATCATGTGGCTGACAGAGTGGTGCCTCAACAATAAATACTTTTTGTTTGGTAAACAGATTTACAAACAATTGAGAGGAGTGGCAATGGGGGCCTGTTTCTCCCCCAGCTACGCATGCTTGCAAGTAGGCTGGTGGGAGGAGCAGGTCCTTGCCGTCGATCTCCACCAATGGATGCACAACAATGTCACATGCTATTTAAGATACATAGACAACATCTTTATAGCATGGAAATGGACCAAGGAGGATGCTCTATCGTTTGTCAGACATATGAATGATAATTCCCTCAATCTGAGATTCACTGCACATATTGATAAACAAAAAATAAAAAATTTTGACGTGGAAATCTATATCTCTAACTGTAAGATCAATATGACCCTGCATCGGAAAACCACTGCAGGGAATGCTACACTCCATGCGTCTAGCATGCATCCCAAACACACTATTGCTAGCATTCCGTATGGGGAGATTTTAAGACTAAAGAGGATCTGTAGCTCGCCTGATGATTTTGAGTATTGTCTCAAGGATATCTTAACACGACTCAGAGCTAGAGGTTATTCTGAGACTACTCTCAATCAGGCTATAGATAAAGCTCAAATCTAGAACCAGAGAAAGTCTGTTCCCTAACCCAATAAATATACTGATTTTGGAGGGATCCTCTGAGCCTAGAGAAGATAGTTCCCGCATAATAACCACCTACAGCAGTGAAGACAGAAAGTTAAAAGCTATAATGAAAAAAAAGTGGCCTATTATTCTAAGTGACCCTGTATTAAATCACAGGCTACCCAATACTCCTACCATTACATTCAGACGAGCTAAGAGTATGGGTACTATTTTAGACAAATCTGCTCCAGAACTTAAAGCCAAAATCCCTTGGCTCCAACCTTCCAATGGCTTCTTCAAGTGTTCTAGTTGTCGTGCCTGTAAATTCGGCATCAACACCACTCATTATGTCACCCCTTTCTGTACTGTCCCTAGACTTATTAATGGCAGTTACAATTGCAAAACGGATCATGCCGTTTATGTCCTGACATGCACCTGTGGCCTAAAGTACATAGGCAGTACCAAACTCCAGGTGCATGTCAGGATACTACAACATCTTCGGGCAATTTTGCATAATGATCCGGCTTATCCGGTTGCCCGCCACTTCAGAAGAGCTCATAACAATGACCTGTCTTGTCTAAACTATTTTGTAGTGGGGGCAATATTGCCATTAAAAAGAGGAGATGATCGAGAAACTTTATTAAGACAACTTGAAACTAGAATGATACTTGAATTTGATAGCCGTTGGCCGTTGGCCGAATGGACTTAATAATTTAGATGAATTACATCATTTTTTGTAAAGACTGGATATACTGTTTCTTTAATCCTCTGTACCCCATGATCTATACTTCCTGTCAGTTAGGTTCCCTATTGAAGGTTGAGTGGGTCAGAGGATCTTGATGAGTTTTATGGGCATGTCTATCGTCAATTTGCTACTCTGTCTGAAACTAACTTGTGCATTTCTGTATTTCTCTATTTATTCTATGACTATGTTATTCCTTGATGTATATATTCGCAGTATTGTACTCCTTTATAATATGTATATATATATTTTTATAGCGCAAATACAGTAACAGTGAGTCGCCGGGCAGGCAGAATGGAAGAAGCTCGATCCCTGTTTTGTGAGGGTGAACCGGCAAACACAGGACCAGCGAACAGTAATGAAACATTGACAACTACACCTGATAAATCGGTAAAACAGCTGCTGTTTCAATATGAGAAGTTGTTGAAAAAGGAAATTAATAGGTGGTGGGAGGTGACTTCGCTGAACAACTATATAGAAGTTGGGAGGGTGCCAAGGGGCCTCAGAATTATGATTACCCCAACATATCAAAATCCCCACCCTAAACTGATTGAGGATTGGTCCGAATTAATGGCAGGAACCTGCAAGAATATGCTTGGCCTGCTGTCAAAATATGCGGGCATGGAGCTGGAACAAGTGATTTCAGACATTGCCAAATTGAAAGCAGAGTTGGATAAACTTGATGCCAAGGAGGAAATAGCTAAAGCCATTGAGCAGATGGAAAAGAGGCTTGACAAGTATGAGAATGAGATCAAACAGAAGAAAAAGACCAAGTTCTTGGGAGACAAACAAGACTATGCCAGTGGGCGTATTCTTACTTTCGGAAAGAAATATGATGCGGCAATCAAACAATTTAAACAACTTGCAGGACAACAACAGAATGTAACGGTTTCCGAATCTGGGTCAGAAAACTATTCGGATTTTGAAGAAATTCTGGACACTAGCGGGAGAAGTTTGCTTTCCTTTAAACCCATGGAAGAGTATGATTTTTTACAGTTAACACTGACATTGAGGGCGAGACCACCAAATCGAACTTACGGAAGAGGAAGAGGAGGAAACGCAAGAGGAAGACAACAAGGCGTGGGGGGAAACAGCACAAGAGGAGGAATGTCGCATGGGAAAACGCAACGACAGAACAAGCAACAATGATGGGTGAGCCCAACTTGACCATTGTTAACATTTCCTCCCACGTTTTAACTGAGGCTGAAAAATCGGTTTTGGAGTTGGGCTTGACTTTCTGCCCCACAGCCAACTTCGATTACAGCCAAACCAGGATTGATGGTTTTCTCTTTGTCCGTAAATTAAAATTGATGAAAATGTTCGCACTGAAGAAGAAACGTGCTTTAGAACATAAAAGCAATGATACCATTTGTAGCACACAGGTGTCAAGAGTCTTACAAATGCAATATGTTGACAGTCTGGCGAGTGCATTTGAGTTGTGTGGGGAAGATGTGAGTGGTTTGGATGATGAAGAAATTTTGGATAGGATGGGATTAACACTGGGAGGCAGAAGTGTCACGAACCATAGACCCAATGTAGTGTAGTTCCTAGTTTCCCACTAGGCCCTGCGCATTGGAATAACATAAACAGTAGTATCGACGTGGAACTGCTTATATTCCAGGCCTCCACTGACTATGCTAAACTTAATTGGGTTGTGTTACCAACTAGCTCAGAGGTCACTGGAAACTTTCTTCTCTGCATAGGAAGTGATCAGCTTCCTTGGCACAGACAAGAAGGGATTCAGTTTTCCAACAACCGTGCAACATGACAACTTTGCTCCTCAGATCAGGAGTCAATCTCTAGGGTCATGTGAAACAATAGACATGTATTTCACTCAGTCAGTCTAGTGCAGTTTACTTTCACGAGATGTAGAGAATAGAGAGACGGGCGTTTGTCAATAAAGGGTTAACATTTATTGAACAGTCTTTCTTCTCGTACAAGAGAAATGTATTGCCACAATTGCAATAATTGTTATTATAAAAAGTACGTACAATAAGATAAGTATTGCGAAATAGAACTGTAAAAGCATTGATATGGTTTCTTAGCCATACAATGGTTTAAAAGTAATAAAACATATATACAGTCATATATACATTAGGCTAACATACTCAACTGGTGCTTCTAACTAAGCCTAGCCCAGTGTGCCTGACCTAAGCCTAACACGTGAAAAGGGGAGTAAGTAAGTAGCTTAAGTTAAGTTGGTTTTGCCAAGGTTTGTTTCAAGAATTCTCGTCTAAGGGTTTAGTCAACACCATACCTCTGAATAGAATGATGGAGGATTGAATCTCCTTCAGGGGTCTCTCTCGATATCCCAGTCACCCGCGAGGGTAAACCGGAAGCGCCGGGACTGGATTTCTCTGCACGAGAAAGGCAGCGGCTCTCTTCAGCGCGTCGAGGAAGGAGGCGGGGGACAGCGTCCGCGGGCAGCTGGAATCTGCTGGATGTCTTCGCAGAGGACGGCTGTTCAGCTCCTTAAGCGTACTGCACCATAGGTCGCGCTTTGGCGGCGATAATGGTAATCAGCAGCTTCACCACCACAGGATAGCAGGCTGCAGCGACAGAGTGCTAGATTTACCAACACAGGGTCATGCAGGCAGCTGGCATCAGCAACAGTCAACGAACATTGCTTAAGGCAACGTTGGTAATATTTATACCTGACAGGTGCCGGGTTTGACGCAAGTTTGCTGGACATAAGACGTCAATTAAAGATGTCACTAGGAAGTGATAGTTATCAGTTGCTCATTAGAGTTCCATTACTAATCAAAACATAGCAAGCGGGGATTTCCAGGTTTGCTAAGTTTTTATCTTGTTGAAGAACTCGGAGTGTTATCTAGGAATATCAGATAGTGACTGCTGCTCTGTCATTGCACTAATTGGTCACAAAGGAAGTAGCAGAGAGTCATGCTGGAATGTGGCTCTGTTCGTGTGAGGCCAGAGATGACTTTTCAGAAAATCGCACTTGAGCGGTTATGCCAATATAGGGAATAAATGGATTTATAGCCGAATAGGGGCATAAGGTCACAGTATCGATCAGGAACCTAGATTAACACGCAACACCCACTCCACGGGTTAATGTCCATCAAAATTACTAAAACTAAGCAATTAGATGCATGTGTAACATTGCCCACCCCAAAATACATAAATGCATTCGAAATAGGCGTACTTGTAATACATGGAATTTAGGTACTGTACGTTGTTTTTTTTTTAAAAGCATAGAAATCATTCAAATAACTATTGCATATGAAATCAATGAACGATTATTCAAAAAGAATTACACATGAAGTATCTCTGACAGAAGAAATGCGAGATAAATCATCACATTAAAATGCATTGTAATAACATGTGTGCTAGAGGCTGGTGTAATGTTGTTATGTCTCTAGATGTGTTTAGAAATAGAAGTGTGAAGCTTCTGTTCTCTAAGAATAGTTTTTACGTTAAGCAAAGAATTGATCGTGCCAAAAAAAGGTCAATATTTTATAAAAATTGTCCAATTCAAAGAATTATTGCTTGAACGGGGAAAAATAGATTTCCAAAGCTCTTGGCAGTTATTGTTGATCAAAACTGAAGGCCGAATTCAGAGTTCATGGAACGCTGTGTCGGAAAGCTTCTAAAAGTTATTGTTTCTCTACGGGTGAGAACATCGTATCAGACAGGCTCTCAAAGAATTGGTCTACAAATTCAGGTGATAGTTCAACCAAATTAGATAGCGCTGTAACTTGGCAGGTGTGAGAATGATTGCTGTCATCATATTCGGGAGCAGCAATGCTCACAGCTCGCTGTACCTGGGTGATGTTGCTTTTGTCACTCGCTCCACTGTTACCACTTGGCTGTAGTACAGGAGTCTCCTCAAATGCCGTCATCAGGATTGGTAGCCGCTGGGGGACAACACAATGCGTGAGCCGTTATTGGACTGAGCAAAGTATCGACGTCCATTGGTACTGCTGATGGAAGTGAAAGACAGATGTCCAACACGCATTCATCGCCGCAAAGCATACACCGTAGCACAGGTAAGATGCAATTTTGCCATATTGGTCTGAATGAAAGGAACCAGGTCATGTTTAGATCTCTCAGCCTGGCCAATCCGAGGACGTTAGTTATCCTGTCCCGGTAGCGCATTGCTAGGATTGTCTCTTCCATTCCCATGGGAGCTATGTCTGAGCCGAGGCTTGCCATAACGAAGCAGGAGGGTCAAAAATAGAATCCCTGCGATGAGTCCCAAAAATAATGGTATGCCGCCAAAAATGGAGTGCACAAAATTAGGAAAGATTCCCAAAATTGCCTGGAAGGGTGTTAGCAGTCCCGTAAAGACTATCTTAAATATGCCTGGGATGCTTGTTGCACTAGACATGTTAAGGAGTTGGCTGAACATTTCTACGAAATGCACGGGGCAATTTGTTGATAAAAGGTCATGAACTTCAGTAGCCGTCCTTGCGACTAGAAGATCATACGTCTCTTTAGATGACGTTATAGGCACTGTTGTCTCTAAAAGTACAGATTTAACTTTGCTTAATGTATCAATTCGTATAGAATAGAGATTCAGACGAGGCCAGAGGGGAGTCACTATGTCTGGAGGCCCGCTCGGGAACAATGCTTGCATACAACATTTGACCATGGACGTTACTTCTATTAGATAACTTTTCCCTGGCGTCAGGCCACAACATCTGTGATCCGTTCTAAGAATGTAACTCCCGTATGCGAGTTGCATTAAGAAGGGCTCTATCTGAGTTGCAGGTGTGACTAGCTGGTGGCATGAAAGGTTGTTTGAATTTCCATCACATGCTCCGTGTAAATTAATACCCTGACACAAAAGTATACCGCTTAGTGAGTGTTTACAGTTATCACCACTAAGAAATACATTTTTGTCGCTGTCACTATAGCAAGAATGAGTGTATGGTAATTTCCATTCGGATTTTACATATCCTTTACCCAATTGTTCACATTGGCCAGCAGGTATGTATTAAAGGCACTTTTTAAATCGGAAAGTTGTTATCGGAATTGTGATAATCCCGTGTATTATCCATTCAATGACAGGACTCTCTGACATTGTCAATGGTAATCTCTCGAGTTTTTCGATGCTCAGGATTGTATAGTCTGCTCCTTTCTGTGCCAAACTGATCTGTTTATCAGTAAGGTTAAAACTGGAAAATAATGACGTAGTGTTTATCAAACGCCAAGGCACATAGCCTGAACGAAGGTTTTGCAGCGTCCAGCCTAGTTCTATAATAGAGCGTAATTGAGACTGGCCATGTTGTAACATAAGCAAATCTCTGTCTATCACATCAAAGGCAGAGGATACAATATTGTCCAACGAATATATTCTGGAAGACAGAGTCGTTAACCCATTGTCTACCACAGAAAGTGATTTCTCCAAATTAATATGATCAATTTCTCGTATTTTTTCAGCAGTTTCAATTTGCTTTACTTTCCAAGCCTCGTTGTAAGCAGCATAGATGCTGGTCGCTATGAAACGCTTTTGACGCTGTTTGCGTGGTCCAAGAATGAAATCGCGCAAATCAGCACCATCTTTTAATAAAGACAAGTGTTGCTTAATTTCAGCCAGTGTGGATGTTTTTAGCCATTCAAGGCAGAGCTTCCCTACACTGTATGTTGTTATAATCCCTGGATGTTGTCTCTGGGAATATCTAGAGTCTAATTTTATTTATTTTATTTATTTTAACGATTTGTACAGCGCATGGTGACCCGAGGGCATCCCCGCGCTAGAATCTTGAAGGCGAACCTGAGGGCAGACAGGGGGGAAAATTTTTTATTTAGGGAACAGTAGCGTTTTCAGTTTCTTCCTGAACTGCAGGTGATTGGATTCCAGTCGGAGGGTACGGGGGAGGGCGTTCCATCTCGTGGAGGCATTGATCGAGAAGCGGCGGCCACCTGAGCGTGTCTTTTTATGCCTAGGGACGTTGGCCAGATTCTCGTTTTCCGAGCGGAGGGACCTGGAGACTTTGTAGGGGGTAACCAGGTTTCTTAAGATGTTTGGGCCGGAACCGTTAAGCAGCTTATGAGCAGTGCAGAGGGTCTTGAAATCGACCCTTTGGCGGATAGGAAGCCAGTGGAGGTCTTGGATTGCATGCCTGGCTGATGTTCTAGATGGGAGATTCCAGAGTAGCCGGGCGGCTGCGTTCTGCGTTCGCTGGAGTTTGGCGAGGGTCGATTCTGGTGCTCCGAGGTATATCATGTTACAATAGTCCAGCCTTGCGAGTACCAGGCCCTGAACTAGAAGTTCAGGAATCTGGTCATTTTTAACCCCTGTGTTTTATTCAGGAATCTATCTTGACAGCTGTTTGTGTCTGTAGGCCAGATTAACCTCTTTTTCCAATCAGGATGTGTTCTGTTGAAATTTAAAATTTGTGTTACGTCTAACTCAATATCTGCAGTTGCATTTTCAGGTATTGGCTTTGGTATAGACGGTGTTTTAAGGTCTTTGATCTTAGCTAGGCCAAGACAAGATGTTTGGTGTATTGTGTCATTTAAAAACAACATTTGTTCTGGTATCATGCAGGTTCTAAATAGTGCTTCAATGCCTTGCACCTGCCAATCTTTTGTACCCCAAATCGTTTTCGTTTCAATATTATTTTTCCAATAATCAAAACCAAATGTCATCATCTTGTCATAAAATGCTTCTGAATATATCAATTTAGAATTTGTCAGCATTGTTTTCATTCCTGTTTTATCTAAAAGTTTGTAATAAAACGTTTCTGCATCACTGGTGTTAAACCCTGAGAAGTATTTGAATTTCTCAAAAAATGCTTTAGAACTGCTTTTAGGTGGTGTAGAACAATGTTCCCATTGATTATACATAAAAACATTTCTAGGCTGTGCAGATTTATGCAAGTAATGATCCCCATAGTGGGTGTAACAGAATAACTGCTCATAACTAGATGAACCTTGTAAATAATCATGATCTGTGAATCTAGCTGACATTACTAAATCAGACATCATGTCATTAATACTGTTAAAGTCCCAATCATCAGAGAATGTACTCGGTTTTACAAAGTCACTTAAGGAAACCTTTAGTTGATGAGGATACTTCAGGATTTCGACCGGACCATAGATCTCATAGTCTGTTTTTTCCCATACTACCCCACCAGGTATTGGAATTGCTGTGACATTTACTGTTGACAGTTCTCTTTTCTTCACGTGGGATGATCTGTGTGGTTTCAGGACTAGGTTGATGTTCTGACTTGCTGTGTCCATTCAATTGTAATAAACTTCCCTAAAATTAAAACTAAAATTAGGCATAGTAGGAGTATGAATACCCCTGAAATAATCCAATGCTCAATCAACGGTAAATCCAGATATAATTCTTTGATTTGTTGAAGGAGTCCTGTTGTATTTTCTTTAGAATACTTTTTTGTTTCTGGCATCACTTCGGGGTTGTTTTGATCTTCAGAGAAGTTGTCGAAGTTGATGAAATAACCAGAGGCAGTTCTGTCAATTGATGGGATTGTTCTTTCAATCTGTCTCTCGGTAGCACTTTCTGATGCCACATCATTGTAGACTGGTGTTGTTTCTTGACGAACTGTTTCAATCTGTGTTTCAAGAGGCACGAGTTCCATGGCATTATTGCATAGTCCTTCATTGTGCACTGCAGGCTGATCGAATGTGACGAGTCTTTCAGTTTGAACCTCTTGGATTGTTGCAAGTTTGGGTATTCTGTTGTTTCTTGGGAGTCCACTGGGCCTACTGTTGATTATAGGCCACATGATTGTGGTTTTACCAGATCGATAGACACGATTCTTGTCTCCTTTTTACCAGCAAGGGGCGGAAGCACAACTGATCTTGTTCCGGTGACTGCCAAGACAGGTACTGCTTTTCTGTAAGAAGGCCCAAATTCCTTCTTAACCGCGATCTTTTCTCTGACTAGATCCCCAATCTTTGGAATCCAGACAGGCCTTGCTGGGGCTGTTGCGGGTGGTGCCTCGTCAGTGGTACTTGGCTGTTGCTTTAACTTTATGTTGCTTAATGATTTTCTTGTTTCATTCAGTTCCTGTAAAACAGCCAAACGATCTTTGATGTCAAAGTGCTTTGTTTCTTCTTGTACCACTGACATCTGACTATCGAGGTCCTGAACTCGCATTCTAATTCCGAACAATAGTTCGTATGGGCTGAAACCTTTTAGAGAATTTCTTGGCATGTTGTTAAGACTAGTCTGGACACTTATTAAATGTTTGACCCACCCAGCGCCTGAACCTAATACCTTCGCTGTTATAGATTGCTTTATGTCCCGGTTTTTTCTTTCTACCACACTATTCCCTTCCGGGGTATGACGGACAAGAATACCGCAACCCAATTCCCATGCTGGCCATGGCCTCCTTATAGGCTCGAGAGCTGAAAGCAGGACCCTGGTCAGAATGGAACGTGGTAATTGCGTATGTGCCGATAAAGACCCTCAAATCTTTTATTACCGTTCTAGCGTCAGCCGAGCGCTGGAGGCCTCATTTTTTAAGTGCTTTTCGTCTTAACTAATTAATAGGACGCAGGTTGGGGTGCAGGCAGCGTTACGCTCTTTCTGATTGGTAGCCGGTAGCATGGTTCACTACTGCGATCCCTATTGCAGTTTTCACAGTTGTTTGCATATATTTGGTGTTCTACACTCATTCCCGGCCACCAGTATACTGATTGTAATTCAGTCAGAGAAACCTTAATTGTTTGGTGTCTCAGACCCAAACCCATATGTGCGTCTGCTATTAAAAATATTCTCCTGTTCGTGTTTGGAATTACTCTGTCCCCCACTCCAGGGATTCGAGCAAAAGGAACGGAGTTTGCATCGATTATGTATGCATAATTGAGTGGATAGTTTACGGGTAGTGCTGCACAGTCGCCTTTTACGGTCGTTTTTACTGCCAGCATGGTTTCCCCGTCTATGTATTTATCTGTACGCTTTTTTGTGGCTACGGAAGCCAGTTTAGTTGCTTCCGCTGTGGCTGTATTAGCCAATGAATTCCCTGCAACGTGAACGCCATCACGTTGAAGACTCTGTGCGTGAATCACGTGAGTCTTTTGTAGTTCTTTACTTAAAAGAGCTACCTCGTTCCAGAGCATTTTATGCTTTATTGTGGCACCAGTGTCATCTTTGTAGTCGTTTTCGATCCAACTCTGCAGTTTATTGTTGTAAGAATTGACGCAAAAATGAGAATCGCACACTATAAGTGTGGGGAATTCGCGTTCTGTATTTTCGAGCGCCATCTTTAAACATCTGATTTCAGTTCTTTGAGCCGAACAGTACTTTACTGATTCAGTTTTTGTTATTTTCGGTTTGATTTTACCGCACCGCCAACGACATTTAATGATCGCACATGCTGCATCGTAGGATTTTCTCTCTACGTTGAAATGCTGTACAGAGCTATCTGTATAGATTATACAGGCCTATAGTGGGAGAGGCAGAATTTCGATTGGCAGAGGATATTCTTCTTCATACTCTAAATCATTCAGTTCTTCGTATTGCGGGGCGAAATAGTATTTCACGTCTTCCGCTCCTAGAGAATCTATGCACTGTATCCATTTTGGATCCAGTGACACTGTAGGCAGGTTTACTGGGCTGAATAGCGCCTCGAAGGCGGAATCCGCTGTAAGGATATTAATCCGTTTGCCGTGTGCTAGTTCTCGTTCATTTGCTAATGCGATTTGCACTGCGTTCACAGTTCTTTCTGTGTGACTGAATGTTTTTTCTGCTTGTGTGTACAAGTGAGATTTAATTGAAATTGGTACCTTTTCTCCCTCATTAGAGGTTAGGTATGTGAATCCGCATCTTCCTTGGATGACTCGGATTACAAGATCACGTGTGTTGTCACGTGTGTCTAATTTTGTTTTTGCTAACATGTCTGTTTGCAGTGATCTCAAAATTTCTGTGTGTTTTTGAGTCCAATTGATTTGTTTAAAATCAGGTTTAATTAGTTCGTAGAGAGGTTTAACCCTCTCTGCGTAATTTAGAATGTAAGTTCTTCCGAAATTCAGAAAACCTAGAATGGATTGTAAATTCTTCAGCGTTTTTGGAGCTTGGAGTACAGCGCACTTCTCTAAGAAGTTGTCCGCTAGGCTTTTCCCTTCACTTGATAATTCGTACCCTAAAAATAGTACTGTCAGATGGGCAATTCGGGACTTTTTAAAGTTGAATTTGTAACCCTCTGCTGCGAACCCAAGTATAATGGTGTTCACTCTTTTCAAGTGAGTATCCAAGTCGTCATCTGTGAGATAAATATCATCTACGTAAGATAATGCTTCATCATCATAGATTTGTAGTAACTCTGTTACCCTAGCTGAGAATAGTCCTGGGCTGTTCTTGAACCCCTGTGGGAGTCGACAGAATTTTTTCTGTGACCCAAATGCGGAGAAAGCGGTCAAATATCTGCTTTCTGGTGCAATGTTTTGACAAAAGAAACCATTAGAAATGTCTAATGTCGTTTTGTATTTTTTCCTAACTATGTTATTCATTAGGGCTGCACTATGCGAGTTTTGTACTGCAAAGGTTTTGCAACATGTATTAAGGTGTCTGTAGTCCAAAACTAGACGATATGAATTGTCTGGCTTGGAGACAGGAAACAAAGGATTGTTCATTTGAGAGGTGCATGTTTCAATCACCCCCTGGTATTCAAGTTGATCTAAGATCTCCCTGACCTGTTTTTTAGCTTCTTGCTTTATGGGATACTGCCGTTGGGCAGTTGGTTCACTTTTTAATTGGATTTTGTGAGGCGGAGAGTCCTCATCCCATCCTACATGATTTTTATACAATGCAGGTGCCTGGGCCACTGCCCATTTCCTTGCATATGTATATTTTTTGTGAATCGGTATGTGATTCGAGAAGGCCGGCATAATCACTTCTTCGCCACGAGGGCACTCCCTGACAAACTCTGGGGGCCAATCTTTTTCAGCTAACAGAATATCATAGCCTTTTGAGAGCTTATCCCAAAATAGACCCTTAATTTTCCTAGTCTTATCACCCTCCATACGCAATGTTATTTTGTATATTTTATGGGGCTCGCTAAGTCTGGTGTCGGCAGTTTCAACCTGAATGTATTCATTCGTGTCCACTGTCTCCAGATGACTCATCAAGTTCTTGCGCGCTATACTGATTTCTGCTGCACTGTCCAACATTGTAAATGCCCACTCCCCGTTTTTCAACTGTGTCCTCAGTATTCTCGGCATGGTTGATTACTCTAATACTGGCTACCTTCTTTTTAGGAAATTGAGATTTCTTATTTTGAGCAGGTTCCTTGTCTTTGGACTTGGTGTGCTCTCCTGGGTCTGACCGTCCTCTTCTTTCCGAATTCTGTGGAAGAGATTGAGAGGGACGTGTATCAATACTTTGATATCTATCAGGTTTTTTCAGATTATCCCTATTTCTAAGGTTATATCTTTTCTCAGAGGGCTCCCTCTGGGGAGACTGGCGTTCTCGAGTCGGAGATCTTTCCCTCCGTCGAGGAGACCTTCCTCTGGACTGGAAAACTTTTTCCTTGGGAGTGGATTGTTTATTTCCATCCCAGCTCTTTTTAGGAGTGTTTGAATTATTTTTAATAAATAATTTTTCAGGATTTTCAAGCAGTTGGGGCTTAACTGGTTTTCCACCCAAGCTGTCTCTACCTAATTCTTCATAGCACTTTTCTATGATTTTTGCAAGCTCAACAGGATCTTTTATATCTGTTTCCTTTAACTTCTGGCGGATCGCCACAGATGCTGCTTCTCCCTTTATGTTGGCTAATAATATAGCCGTGACCTGCTTGAAGTCTTTCAGTAATTTCATACCTAGATTTAAAGCGGGCTCTGGACCGAATTCATTTTGAATTTGTTTTAGCACTTCTGGTATTACCGCCATAGACGGAACACCATGTGTTTTTGTGTAAATGGAAGCAAAGACTGTACCCCAAGTGTCGCAGTCCTCCACGTGTGGTGCGATTCCCATAGGAAGGCAGATGGTCAAGATTCTGTGTTTCTCAATAGGGGTAGTATCAAGAAATACTGCCTCTATTTGAGTGATTTTCTGTGCTAACCAGAAAGGAATTTGTTCCCGTTTTACGGGTGTTTTACCAAGACATGACTGTATGTTCTGTGGTGTAATTTTATTTGTGTTCCCCTGATGAGGGGTTAGCTGGTGTGAATTAACAGCTGGCTGGACTGTTGCAGTCCGCATTACATATTGGACTAATTGCCTATGTATTTTTATTAATGTGTTTAGCTGTACTAACAGCTCTTCTCTAGACATTCTTGCAATGTCAGGATGTGGTGTGTAGCTGGCTAGAACCGGCCACGTGGCTCCTGGTCTACCTAGAGGACCGAGCCTAGTTATGTGATTATTGTGTTTTAGGGCGCCATTAAACCAGAGCAGGTGCTCTTGAAATTTAAGTGGGATTTCAATCTCCTCGAAAGGAGCGTACTCTCCCGGAGGTTCCTCTATTTTGTAATAGTGAAACTCTTGTGTTCTAGCGTTTGCTGCTGGAAAGTTTATCCATGAATAGAATACCTCTGTCTGCCGATACTCGTGAGCCTCTATCACGAAAATTACTGTACCACCTTGAGGTGTCAGTCCGTTTTCTATAAGTTTTAAAGTTATAGATTTTCTTAAGTGAACCGGGATGATAATAGCATCCGGGTCTGCTTCTAGGAGACTTGAGTCTTCCTCTATTAGTTGGGCTGCAAGTCTAACTGCTTCCCTTTCTTCTTCACTGTCTGTCATTTTTTTATAAATGCAGGCTTTGCAGAGTAGGTCTCCAAGGAGACAAAGATTAGGTGCACAATATTTTGGAACACTGTATCCTTCAACGTTGAATAAACCAGAGCTTTACATAGGAATCTCTTCCTACTAAGGTCGGGCGGATTTTAACCTTTCACCCACTCCAGACGTCTATTGGAGTATTTACGGGAGAAAGGGGTCTGTGTGAAATATGCACGACTGAGTTACTCTACTGTCTTGCGTTAGTTTATCGCCTTACCAAACGTTGGGCGCCATGTAGTGTAGTTCCTAGTTTCCCACTAGGCCCTGCGCATTGGAATAACATGAACAGTAGTATCGACGTGGAACTGCTTATATTCCAGGCCTCCACTGACTATGCTAAACTTAATTGGGTTGTGTTACCAACTAGCTCAGAGGTCACTGGAAACTTTCTTCTCTGCATAGGAAGTGATCAGCTTCCTTGGCACAGACAAGAAGGGATTCAGTTTTCCAACAACCGTGCAACATGACAACTTTGCTCCTCAGATCAGGAGTCAATCTCTAGGGTTGTGTGAAACAATAGACATGTATTTCACTCAGTCAGTCTACTGCAGTTTACTTTCACGAGATGTAGAGATAAGAGAGACGGGTGTTTGTCAATAAAGGGTTAACATTTATTGAACAGTCTTTCTTCTCGTACAAGAGAAATGTATTGCCACAATTGCAATAATTGTTATTATAAAAAGTACGTACAGTAAGATAAGTATTGCGAAATAGAACTGTAAAAGCATTGATATGGTTTCTTAGCCATACAATGGTTTAAAAGTAATAAAACATATATACAGTCATATATACATTAGGCTAACATACTCAACTGGTGCTTCTAACTAAGCCTACCCCAGTGTGCCTGACCTAAGCCTAACACGTGAAAAGGGGAGTAAGTAAGTAGCTTAAGTTAAGTTGGTTTTGCCAAGGTTTGTTTCAAGAATTCTCGTCTAAGGGTTTAGTCAACACCATACCTCTGAATAGAATGATGGAGGATTGGTATCTCCTTCAGGGGTCTCTCTCGATATCCCAGTCACCAGCGAGGGTAAACCGGAAGCGCCGGGACTGGATTTCTCTGCACGAGAAAGGCAGCGGCTCTCTTCAGCGCGTCGAGGAAGGAGGCGGGGGACAGCGTCCGCTGGCAGCTGGAATCTGCTGGATGTCTTCACAGAGGACGGCTGTTCAGCTCCTTAAGCGTACTGCACCATAGGTCGCGCTTTGGCGGCGATAATGGTAATCAGCAGCTTCACCACCACAGGATAGCAGGCTGCAGCGACAGAGTGCTAGATTTACCAACACAGGGTCATGCAGGCAGCTGGCATCAGCAACAGGCAACGAACATTGCTTAAGGCAACGTTGGTAATATTTATACCTGACAGGTGCCGGGTTTGACGCAAGTTTGCTGGACATAAGACGTCAATTAAAGATGTCACTAGGAAGTGATAGTTATCAGTTGCTCATTAGAGTTCCATTACTAATCAAAACATAGCAAGCAGGGATTTCCAGGTTTGCTAAGTTTTTATCTTGTTGAAGAACTCGGAGTGTTATCTAGGAATATCAGATGGTGACTGCTGCTCTGTCATTGCACTCATTGGTCGCAAAGGAAGTAGCAGAGAGTCATGCTGGAATGTGGCTCTGTTCGTGTGAGGCCAGAGATGACTTTTCAGAAAATCGCACTTGAACGGTTATGCCAATATAGGGAATAAATGGATTTATAGCCGAATAGAGGCATAAGGTCACAGTATCGATCAGGAACCTAGATTAACACGCAACACCAAATCCACTTTCAACCCTACTACTCCCCATGACAACCTGGAAACCTTCCACGATATTGTCAATAGGGATCTTCTTATCCTGTGGGAGAAGAGCAAGAATATGCATGCCCATAATTTGACACCACAGCAAAGGGAAGCTCTGAAAACCCTTAATGGGGACCGGAGCCTTATAATCAAACCCTCAGACAAGGGTGGCAACGTTGTTTTGTGGGATATCAACCTGTACAGACAGGAAGCCAGAAAACAACTAGAGCTGTCAGGCAATTACAGAAGGGCGAACAGGGAGGAATACATGATGAGTATTTCTACTTACCATGACAAGTTGAGAAATTGGAGAAGCAGGGATCTGTTAGCTGAATCTGAGTTCAGGTTCCTGCATGTACAACATCCTATTTCCCTGCTTTTATATGCTACCCAAGGTCCACAAGGACAAGGATGACCCACCAGGAAGGCCAATAGTATCGGCAAATGGTAGTCTGCTTGAGAATACTTCTATTTTTCTGGACACTTTTCTTTTTCCTTATGTTTTGAATCTTCCCTCATATTGTAGAGACAGCACTGATTTTATCTCCAAGATTGAGGGTATCAGATGGGAGGACAGCTACTGTATGGTTACCATTGACGTGGTCTCGCTGTATACGTGCATTAAACACAGTGATGGTCTGAATGCTTGTAGACACTATATGAGGGACCGGTCAATATTCTATCTTAACCAAACGGAAATGCTTTTGGAAATGCTTGAATTTTGTCTTACAAACAACTTCTTCCTGTTTGATAATATCTGGTACAAACAGGAAGTTGGGACTGTTTATGGGGAGTTGTTTTGCTCCTAGTTTTGCATGTATGCTGATGGGATGGTGGGAGGAACAAATTCTATGGTCTGAAGACAATGTCGATACAACCCGTCATATTGTATTTTACACCAGGTACATAGACGACATCTTTCTGATATGGGATGGAACAAGATCTGACCTAAACAAATTCCTCCTTGACAACAATAAAAATGATGTGAATCTTAGATTCACTAGCAAGATAGATCCTTTAGAGATGGATTTCTTAGATGTCACAGTCAGGGTAGTTGAAGGGGAAATTGAAACAGACCTGTACAGGAAACCCACTTCGGGAAATAGCATTTTACATGCTAGAAGCCACCATCCTAACAGCTTAAAAGAAAGCATCCCATATGGTGAAATTTTAAGGGCAAAAAGAAATTGCAGCTCCAAAGATAACTTTGAAAAGGCACAGGACAGCATGATTCAAAGGTTCAGAGTCAGGGGTTACTCAGACCAGATACTTATGACAGCCAGAGAAAAAGTGAAATCGAGAAATAGGGCATCACTTCTAACCAAGAGGGTTAGTAAACATCCCGATAATTCTGGGTCTAGTAACGTAAGGATGATAACGACATACAATGTCGAGGCAGGCAGTGTACGAGGTATTCTTAAAAAACACTGGCACATTGTAAAAAGTGATCCGACTATTGGCAAATTGGTCAATAGTTCACCACAGGTTAGCTACAGAAAGGCACGGTCTCTTCAAGACATGCTTGTTAGGAGTTACTTTGAGGGCCCTGTGAAAAAGAGACACTGGCTCAAAGAACAAAAAGGGTTCTATAAATGTGGTAAATGTAAAGCCTGTGCCACCAGCAAGAATGTGAAGTCATATTTACTCCCTACGGGAAAAACTGAAAGTACAGGCAAATTCATGAACTGTAACACTGATCACTGTGTATATGCAATTGTGTGTCCATGTTCAAAGCTCTATGTAGGCAGTACCATCTTCCCGATAAAAAAGAGAATCCTTGAGCACATGCGAGCTATCAGAAATGTTGATATGTCCTATGCTACTGCACGACATTGGTTGCGTGTTCACAATAGTGATGTTAACCAATTTTCCTTTTTTGGCATCGACAGGGTCCCAGCAAACCCCAGAGGGGGTAACCGTCTTAAACAACTACGTGTCCTGGAATCCCGATATATCATCCGCCTGGAGTCGAGGAACACCTTTGGCCTGAACGAGGATGAAGAACTGTATGTGCACATTGGCTAAGACCCTATGTTAAGCCGAAAGATCTGCCTTTACACTGCACCAGTTCAACCTGTGTCCTTACTACCTCTGTTACCCAGATCCCTCATCTTGGGCGTCTGTGTTTGTCCCCCCCTTCCCTCACTAACCATTATCCTGCGCAGAGAGGGCTCTCTCTGACACAGATGGGTCAATTTCATCATTACCCCTGTATCCTAAATAGGATCTTAGTTACTAAACTTTGCTAAATCCGTCTGAATGTCTGATTTTGTACTATGGTACTATTTATCATGTAGAATGAAATGTTCCCTGTCCAAATGAGGGTATCTAGGTAAATACCATTGATTTTATTTTTTCACAATCACACCATTGTGCTTGTCCTTAACATGTCTGGCTAGGCAAGTTTTTCAGGCAACACAGGGTTCACTTTTTATAGTTCACAGGGCTGAAAGAAGCATTTCAGTACCCTCTCACCCTTTAACTTTCTTTACTTTTTTAGTTTGTTTGAAATGGCTCCTATATAACGTTGGAAACTCCCGTTATGTATATGGGGGTGTTTCCCCACCCTACCTTAGAGGTAGAGGAGGTCTTACTGCTTGAGTCCTTATTAGCTACTAGACTACCACTCTGGAGTATATCCGGTATTATGATTTGGCCACTTGGCCGTGATGAGATAACCCTCAACGTTGTTGTGAATTCGGCCACTTGGCCGTGATGAGATAAAACCTTAACAATGTTGTGCATTGAATAGACAACTGTGATACATTTAAGCGGTCTCAGAAACTGTGGTGCAAATAATTTGAGATGATATGTATATATTTTTTCTTTGAATAGGCAACAATTAATGCCAGTATCTAATTTATGGTCTACATGAAAAATGCGCTGTTTGAACATAAGGAGCTCAATATTTGAGTGTGTTCTATGGTGCCATGCTACCTTTAATCTCACAATGAGTAATTGTATTACTATTTATTTGGTACCCATTATGTATGATTAATAATTGTTGTTATTATTAATTTTCACTTGAGACCGTTTCTTGCACAGTCTGTCTTCTACCTTAATGGTAGTTCATTCAAATTGTAGTTTGGAGAGACAAAGTAGTCCTACCTCAGTTTCCTTTACTTTGTGGAACACTTTTTTGCATAAAATGGTGGTTGTGTTTACATGTGGATGGCTTTGGAAGAAGACCGTTTGGTCGAAACGCGTCGCCATTAAACGCAATTGATACACAGACCCTGGAGTGCGAGTATTTTGTGTGGTTCCTGCTAAAAACGTTGGTTGGGAGCCCTTTCTGACATATATTTTTATGTATATATATATTTTTGATTACTGAAACAATATCTTTGGTGTTTATCAAATATTTGGTGTGTAAATATATTTATTATATATATATATATATATATATACAGTTATTTTTAAGTTGTGGGTTTTAACTTTTTGATACCTTTTGCTACTTTTGCTACTTTTTTAGATACTTTTTGATACTAACTGTTTTTAATAGATATGTGAAAATCATAGATATTACATATTTTATAGCGGATATACCTCAGGGATTTGATAAATTCCTAATATCAATACAAATATGATGTTGTCTCTTGATCTCATTAGTACTGCACTTTCTTTGCTGCTTACTTTGCACATATATTTGCACAAATGTATTGCACTTTTTTGGACTTTATTACTGCTTGCTTGTATTTTTGCACATTTAGTTTACTACTGTTGACTAATTTCTGACATGTAAGATATGTATATAAGATACTCTTAGTTTTAGAGTCTTAAGGTACAGCTACAAAATTGTATACAATTATTATTCATCAAACCTAATTTACATATGTAATATTAGCTAGATGTTACTTTTGACATTTATTTCAAAAATACATGTCATAATGTTTTGTCAATATTGTTTCATATGTGGCTATATTGGGATTTATCCTGTTATATGTTATAGCTACATTAATATCGAATTTCTTGTTGCTCAAATTACAAGCCAAAGTATTTCTTCACTTTTTATTCCAAATCACATGGTTTGGATGTCACTAGAAGTGGGTGTGTACACAATTAAGCAAATATAAAACAGCATGTCTTTTCTGGCAATGTTACAGCGTGAACAAGGGCGTGTAGCCTGAAATGCGTATGCTGTTCTCTGTGGTGTTGATGTAAATAAACTACCTTTTGCTGATTCCTGTGGTCCGTCTCCCTCGTTTGCCGGCGCGCGCTGTGGTCATGGCGCTGTGAGATCTGAGGAGGAGCCTGTATTATATATATATATATATATATATATATATATATATATATATATATATATATATATATATATATATATATATATATATATATATATATATATTTACCAATCCCCTCCAAAGTTGTGAAGGAAGCCAGGACGCTCGGAGTTCGTTGCAAAATGTTTAATGGCAGCAGCCCTGCTGCCATTAAACATTTTGCAACGAACTCCGAGCGTCCTGGCTTCCTTCACAACTTTGGAGGGGATTGGTAAATATTACAGGCCTGTCGGTGGCCTAACCAGGACCGCGCCGCGACAACCCCACATGCACATACCGGCACTGGAGGAGAGATATATATATATATATATATATATATATATATTCACTGAAAAAACATGGGTTATAGACCATATACAGTTAGGAATTAGCATTTACAAAACCTTATTTTACTCCCACAAAACCATTGAAATTCCATATATAGTTAGTTTCACTAACTATATATCGCGCACCTGCAATCCACTGCAGATGATGTCACATATTACATTATTCATGACATGGTCAGTGACATCACTGATGACATTACTGGTTTTTTAACAGCAAATATCAAAAGCTGTAAAATGTCAAGTACGTGGTAGATAAAAACATTTTCGTGTCTATGCACGCTGATGTGCTTTGAACGCTGCCCCCCCTCTTTTCTTTTAGGAGTATTCTCTCTTTGCAGTTAGTGAACGGTAGGTAACGCAGGCCTTTTCCCCCGTTATACTCCGTCGTGCCTGCTTCCCTCTCCATTTGATTGATTGTTATCCAAGCATTTACTGTTTTGGAATTGGTTCTCTTTGGTTCATTCTCTATTTACATACAAGCACAGAGTCGCAATACTCTGTTTAGTCTTTGCAGATAGTGAAAAATCGTTAGAAAAAACAAAAGGAATCGAGCAAAATCAGTAGGCCACTATGGGATCTCTTTTTGACCTCGCTAAAATAGAAACATTAGGAACAACCCCTCATGAGAAATATGAAACTAGGGAGAGAAACTGAGCTTGATGCCATGATGGCTGCAAGACAGCTCGGCTCCGCCGCCCACCCCACCCAAAACAACGACAAACCCTATGCAAATATTATAAATATATACAACACACCAGCAAAGTAACAGGGTAAAACGTTTTATTAAATAACTATTTACATGGCAGCCTGCTGCAACATCGATCCAAATGCATGCCGCCGTTCCCGGGATTTCTCCCCGACTACTCTGCGGCCTACGAGATGGAGAGGCCGGAGCGTTGACTAGGCGGGGCTTCCGGCTGCAACCACAGCGCCAACGATCGCTGCTGACGGAGGGGAGCCTTGCCGGTGACAGCCACTGATCTGAAGAACCGCTGCCTGCGGTGCCTCCCTGAGCCGCTTGACGGAGGCCCCCGAGGGGAGGTGTGCTGGCGCGGACTCGGAGGGGGCGCTTGACTCCTGCCCCCTCCTCAAGTCTTGTTGCCCTGGTGTGGCCTGAGATCGCCCCCGACATAGGCGGTCGGCTCCCGGGGTCAGGCGGAACTTGTTGCCTTTTGGTGACTCTTCCATTCTGGATCTTGTCCCACAATCCGTTTGACCTGAAGACACGTCCTGCGGTGCCCTGGTCCAACCATCACATATACCTGCGCCAGGAGACGGCGTGGGGTGCACTGGAAGGGAGAGGCGGCACGAACGAGCCTCCCCCACCTCCCCAGGTGGAGGTTTCTCAGCTACACCCCAGCGCTTCACTCGGCCACCTGAGTTGCGCCCACTCCTGCGGCACAGGGCCTCGCCATCCGGATGAATTGCACCCACTCTTGCGGTACAGCTATAGGCGGCTGCCAGGGAGCTCAGGAAATGGCGGTCGGCTCCACAGACTTGGGCCTGGCCTGCAAGGATGGCTCTGGGCAACCCTGGAACTCGGACGCTTGACTGTTAGGGCATGGGCCCCATTCCCAAAAGCGTCCCCTCAGCCTTGAAGATTCTACAAGAGTCACCGGGGCCCCCGACTCCCGCAGACTTCCGGTGAGGAGCGACTGCCATGATTGCTCGCGGAATGGCCACGACGTAGCCACGGAATGCTCTCATGCTGACGCCAGCTTTAGTCTGAAACATCTAGAAACACTGTAGACTACCAATTCGATCAGTTCCGGTGGAGCCCCAACGTGACCCGGTAGAGAAGAACTTGCCCTCCCCTCTTTGACTGATGGTTCTTGTTGCCTGTCCCTTCTGTCATATGACGCGCTGCGTTAGCGCACCCGGAAGTGCTCCGGTGCACGAGGCGCGAAGCGCAGCTTCCCGGAAGCGATCCGGGGCGCGGCGCGGAGCGCGTAACGTAAGCATAACAGGTCATGTGACTTGTTAATAAAACTTTTCATTGGTTCATTTCACTTTTGGGTTCTTAATGATGTAAGACTAGGTCATGTGACCTAAAAATAACACTTTTCATTGGCTGAGAACTATTTTTTGTCCCAAATGATGAAAACCCCTCCTTGTTTCCTCACTCTGACTTTCATCTTTGTGAGAGGAAGACCTTTTTTCATCACTTAGCAATAGCAAGTGTTGTAGCTTCAGCTGGTGCATCCCCACCACCACCACCACCTCCTAGGAAGAGAGTACCACCTCCTCAGGTGGTGGTTAAGCAAGAGGTGCCCCCCACACCTTCTTGTTGCCTGATTCGGTCAGCTCAATCGATCGAGCATGAGACTCTGTTGTGATCTGAAGAACCGCTGCCTGCGGTGCCTCACTGAGCCGCTTGACGGAGACCCCCGAGCTGCGGTGTGGTGGCGCGGACTGGGAGGGGGCGCTTGGCTCCTGCCCCCTCCCCAAGTCTCGCTCGGCCAGCAGAGTTGCGACCACTCTTGCGGCCTACGACATGGAGAGGCCGGGGCGTTGACTAGGCGGGGCCTCCGGCTGCAACCACAGCGCCAACGATCGCTGCTAACGGAGGGGAGCCTTGCCTGTGAGAGCCACTGATCTGAAGAACAGCTGCCTGCGGTGCCTCCCTGAACTGCTTGACAGAGGCCCCCGAGGGGCAGTGTGGTGGCCCGGACTGGGAGGGGGCGCTTGGCTCCTGCCCCCTCCCAAGTCTTGTTGCCCTGGTGTGGCCTGAGATCGCCCCCGACATAGGCGGCCGGCTCCCGGGGTCCGGCGGGACCTTTTGCCTTTTTGTGACTCTTCCATTCTGGACCTTGTCCCACAATCCGTTTGATCTGAAGACACGTCCTGCGGCCTGGTCCCTGAATGTGTGCAAGGGGACGGTATTGATTGGATCAAGATGGCGGCTTCACACAAAGCTAACTTAAGTGTTGCTGCTGATGCTATGCAGACAAAAACTGGTTTTCAGTTTGTACATTCTTCAGGATTTTTCCATCCAAGGTTGAGAGTTTGTAGAACGATGGCTTCAGATTTTCAACATACTACTCTTCAACATTCTTCATAAATGTAATTCTGGTCCTGCCGCTACTTATTATAGACATTAAACTATACTCTGGACCTGCCTGGCCTCGACCAAAATGGCGCCAGTATGGTAGCGACTTGCAACTCCTTATGACGTTCTAGTTACTTAGCCTTGACGTTATGGGGGATGTATGCAGTCTTTGTGCACATGGCGGGCGGGGAAGGGTACTGACTGGGAATACGGACAACCTTATTGATGTCGATTTTTCATTATTGATTATTGCATTATTAAAGCTTCGAAGTAATGTAACCCATGACACTCGCCCATGGTGTGCGTATGGACGATTTTATTGTAACTGATCCTGTTATACTTTCAATTAAAAAATCAACCTTCACTGATCCTACAACCGTTTATCACGTTTAGTTTTTTCATTATTGATTATTGTATTAATAAAGCTTTGAAGTAATGTTACCCATGATACTCGCCCATGGTGTGCGTATGGACGATTTTATTGTAACTGAACCTGTTATACTTTCAATTAAAAAATCAGCGTTCACTGATCCTGCAACCGTTTGTCACGTTTAGTTTTTTCAATTAAATGACTCGCTTGTTACATACTCCTATACCCCTGGCTTTTGAAAGACACCATCTTGTAGAATAAAGGGCTGCGCGAAGGGTGGTATTGCCCAGAATGTCTTGTTTTCTAGTGCTCGTAATAACAAAGCCAGAACTGCCGAAAGGGATTCTGGTCCTGCCGCTACTTATTAGAGACATTAAACTATACTCTGGACCTGCCTGGCCTCGACCAAAATGGCGCCAGTATGGGAGCGACTTGCATCTCCTTGTGACGTTCTAGTTACTTAGCCTTGACGTTATGGGGGATGTATGCGGTCTTTGTGCACATGGCGGGCGGGGAAGGGTACTGACTGGGAATACGGACAACCCTATTGATGTCGATTTTTCATTATTGATTATTGTATTAATAAAGCTTCGAAGTAATGTTACCCATGATACTCGCCCATGGTGAGCGTATGGACGATTTTATTGTAACTGATCCTGTTATACTTTCAATTAAAAAATCAACCTTCACTGATCCTACAACCGTTTGTCACGTTTAGTTTTGTCAATTAAATGGCTCGCTTGTTACATACTCCTATACCCTTGGCTTTTGAAAGACACCATCTTGAGGAATAAAGGGCTGCGTCAAGGGTGGTATTGCCCAGAATGTCTTGTTTTCTAATGCTCGTAATGATGAAGCCAGAACTGCCGAAAGGGATTCTGGTCCTGCCGCTACTTATTGGAGACATTAAACTATACTCTGGACCTGCCTGGCCTCGACCAAAATGGCGCCAATATGGGAGCGACTTGCATCTCCTTGTGACGTTCTAGTTACTTAGCCTTGACGTTATGGGGGATGTATGCGGTCTTTGTGCACATGGCGGGCGGGGAAGGGTACTGACTGGGAATACGGACAACCCTATTGATGTCGATTTTTCATTATTGATTATTGTATTAATAAAGCTTCGAAGTAATGTTACCCATGATACTCGCCCATGGTGAGCGTATGGACGATTTTATTGTAACTGATCCTGTTATACTTTCAATTAAAAAATCAACCTTCACTGATCCTACAACCGTTTGTCACGTTTAGTTTTGTCAATTAAATGGCTCGCTTGTTACATACTCCTATACCCTTGGCTTTTGAAAGACACCATCTTGAGGAATAAAGGGCTGCGTCAAGGGTGGTATTGCCCAGAATGTCTTGTTTTCCAATGCTCGTAATGATGAAGCCAGAACTGCCGAAAGGGATTATGGTCCTGCCGCTACTTATTGGAGACATTGAACTATACTCTGAACCTGCCTGGCCTCGGCCAAATTGGCGCCAGTATGGGAGCGACTTGCAACTCCTTATGACGTTCTAGTTACTTAGCCTTGACGTTATGGGGGATGTATGCGGTCTTTGTGCACATGGCGGGTGGGGAATGGTACTGACTGTGAATACAGACAACCCTATTGATGTCGATTTTTCATTATTGATTATTGTATTAATAAAGCTTCAAAATAATGTTACCCATGATACTCGCCCATGGTGTGCGTATGGACAATTTTATTGTAACTGATCCTGTTATACTTTCAATTATAAAATCAACCTTCACTGATCCTGCAACCGTTTGGCACGTTTAGTTTTTTCAATTAAATGGCTCGCTTGTTACATACTTCTATACCACTGGCTTTTGACCCTTTCCTACGCGCGGTCTGTACTACCGCCCTCGGGCGATCTATGTAATGAGCAGACTACCATTGACGAAACACAAGGGAATGCATCTCAGAGAGATAAGTCAAATACGTGGTAGATAAAAACATTTTCGTGTTTATGCACGCTGATGTGCTTTGAACGCGGGGCCCTTTTGAAAGCCTCCACATCAAACCTAGGGGGTCAGGGAGGATCTACTATGCCCCTTTATGGTCATTTCCCCCTTCGTTTTGGCCTCCTCTTGTCTCTCGATCCTACCGAGAGACAAGATGGCGGCCGCTCCGGACTTTTTAGAATGTTGACAGACACCGGAGAGCCAATCAGCTTCGCTTCGCGAAGTTCCGTTACGCGACAAGTACGCGAACCGGAGCGCTACCAAGAGCGCTGTCACAGATATATATATTTTTTTGAACGTTAATTTATCAAAATCCACTGGAGCACATATATTGAGACCTAGCAAAGGCACATTGGGCTAACAGTCCCTACAATTTTGCCAAGTTTCATGCAAATCCATTCAGCCGTTCGAGCTAAAAGTGAGGCCAAACTCCCTATGGAAATTAACATGGGAAAAATGCGTTTTGGGACCCCCTTTTTTCTCAGCCCCCCCTTGACGAACCCCCCCCCAAATTTTCAGGGGCTGCTCAGAAAGAAAATGTGCCATTTTCCTGAAAATTTCAGCCAATTCCGTCCACAAACGCCAAAGTTATTCGACATAGAATTTCCAGAAATCCCATAGAGAAAAAATCCTAACTATATATACCTACTGGCGACCACCAGTAGGTAATATACATATACATATACTTATATAAACCAGTCACAAAGTCAGCAGTTCCTCATCTTGCATCACAGCCTACATTAAATCCGCCTATGACTGCTGTGAACTATGCTAGAACTTCTTTGATTTCTAAAATCATAATATCAACTTTGGTGCTCATAATACTAGAAACATCAATGCTAGAATCTACCAAATTCTGGGATACACCCTTAGTTATAAATAACAAGTATTCCTGCAAAACATTATTCAAATGTTAAAAAATCTGTCATTTTGTGTCTTAAATACTATTTTGTATTCTTTGTCTTCCTCAGGATGTTTTTAAACTCTTCGTTTTTTAGGCTGTATATAATGGGATTACATAGTGGAGTTATAGCAACATATAACAAAGAGAATACTTTGTTGTATTTTACTGAAGCCGTTGATGATGGTCTCATGTACGTGGAACAGATAACTCCATAGGATAATATAACCACAGTGAGGTGGGAGGCACAGGTGGAAAAGGCCTTGCGTCTCCCTCCTTTAGACCGGATTTTCAGGATTGTTGAGATGATGTTGATGTAAGATGCGATAGTTAAAGCAAAAGGTGCAACTGCAAATAGAGTACCCATGATATAGAGTGCTAACTCAACAGCACTAGTGCTACTACATGAAAGCTTCATTACAGCTGCCACATCACAGAAGAAGTGGTTGATTGTGTGAGACCCACAGAATGAGAGCCTAGATGTTAGTGTAATGTGTGGTATTGGGTCAATAAAACTAAGTAGCCAACATACGGCAGCCAACTTCATGCATACTACATCATTCATGGTGGTCACGTACTGTAAAGGCTTGCAAATGGCCACATATCGATCATAAGCCATGGCTGTAAGAAGGGAGAATTCCGTAGACACCATGGTACTGAAAAGAAACATCTGCAGTAAGCATCCACTTAAAGAAATGTGTGTTACCTCCACAAAGAAGTGAGCCAGCATATTTGGAAAAATCATTGTTGTGTAACAGATGTCCAGAAAGGCTAAGTTTGTAAGGAAAAAATACATTGGTGTGTGCAGTTGTGTGTTGGAATAGACAACCACCATGATAAGAAGGTTCCCCACAAGTACCAGCAAGTAAATCAGCAAAAAGGCCAGAAAAAGTGGAACTAGAAGATGTGGGAAATCATAAAATCCCACAAGGGCGAACTCAGCTAAAGTTTTATTTTCTCCTTTCATGTGTCCTCGAATGCAGTTTGCCAGAGTTGGGAAATCAAGAATATCTGCAAATAAAGAAAAGAAGGAAAGTCAATATGCAATGCGCACTGTTTTGGGAGTGAACTGTATGTTGTGTTTTTGCGTTCACAGTTCACATATATTCTATCAGAAAAAAAACAATTTAATTTGTAACACAAAATAGGTGACAAGCACGCCATTCCTGGTGTGTTCCTATTTAACTTTATTTTTTCATTTGTCATGGGGCAATGATAAGGGGGTATGATGTCTATTGCTACTTTTGCTGCTTATTTATGCTATAGATTTTAGCTGTAACTGTTCAAAACTTGTCTAGAAGATACAATCACTTAGAGCACCCACCAATAATAACATTTCTAAATATTTGAAAATTAGATGATGGCTGTGACCCTAAGTATTACTTTAAGGGCTGACAGCTTTCGATTTACGTGTTCATGACCAATGATTGGGCCTGGCAAAGCGGTTGTTAAAAGCAAATACACAGAGAGTAGGCTTTGGGTCACCCCTGTCATTCACTAACTTATATAGCTATCACCCTTCAACCATTGCTCACTTGAAAAGTCTTTTGCACTTTGCCTCAGCCCACAACAAAGGGCCAGATTTAGAGTTACGGCTACCGGTTACTTCGTCACAAACTTGATGGACATCCTGTCCGCCGAATTACAATTCCTATAAGATGTAATAAGATCATAATATGCGGATGGGATATCCCTCTTGTTTGTGATGGAGTAACCCCATCCTGTAAACTCAAAATCAGGCCCAAAGTTTTTAAAGATGACCTTAGTAACATTCCTCCCCAACCTTCCTCCACCCTGGATAGAATGGCATTAGTAAGCTAAGAGGCAAGTCAGTTGTCATGCGTAGCCAAAAAGTGGCCCAAATTCTTATAATAAATTAATCAACATTGTATTATAGTAAATCAGGCACAATTCGTTTAAGGATCAGGGCACATCCTGAACTCACCTATTTGATGGTGCTCTTAAATGTGGAGATGAAGAAAAAGGAGGCTCAGTGAAATAAAATATTTTCCTACAATCACACAATTTGCAAGCATTGCAGCCGAGATTGATCACTGTTATTTGTTGTGCACTGTGCAGTTAAGCCCCTAGAGGGGTATATTTTTCTGTCTCCCATTTGACGTCAACAGTGGTTGTCTTCAGTACTTAGTGCATGAGGCCAGTCACCTGAAAACAGCTCATGTATGACTTGATGGCCCACAAAGACCTTGAGCTGGTGCCAGGGTTTTAGCAGGAGCCTGGTTCAAGCTGTAAGTGTCTCACCCACCTCTAGAGCGCAAGCAAGCTGCAACGAAACACCCCTTCATAATATATACAGAGTGTACAACAGCTGTGCAAACTTCACCCACAGTAAGGGCAAAATGTGCTGCAGCAGAGGATGTCTACCTTACGAAATAGATGCAAGACAGTAAAAGATCAGCACCTCAAGCCTCCCTTACAAAACATGCACACACTGATGGCAGTGGTGAACAGGTAGGTGGTCATACCTGACAAGGAGCATCATGGTATGTGTCAGATTTAAGAGCAGTCCTTGATACTTTTTGTGAAAAAAGGCAAAGTTATAATGGATTAACCTGTGTTACACATAGTGGAGCCCACTGGTGCAGATATACAGTATGAAGGCAACACTTCTGAGGTAAATAAATGAAAACAGCAATCAGTGTTATTGTAACAATGCAGTTGAATATTACTGTTGCGTAAATTACAATATAGCTCTAAGCTATAACAGAAAAGAAATTCAGGGATATGGCCTGAGACTAAACTTGCGTTTGAAACAAGTATTTTGTTGTATAGATCTTTGCAATGTATCTGACTCAGGAAAGTTTTTCAGAGGCTTCCTTCCCACTAAAGTGCATAAGCGAAGGAAATGAAAATGTACCCACACTACATTTTACTGATAAAACGTCATGATCTGGATGCAAAGATGAATCCAGTAGCACTCCTTGCCATTTCTATTTCTCACATTTGAGAGACGCTGGCAGGTTACACACATATACCATACATGCTAAATGCCCCGAATTAGGCGAGAGAGTACAGATTTCAAGGCTCTTTTCCCACCTCCCGATTCCTGTATTCAAAGTTTTGTAAAACTGGCAAAAATAAAATGTTGATGCCTGTCAAGCGCCCTCCAATCTCCCACTCCCAAGAATTACCTCTAACATCAACAGTTAATGCGTTTCAGCGCGCGCAATGAAATTCGTTTTATTTATTTATTTACTTACATTACCTCAGTCGGCCGCGAGCCAGAGATTACTACCCTCCACCCTGCCCTTCTCCCGCCCCGCCCCACTGCCCAACGAAACTCCCTCCACGAGCGGCACTTTTTAGGCATTTTAATTTTCATGCAGTGGTTCATAGTTGCTCACCATGAGATCTCAAATCCAGGACAAGCTGCCCCTGTCCTTCCTGCTGCAGCCTGGATTTCTAAGGCAGTCCTATTTCGCACGAAATCTGTGTACTTAAACAGTGAGAACAGCCACACACGTCTCTCTGCAAAAGCATTTACAGTTTGGCTTGACTCCTGGGTACGCGCACTTAGTTGCAGGATAGAGAAAATGCCCTGCCCAACCAGGAACTGTAAACCCTCGCAGGCTAAGAGTCAGAGATGCAGATTTCTTACTGTGTCCTGGAGTGCAACGTGTGAAATTAAATTAATAAGATGAGATTTTCTTTTTATTATCACACAGTTGCTGTAAGACTGGCTCATCTTGCCAGGGGGCCCGTTGGGAGATGGGCTCACTGGGTAGTTGCGCACTGAGCCCATGACCTATATCTCTGCCTTCCAAGCCTCCTGCCTTGCTACCTTCTAATCAAGAATTTTAATTGGCTTATCTTTAAATTATTAGGAATATTCACATGTTTTAGATTGTAGTTTTATAAGATTGCACATAAGTGAAGAAAAGTAAGAAATATATATATATTCCCATGGATATTAAGAAGGATATTTTGATGGTAGCCGATGAGGTCCCCGTCTTTCCCTTTGGTATCCCTTTCCCCTCCTACTCTTGTTCTCAGGAGTCATGAAAGCAGAGACAGGAACATAAAGTAAACAATGTTTTTACAGCCTTTTTTACTTACTGCTTTGCTGGCCTTAGGATTTTGTGTACGTTTTCACTTCTAACCAGTACTAAAGTGCTTGTGCTCTCTCCTTGATAGGATTGACGAATACCCAATAGGCATATTAAAATGACTTGTAGGTCACTGGTAAAATTACGCTACTGGTGCCCACAGACTGGAAATTAAATGTTACTAGTGGGGCTGCAGCAGTAATTGTGCCACCCACTGAAGTACCCCTTAAGTGGGCGGCACAGACTGGTCAGCCAAGATGGCAAGGCATCTATACTAATATAATAAAGAGAGAGCCCAAACCTTTGAGGCGGGTAATTTCAGGAACCAATCACAACACCCAATACAGCGTTGGAAAGGGCAGTTGCAGCAGAAGGACATAGGCTATGCAGACGCCCACCATATACATTTAAAAGGTAAAAGAACGGTGCCAGCAAAGTAGTCCCTAGTGGGCGTGTCTGCATTGTGCTGTTGGTGTGTGCTGGGGGCGTGATGATCGCTGGGGGCATGTGGTACGTTCCGCCCTTCATGCCATGTCTCATATTGTGTGCTGTGGGTGTGTGCTGGGGGCGTGGGCGTGTGCAGTACGCGGGATTACAGAAATAAAAGCGAGCATTGAGCCCAATATTTCATTGTTTTTTCTTCCCAGGTTCTGTACATTCCAGCTCCGGGTGTCCACCCTGCTCCCTTTAAATACCCCTGCACCCCATAATCATAACCCACCCTTACTCCTTAAAATACCCCAACACCCATCTTAACCCTATAAATAAACATGTACCCCAAAACCCAAACCTATCCCTAAACCCTAAAAATACCCCTGTACCCCAAAACCCAAACCTAGCCCTGAACCCTATAAATACCCCTGTACATCAAAACCCAAACCTACCCCTGAACCCTAAAAATACCCCTGTACCCCAAAACCCAAACATAGCCCTGACCCCTTAAAAAAACACATATGCCCCAAAACCCAAACCTACCCCTGAACCCTAAAATACCCCTGTACCCCAAAACCCAAACCTAGCCCTGAACCCTTAAAATACCCCTGTACCCCAAAACCCAAACCTACCCCTGAACCCTAAAAATACCCATGTACCCTAAAACCCAAACCTACCCCTAAACCATAAAAATACCCTGTACCCCAAAACCCCAACCTACCCCTGAAACCTAAAATACCCCTGTATCCCAAAACCCAAACCTAGCCCTGAACACTAAAAATACCCCTGTACTCCAAAACCCAAACCTAGCCTGAACCATAAAAATACCCTGTACCCCATAACCCAAACCCATCCCTAACCCCTAAAAATACCCCTGTACCCCAAAACTCAAACCTAGCCTTGAACCCTTAAAATTACCCTGTACCCCAAATCCCAAACCTAACCCTGAACCCTAAATATACTCCTATACCCCAAAACCCAAACCTAGCCCTGAACCCTAAAAATACCCCGGTACCCCAAAACCCATACCTATCCCTAAACCCTAAAACTACCCCTGTATCCCCACAACCCAAAACGATATCTGAAACGTTAAAATACCCAAACACCCTAAAACATATACCTCAGTACCCCAAAACATATACCCCTATACCCATACTTACCTTATCCAAACATTTAAAAAAAACATGCTTTTACCATTCATGCATTTACAATGAATTTCGTTGTAAATGTATGCGCGGTAAAAGCATATAAAATGTAATGCCATGCGGTATATTGGCATTGCGGAGTTATGATACTTTCGTAATAAAAGTATGCGGAAAGAAAGTTGCGGAATAAGTACATTGGTGGCACGGCGGCCCACATCTCCAGCAACATACTCATATTCATATTTTTTCACCACTGATTTGAAAAATGCACAGGTCTCTTTCATTGATGGCCAGCACCGACATACACCTCCCGCCACAAGTTCTAGAATTGCAAACTTTAGAGCTGGGGAGCTACGTTCGAATCTCGGCATCAGCTCAACATCCTGTGATTCCAGGCAAATCGCTTTGTCTCCCCGCGCCTACCACAAATGAATGTGTTCTTCTGTAATGTAAATTTTGCTCATGCCATGCTGTCGAGTTCGCTCTATATAATATTGCAAGGAAAAATAAAGGAGGGAAACTCGAGTTCACACACTACTGAACGCGCACTGTTCAGAGCATCAGCAGTGCACTGTGAATCGGAGCGTTTCACAGGCCTGTCACAGATAAGAAATGCTATCAAAAGTAAATCCTACAAAACTATATACTACTGGCCGGCAGCAATTCATACCCGTACAATGTCGGGACAGGCTGCTAGTTGTATTTATAAAAGCAGTACTTAGGTTTTTCATTTCCCAGTAGTGAAAAATTCTTAAATGTGTTTTCACTATTGCAGGCCTACATCTCCTATGAAATTGCGATTCTCCTATTATCATGCCTAGAGAATCTACCAAATTAATGTACAATTAATTCTAAAATCTGGTTTTGGCCAATAGCAAAAGGGCCCCTCAACCATAGGCATATTATAGTCAGCCCCTTATAATTTGCCCTTTAGGGGAAAACTATCACTTATATTAACATATTTTTAAAGTGAGAGAATACATAGAGCGAATAGCTTTTTACCATTTCTTTTACCTAAAAAAAAAAAAAAAGAAGGGCAATATGGAAAATCTTTCTGACTCAGATTCAGATATAAACAATGCTACACTCCCTAATTTTAATAAGGAGGATTTTCGCATTATGATCCAGGAAGAAATAAAACCCTGTTTTAGGGAGACCTTTGCTCAGTTTGCTCCTTATAAGAGACCACTTCCTTCTCAAGAAGATGTGTCTGCTGTTTTTATTCATGATAAAGTTGGAGCTAAACGTACAAGGAAAAGCAACCACACTGCTACCGAGATGCATGTGAGCACGGGAGGTCCTAGCACCTCTGATATTATTGGTGGTCTTAGCACCACAAATTTTTGGATGGTCTTCGCACCTCAAAAAATAGAGATGTCTTTTATGACACACTTCATTCGGGTGCCTCTTACGGCCCAAATACCTTGGATGCCCCTAGCGGCTCATTGCTTCAAAGTGCTCAGTATTACCATGAGGGTTCAGATGAGGACGAGGATATAGACCCAGACGAATACGTTCTGGATTTAGATGATGAGGACGTAGGAATTTTTGAAGAGGAGGATGAAACCCCTTCTACTTCCAAAGATAGTATTCTAAACCCCCTGGGGGAGGAGATGTTCTCCCCCCTAAATCTAAAACATCCCGTTCCTCACAATGGTCTCCCCAGGACCATGTCTCTAAATTTATTAAAAAATGGATTTGATTCCCTCTTGAAAGAGGGACAAGGAATATTCTAAGGGCTGAGTGTTCAAGTCCCTCAATCGATGAGAAAGCTTGTTACACCCCTAATATGGACCCAAATTAATTAAGTACCTTTTTAGACTTGGGCGCGACCCTAGGAAAGGTCTCAAAAGCCTTTAAGGGTTGCCAAGATCGCCCATTGGACGTACTTGGTCCATTGAGCAGAATTCTTGACTCCGCTGAGGAATGTTACCTTAAAGGTACCCAGCTTAATACAGATCTAATAAGAGGTTGGAGTCAAAGAGCCCTCATTATCCTAGGTAATGCTAATACTAGCATTAACGCTGAAAGGCGTAGGCTCATCCTTTTTAAACTAGACCCTAAACTCACAGATATGGCTGAGAAGGAACCTTCCTCGAATCCAAAAGACCTGCTCTTTGGTGAAGAACTTATAAGATCTTTAGGAAAGTACGTCTCAACTTTTACTGCTCTTGATAATGCCCAAAAGAATATGAAGAGAGTATTCAGCAATAATGTTTTTGGAAGGGCTGGAAGAAGGGGCCTTCCTTCCGGCTGCTATAACCAAAGGCCCTACCAGAGATCACGCCCCTTCGGAAGAGGCTCATATCAGAATAATTACTACAACACCTCCAACCGTGGAAGAGGAAATCGAGTAAGAGGTGGAAGATCTCGATCATCTTTCTCATCAAACCCTCCAAGTAAGTTCCCTTCATTTACTTTCTCCTTCTACCCCTCCAAAAGTGGAAGGCAGACTGAAACTGTTTTAAAAAAAATGGGAGGAAATAACTCAAGATCCGTGGGTACTGTCCACAGTAATAGGCTTTATGATAGATTTTGTTCAAATTCCGTTTCAAACCTCATTTCCTAGGGATATTCCCATCTCAGTAGAGAAGGAGAAAATAGTAGAGGAAGAGATATCCTCTACGCTTGAGAAAGGAGCGATAATAGAAGTTCCTTTGGATTCTCTAACCTTCGTAAGCTCTTTGTTCCTTGTGGAGAAAAAAGGAAAGGGTTGGAGACCGGTTATAAATTTAAAGGGCCTTAACAAATTTCTCGTTTACAGGCACTTCAAAATGGAAGGAATACATCTCCTAAGAGACCTTCTTCAAAAAGACGACTGGTTAGTAAAACTAGATTTGAAGGACGCCTATTTCACCATCCCGATGGCGGAAATACATCAACCTTACCTACAATTTCTCTGGAAAAATCATCTTTATCAGTTCAAGGCTCACCCCTTCGGGCTTTCGTCCGCCCCTTGGTGTTTTACCAAGGTAATGAGAGCAGTAGCTTCCTTCTTATGAGAACGAGGCGTTCAGCTTATTATTTACCTTGACGACATTTTGATAATGTCACAAGACCTGACTCAGATTCGTATAGACCTGGAAACGGTTATGAATCTGTTGGAAAGTCTAGGCTTCATTGTCAACAAAGAGAAGTCTATTCTTACCCCCTCCAAATCTGGAGTTTTTGGGTTTCACTCTAAACACTTCCAAGTGTCTTCTCCTTTTACCTCCTTCAGATAAAAGGAAGGGCGTTGAGGTCTGGTCTTTGGTACGAAGATTGAATCACCCTAGATTTGGAGGCCAGAACTGAACTGGTGGTTAGAAAACCTGCAAGCTTGGAATGGGAAATCAATTTTCGGGTCAGAACCGGACTTTGTGCTGGAAGCAGACGCTTCCCTTCATGGTTGGTGTGCTTGTTTCCTAGACCAGAATACAGGTGGTGTTTGGTCTCAGGAGGAGTCATCTCACCACATCAATTTCCTAGAGCTTACTGCTGGCCTATACGCCCTTATGAGTTTCAAACACTCAATTCAAGGGAGATCGGTTGTTCTGAAAATGGACAATGTTTCGGCAGTGGCCTACATCAATCGGTTAGGAGGTACGAAGTCTGCCGACCTTTCGAACCTAGCAAGGAAACTCTGGATGTTCTGTTTAGAACAGAAAATTGCCCTCAGAGCGGAATACTACCCAGGGAAGTCGAACATTTCTGCGGATAGGAATTCCAGATTCTTTTCGGACTACAGCGATTGGAAACTGAATGTTGCTGTCTTCGACTCACTAAATTTTTATTGGGGTCCATTCGAAATAGACCTATTTGCAACCCGTCTCACCTCTCAACTAGAGCATTACTTCAGCTAGATGCCGGATCCCGGCGCATAGGCAGTGAACGCATTTCTTCAACCCTGGTGAGGGATCAATGCTTATGCCTTTCCCCCATTCGCAATGATCCAGAGAGTCTTGCAGAGAGTGAGGCAGGACCAATGCTTTCTAGTCCTAATAACTCCCTTCTGGCCATTACAGGCATGGTTCCCCACTGTTCTGGAACTGACCTTCGAAATTCCATTTCTCATTCCTTCCCTGAAAGATCTCCTTACGGATGTAAACGGAGATCCTCACCTAATGACCCTATCAGGGAGTTTGAACCTTCTTGCCTGGAAAGTGTCAGGCGATCTTACCAAGTCTCAGGACTTTCGTCATCAGCTTCTACTCTCATCTGAGAGTCATGGGCACCGGGAACTCACTACAGATACAACAATATCTGGAAATGCTGGCTTCGTTGGTGCATGGAGAGGGATTTGGATCCCACTCAAGCACCTATCGTTGATATAGTGAATTTCCTCGCTGAACTCTTCGACAAGGGATTGAGTTATAGACCAATCAACTGTTATAGATCGGCGATCTCTGCTGGTCATGTCCTCATTAATGGCAAGTCAATCATTAAAAATGTGATTGTTTGTAGGGTAATGAAGAGCATTCATCTAAAGAGACCCCCAAGGCCGAAATATGATACTCTCTGTGATGTGAATTTGATTCTAGATCTCTTCACTTCCTGGCCAGATAATTAATTTTTAAGCAGAAAGTTTATTTCTTTTAAACTCGCAACTCTTCTTTGCCTTATCTCCTGTCGTAGAGTTTCTGATGTTAAAGCTCTGGAGATTTCTAATAGGTCATATAATTTATTTGGAGTTAAATTTGAGGTCTATAGAAGAACCAAGACCATGTCTGTTTCAATCTTCTATCCTCGTTTCGATCCTTCTCCGAAACTTTGTGTAGTCGAATGTATGAAAGCATATGATATGACAATGTCTAATCTTCGACCGCTTAATGAGAATCAACTTCTCATTTCCTTCATTAAGCCTTATAAGGCTATTTCCTCCACTTCTATTGCCAGATGGGTTAAGTCTGCTATGTCTTTAGCTGGTATTGATATTTCCAAATTTCAAGCTCATTCTCTTAGAGGTACCATGGCAAGTAAGTCTCTTTGGTCCGGAGGTAAGTTGGATGATATCCTTAAAGCTGCTGACTGGTCTAATCCAAGTACCTTCGCAAGACATTGTAAACCAATTGAACACATGTCTAATGTAATTTTACAGGGCTACCAACATGCATAATGTAGCCTCCGTTCTTGTAATGAAATTGCGATTCTCCTATTATCATGCCTAGAGAATCTAGATTTCATTAAAGACACGGAGGCTCACATTATCCCACCCAACCCTTCCCATGGTATTGGGTATAACTTAACATGATGTTATTTATCATCTTGATGTTATGTATTTCAAAATGTTTATTATTTATTGTTCAATTGTTCATCTGGATATGAGTCTGATTCCTTTGTTTTTAGGATACAATTTTATTGTCCTCTTTCTTTCAGATAACCCTTCTACTTAATCTACTTTTGACGTGTCATCATCAGGAGGTCGATTAACTGTCTTCTTCTTCTTCAATTTTGCTTCCATTCACTTCGAATCTTCTGGAATCTACTGGATCTACTTTCGCCAAATTTAAAAGAGGCTGATGATTGCTATGTGTAATGTCTTACTTTATCTCAGTGTTCTTATTGGAACCTTTATATTGTGATGCGACTGGCTTGGATCTGCAATTAAAAGTCATTGCATAATGTGAGCCTCCGTTCTTGTAATGAAATCATATTGGAGTTACCTATCACATTTAAATAGTGATCATTTCCAAATGGGAAAAGGTCACCAGTTCATGTTTGGTGTCTTTGCAGTTGGAATTAAAAATCCTTTCTGACAGTGAATTCAGAATCCAGATTACAATTTTGAAAATGCCACTTTTAGAAGGTTGCCATTTTACCTCCTTAGCCATTTGGAGACATTTTTTTAACCTGTTTGGCTTTGCTTTTGCACTATGCAACATGATGTAAAAGTGAATCATACTTTAAGTCATATTTTTGAAGACATGCAAATTAACTCTGCAGGACTTTGAGTGGCTCAAAAAATATGCAAAAAACGCAATGCAGCACAAATCGCTGCATTGCCTTACTCTGTCATGTTTAGTCATTCCATAGATTTTGACATATTCCCAGATTTACAATACCTTGTAATACTGGGAATGTGCCAAACAGATACACGGAGGCTTACGAAGTGAAATATGTTTATTTCTCCTATTTTGTTCCTCTTTCTATGTGTGCCGCATTCTGCATGACACATTGAAAATGGAAAAAGCCTCTCGGAAATCTTTTTGTGCAGGAAGGTGACACTTCCTGCACAAAAACAATCCCCCTACAGCACAGACATCCTGTCACCATGGTTCAAGAGTGCCTGCATTGGTACTAGTCTATATAACTGCACGAGCACAAGGGGAAAGGAAAAGAATGCCACATATTGGATAAATATGCTGCATTCCTGCCCATTCCTGTGATGTACAGCAGTGCAGCAGGGGGACTTCCTGTGCAGCCTTGCACCACTAAATTCATAAATATGGCCCTTATTGCCTTCTTTTTGGGTCACATGAGTGGGTTTAGATGACAGTTGGGTTTTGTGTATTCCTCTTGGAGAACCCCACACAGTAGAGAGCTTGCTGGATGGGCCATCACTGGCTGGATGGGAGGGCGGAGCCTTACTTACTTTTGAATAGGCTATGTCCTGTCTCTAAAACAAAGGATTGCATATCCCCATAACTTCCTGCAGTTAGTTTGAAGCCAGGGCACCATTAAGGGAAAATTCTAGAAGCTTCTCCACTTTAAGGAAAAGCCCAGGTATAAATATTGGACCTCAGACACCAATTGTTTAGTACACATTTAGACCTGTGGATATCCTGCTAGGTAGAAGGACTGCTGCTCTGCTGAACGTACTAACACTCTTCTGGGCTGCTGCTCTGAAGTACTGGTGCCTTGCTGTGTAGACCTGCAACCTGCTGCCCACTTGCTTGGGTGAAAAGGAATGGACCTTCATCTGTTGATCCAGGAATGCAAAAGTGACTCCAAGGACTATTTGGCAGGCCACCTAACTAGAGCCTCAGGGGCAGAAGGCTACAACAACCTTGACTGCAGCACCTGGACCATGCTATCCGGAAGTCCAACCCTGCCAGGTAGTGCCACCCCAGTGCCGGACCTTTGAAAGTGAGACTACGCTGCAAGGCTTCTGTCAGCACAAGGACTCTGCATTGACATCACAACCCACATTGGAACCGTCGCTCGATGAAGCTTCCCCAACGCAGATCCTCACAAATCTCTTGTCGACGGGGACCTCAACAATGATGCAGCTTCTCGCAGATTTGGACTCAATGCATCGCTTCAATTGTGGCACTCATCTTCGATGCCAGACTTCACATCACAAGCCCTCATTGATGGAATCCTCAAAGGTGAAGCAGGACTTGTATGGCAGGTTCGCAGCTTCTCACACCAGATGCATTAACTCAGCTATGCACTGCATCCTCGATGCAGGCTTCACAACACTCTGCACCCAGTATTTTAGATACTCTTGTTTAGTGGGAATGGCTGTGTATCTGAGGCAGGCCCATGCTTTATTGTGGTCCGTCTGACCTTGTGACTCTGTCCCAGTCTGTTGCAACCAGATCCCACAGTTGGCGCCTTGTGTTTTTTGGTACTATTTTCGCTGAAATCTGAAAACTTGCATATCTTTTGTTCTATTGAATTAGATTTTTGTTGTTTTGGTCATCTTTTATTTATAAACTTTCAGACAATATTGCATTTTAATTGTTATGGAATTTTTCCTGTGTTGTGTTTTAACTTTATTAACATTTGGAGTGTTGCATTAATACTTTACACATTGGCTCTAAGTTAAGCCGGACTGCTGTGTGCTTAGCTACTGAAGGGTTGAGCACCCATTAAGTTGAGGTTTGCTTGTGCCTTACCCTGACATGTATTGTGGTTTCTGCTTGAATAGGCTTCCAACCCCTCAACCAGCATTTAAATTTATCACAATGAGGTTTCATGTATTTACTGACCGAGTATACAAATAGGCATTATGTCCTGGCATAATAGTTTAAAAGAGCTCTGCTAATCTTATGAGTCATTTTTTGAGTGTGGTACATTTTATCAGTCAGGTATGTTTTTTCTGCTGCACAAATATTTATAAGACTCAATCCTCATACAGGTGGATGAATGAACTGTTGCTAAGGAGACATATTTGTCTTGATTACTGCTGCAAAACCTTATTTAGTGAAATATTTAATTACTCCAGACATTCTTCCAACATACACTGCTTTTCACCTATACTTTTGGATAAAACATGTCTTTTGGGGAGGACAGTTAATTACTTAGATACATAAATTGAATCCAAAGAAATTAACGAAGTAGCTATTAAACTTGTTCACATAGCCTCTAAATAGGTAAAGCGAATCTGTAGTAGCCAGCTGTAAGATTTCATTACTTACACAAAATGTTTACAGTCTCAACTTACAAATCCGAATATGTCACTTAACTCGCTCCCTCATCACAGACTGTTTAGCCCTGACAAACTGGCGAAAAATTCCTTGGCTATCCTACATATGGAACTTCTTTAAAGACCTGGACCATCAGTCCTACTTCGAAGATCCTGCTTCAGTAGAAGACATTTCCAGGAAACAGTTAAAATCAATGTGTCTGGGTCACTTGAGGGAACTACGGAACCAGGCAGAGATCTCAAAACCATCAAACGAAAAAATCTGTGCCCAACAATCTGGCAAAGGCATACAAGCCTATGTGACGTATTTTTTATCAAACCACGAAAAGTTTTTATTAACCAAACTTCGCTTTAACATCTTTTTCCGCTTGGTTTCATTTCCGGAAACTCATAATTGGTCCCGCAACCTGATGAACTGTCCCTGCGATGGAATCTCCCCACAGTCTACGATCCATGTTGATCTATTTTGCAAATACTATAAACTTCCACGAAAAACGTGGATTATTTCACTTCTTCGATCCAGTGGCCATAGACAATGCTATTCTGCGTTTCTCTATTTGCAATCTTTGAACACGCTACATGAAGCTAAACTTATAGTGACTTATCTTAAAGCAGTCTTAACAATACGTCGTAATGTTCCAAGCTAATCTAGAACTATACAGAACCGAAACTTTATCTTTTACTAAAAATCTTTCATATCCTGACTTATTTTTAAACTTATTCATGTGCTGATAACCTTTTTGTATGTACTTTGTATGATTATACAAACTGATAATCGAATAAAAGTTGATGAAACTGAAACAAATCCAAATAACTACCCTATGGGTCTGATTAGGGTACTAAATCATAAATGTGGTTGGAGTAATCCGTTCATCAACACTTTGTCTGATATAAATTCTTCCTGCTTCTCACCACCAAGAAAAATATTGAAAAATATTGCAGTAACAGACGGAAAAAAACCAAAAATGAACACCACTCCCTGGGAGGAAACTCCCAAGGTGTGGGGATCATGATTTTATTTTTTTTAATAACAAACTCTAACTTTCGGGTTATAAAGATTGATCCGGATCTGCTACTTAGGCTCCAATGAACACTAAGTAGGTCTTGCAGTTGTCTGCCTAAAAAATCCAATTTCATCTGCTGCTGGATGATGGGTGGTTGTGCTCGGGGGATGGGAATGGGCTTTTGGGATTGTATTTTAAAGCTTGGCTTCTTCCTATTGATACATGCTATGACAGCTACTGTATTCATACATTACGCGCCATCTTGTCTTCTCCAATTTTAATGTCAAAGACAGTGAACAACTGTGATTGCTTTATTATGCTGTACTAAAATAGTAATCAAAGTTTTTTTAAAAAGAACATCCAATTTCAGCAGCTGTCAACAAAAAGATAAGCAAGCAAAACAAAAATTATCTTTTCTTGAAAAGTCATAGAACTAGCACCAAAGCCACTTTCTCCTGTGCCATGTCACATGACCTGGGAGTCGTTGACAATTGAACTTTGTTTATTCCTCTGAGATAGTCACAAACAATAGGGAGCCTAGATGGGCGTGGATGGGCCATTGCTGACAGCATAGAAGGTAGGGATTGGGAACACCCCTACTTACAAATAAATAGGCTTTGTCCTGCCTCCTCACAAAGGATTGCATACCCTCAGTAGTTAGTTTGGAGCTAGGACAGGAAGGGAAGACCTCTCCGCACTTCAAAGACACTTCTTTGAAGTATCCCCAACTTCAAAGGACTCGCTGGGCCTCCTACTCTAGCACTTCAGTACACTTCTGGATCAGTGGATACTCTGCCAGCGAGAAGGACTGCTGTGCTGCTGAAGGACTGCTATTCCGCTGAACTGCTTCTCTGGAAGCAGTTCAGCTGTGCTGGCCAGCTGCCTGCTGCCCTCCTGCCCTCAGTGAGAAGGACTGATCCTGCAACACTTGCCCCCCAGAATGGAAGTGACTTCAAGGGCTGGTTGGCTGACCTCCGGATTTGATCTTTGGTACATAAAATGCTTTTCACTATCCTGCTTCTGCACCTGACCTCTGCCAACTGTGAGTTTGCCCTGTAAAGTGGTGCCATCTCAGTCCTTGGAAGTGGGTCTGAGGTGCTTGGTTCAGCAAAACCCATGCATCTTCTCTGGAAATGAATCATCAGTGCCATTGTGTTGATAGGAACCGGAGCATTGTCTCTTTTGCATAATCAGAACTGGAGCCTCATCCCTGCTGTGTGGCAGGACTCGACGCATCGCCTTCGGAACCACCACTGCTCAAGGCTTGAGGTTTTTACATCTATGTTGATGGCAGCCTTGACAGCGATGCAGAGAACTCCACATCGCAGCCTCCGTGCTCATCTAGGCCAGGACATCGCTACTGATGCACGGATCAGGACCAGAGCATCACTGTGAGGATCAACACTGACTTTCTGCTTTAATACCAATGCATTTCTGGGGCTGCGTCCTGCTGGTCAACAGGATTTTCAATGGCAACGCGACCTGAAGTGTGGCTCAATGGTTAGAGTGGCAGACCCTGATGCAGAGGTCTAGCCCGGGACCAGGGTTCAATTCCCAGCTTCGGCGGGTCTTGGGCTCAAAATTCCACGGACCTGATAATTCTCGCCTCGGTGCCTATTCTAATCATAGAGTCCCACTCTGCAACTCTGGGCAATAGCTTGCTTAATCTCCACAACGGCCCCCACAACGCTAAGGATGCCTGGCCTTCACCCTGGGGGTGCCCAGGAGTGGACGCCTCACAGGGAAAGCTAGGACGGGTTCCACAGCGGTATTCGTACAAGCGCCTTGAGACCCTTGCCGGTGAGTAGTGCGATATACAAGTATCAATTTACATTTTTACATTTACCTGGGTGAATAATTTTGCCTAGTAGGACAAGCCTATTTCCTGTAGCTGGGGTACGCTCCATTACAATTGGCCTGAACTTTTGTAGGTCAAACATGACCAGATATTTCCTTTTGGTGTTTTGTGCTTTTTGGTGCTATTTTTGGGATGCATCTTTATTTTTAATGTCTAAACCAATTGATCCCTCTGGGAAACAATGATAGCACACCAAATCCTTACAACTCACTCAAACGTCAGGGCCCTTACACACTAGCCAATCCATCAAATATTTCAATGTTTATTCATTATTTTTGAGAACTTCATCATAAAAACTATTCATCAATGGATAGAATAGAGCAATCTGCTCTAACATATAAAAACAATATTACCACAATACATTCAAGATACCCATAGGATAACATGAACCACTAAAAAGGTTCCTATTACAGTTGAGAACAAAGTACACGTTGGTTATGAAAATCAGCAATCCATAAGATTGAGGATAATACCCTGTGGTGCAATACATTTTAATACCATGATTAAACCTAAAAAAGAAGCGACACGTTTCGGTGGTATCCACAGGTCCAACCACCTTCTTCAGGCTTTACACTTTGAATCTATATAAAAAGGGAATGTATGTATATATATATATATATATATATATATATTTATGTATTGTCATCCACATCAAAAATAAATGTATAACATCTTCAAAACTATTTAAAAAAATAAATAAACATATACATATAGATTGTTGGCTATATACAACTCACACTCTTCCTGACGCACAACACTTTCATTCCGGGAGAACATCCCTCCAGGTGAGCTTTATACACCTCAAACTACTCCTAACTCACTCCCCTACCGGGGGATCACCCCTCCAAAGGATACTCTATATTAGTCCCAGTTTATTCATTCAAAGGGACATCTTCCTTATGGACCCCTTTACATTAGTCCTTCTGATAGTCAAAATTATGACTATTCAATATGTACACACTTGATGTATTTAAAAGAATATGGGGACCATCCTCCACAGACATTAGTTTTGAAGATGTTACACATTTATTTTGGATGTGGATGACAATACATATATATATATGAACAAGAGCACTTGATGCTCGAAAATTGTCAACGTGAAAGGTCGGATTAAATAAACAATATCAACTTGCCTGAAGCTGTGGGTCCGCTTCTTCATTTCGCCCTCTAGGAAGTTATGAGAATTGTTGTGCTGATATATATATACACTACACGCGCACTAAAGGCTGACCGGGACTACCGACATAGCCGGTGGGTAATGGATTAACAGTATTCTGTGAGGCCTCTGAGCACTAAGCAACCATAGGCCCTTGGTACAATCCCAACCAAGCAGTGATTTATTTATTTAGTTATTAATCACGCAACAGTAATCCTAGCGCACAGATGTATCCGATGCCCCACATGCACAGGGGAGTTTGTAAGTTAACGCATAAACCCGATTTGTCTCACATGCTAAACAAATTACCAAGGTTTTACATATAAAAAAATGTCAGACTTGTGTACACACATTTATTTTAATTTTTAGTTACATTTTTGTGTGTATATTTAATTTTATTTTAACAATGCGCGTATGTGATTTTCAACATATGCGTGATGTGTCGAATAGAATTGCACTGTAAATATATATATATTTTTTCACCGAAAGGGTAAACAGACTGAGCCATGACTAATGAGAAATGTACTAATTAAAGAACTCTTCTATGTTTGTCAAGTTTGTCAGGACAACACCACCATGACAACCAAAACGAGTTGAAACTTGTCAGTCAATCATGTTACATGTAATCCTGTATGTAAACTGTGGCTAACATTTATGCAGATGTAGTGAACAAGGCGGGAGCGTCTAAGCAGCAACTGAGAGAATACATTTTCTTTGGATTATGATTCACAGAGTCAGCACCTTTCTTAATTGAGAGTTTGGACTGGTTTTCAATACGAAGGGTTTCTTGTCCTTAGAGCCCAACGCTGACCCTCCTTGATCTGGATGCGCTGTGTTTTTCAAGGACACTTGAATGGTTTATCTTTTGGAAAAAGACACACAGCGCCCCCCGAAACTGACATCCTGGGACCTGAGTAAACTGTGGAACCGACATGAAGCTGACTGACTGAGAGTCTGCGATCGCTGGAGAGTAATCGGAGACTGTCAGGTAAGACGGCAAGTGTTGTGTATAACAGTGAGAAGGCCATCGAGGTGGTTTATGGGAGAGGTAGTCCCGGTGTGAGAGTATACAGATACATGGGCAGTGAATCTTTCTAAACAAATCTGCATTATTCTCAGCATGGCTGCGGAATGGGAAAAGGAAAGAGAAGAGGCAGCACTGGACATCTTTACTGACACTGATACGGGCAAAGGCGGCAAAAATAAATCATCAGCCCAAAATGAAGTAACAGACAAAGATGACACTAAGAAATTGTTGACAGAACTTGAAAAACTTTGGAAAAAAGAGGTGGCCAAATGGTGGGAAGTGAAATCCCTCAATAGATATCTCGATGTTGGGAGAGTACCCAGGGGCCTCAGAATCACGGTGGCTCCAACATACGAAGACCCTGACCCTGAGATGCTGCAAGACTGGGCAGATAACTTTGCTCAGTCATCACAAAATATATTAAAAATCTTGGTGAAATATGTAGGGTCAGATACGAAAAAATGATAACAAGAATTGAGGAAATATTAATAGAGTTAGACACAAGAGAGAACAAAGAGGAGATCTCAAATGGCATGAAAGAAATACAACTGAGATTAATAAAACATGAAAATGAAATCAAAGAGAGAAAGGCCATAAAATTTCAGAGGGACAGAAATGATTACATAAACGGCAGAATCTACACCTTGGCAAGAAAATTCGACCAAATAAGGCGCCAACCACCGGCAACCAAAACTGGGGCTCCAAACACTGTGACAAAGCAAAGTGAGAATGAAGTTAGCTCTGAGTATGACACTGATGCGGAAAGCAACCATAGCACCGGAGCGACAGGCCCTGCGCCCACCCCAGTACAAGAGCTTGCTTTTTTACGACTACAATGCCTAAGAACGCTGCGACCCGACTACATCGACAGGAATGGGGATCAGCCCAACAAAACCAAAACCAAAGACAAAATGCAGAAGGAGGAAAGACAGACGGTGGGGAAAAACAGGCACAAAAACAAACAAAGGCACAATACAGACGCAACAAATGCTGATGATGGAAGAAAATGAAATAATAAAACTAACAATACAGTTATAAATTTATCAAACTTGGAACTATCCCCGTATGAACTAGAAATTATATCCCTTGGCTTGACGTATTGTAGTAACACTAACTTTGATCACGCACAAACCCGAATTGACCTATTTCAATACGTCCGTAAACTGAAGCTTCATAAATATTTTTTCAACTCGAGTGGTGAAACGTCAAACACATCAGCGCTGCAAGATCAGAGCCAAATCCTTAGCGTGGCTAACATGGAAGCACTACAAGATTTGATTGATCTAGAACAACAAAATGACGAAAGCCCAATAACACCGAGTGCAGCAGCTGCAATCTCGGACCTCAATATTTACCCACCCATTAGAATGAAATTCAAACCAAAGTCGGTATTCATGCCGGTAACTCCAAAAGATGGCCTGGATCTCTACTCGGAGTATGTAATAAAAGATTTGAAAGAACTGTCCATGAGAAGTACCAAGGAGTTCATGACACAGAACCATGACCACATGATGAAATACAACAACCTAATGGAAAAAATAAAAGCTAGATCTGATGTCGTGGTACGATGGTCTGACAAGGGGGGCAACATTGTCCTATGCCATTAGAAATGTACAATAAGGAAGCATTATCACAACTCAAAGACCATGAATGCTATACCAGGATTAGTCCAACCCACACCATAGGAATCCAACTGAAATATCACAACAAACTTTACAGATGGAAAGGAATGGGACTGTTAAGCAAACATGAATTTGACTTTTTGAAAAATGATTATCCGGTGACACCACAACTTTACCTAATTCCCAAAATACACAGAAATGACAAAGAACCCCCTGGCAGGCCGATCATATCAGCCATTGGGAGTCTTTTTGAAAATATGAGTGTGTTTATAGACCATTTCCTACAATCTGAAGTGAAGGCGCTACCTGCCTACATCAAAGACACTGGGGATTTCTTGTGTAAAATATTCGATGTGGAATGGAAAAAGGACTATGTATTCATGACTTTGGATGTACAATCTTTCTACACCAGCATAAGGCACAAAGATGGTCTACAAGCACTAAAACACTACCTGGGAAAGAGACCAATCACTTTGCAGAAACACACATGTATGTTATTGGAGATGACGGAGTGGTGTTTAACCAATAACGCTTTTCTATTTGACAGACTCCATTACAAACAAATGCAAGGATCAGCCATGGGAACTTGCTTCTCCCCCAGTTATGCAAATTTGCATATGGGCTGGTGGGAGGAGCATGTACTAAATGTCACACAGTCAGAAATAATGAACACCAATGTTATTATATACAAATGTTTTATTGATGACATTTTTATCCTGTGGCAGGGCAGTGTTGAAAGTGCTGAGAAATTTGCTTGTGATATCAATGAAAATGCTTTAAATCAAATCAAAATATCTTTATTCGGGTTCCATATATGAAAACCATAAAAGTACATAAAAACACAATAAATATTAAAAATCATTATTCATTCATTGTAGAAAAATTATTAAAACTATTACACATCATTACAGGTTTGTACGGTGCCTAATGCATAATTTTAGATATTGTGCCACAGATTTTGTCTTCAAAGAATTTTCCAGAAGTTGCAGGGCTAAATAGGCAGGGCGACATCTACGGATGTTCATAACTTTTAGTAGTGGTAATATCCACCTCCTGCGTAGTTCCATATAAAATTTACAAAAAAATGTGACATGTATTGTAGACTGTGGGGACATAGAGTCACACGGACACACTGCAGTGTTATGAGTCCATACATTCTGAATGGGAAATAGAACCAAAAAATGATATATGTTAAGCCTGAAACGAGTGAGGAGTAACTTTTCATATTGCGACAAATGGTACTGTAAATAAGGTTGGATAGTTGGGACCAGCTGTATCATTAAGCATTGTTGTACTGAGGGTTTACCTATTTCACACAGCATTCGGAGTTCAGATAAATGTGACAGACAAAGTGTTTTTAGATCTTTTTTTGAAATGTCTGTTACAGATGGTGGGTCTTCAAAGAAGCTCGGACGGCCGATGTCAGTGAAAAAAGATTTTACATATGCCAACCATTTTATCTTATTCATATGGTCTAGTTTCATGCAGTCCTCTATTATTGTTCTTGTAAGGTGGCATTCTTCTCTGGCCCAAATTCTACGCCATAGCATGATAGGCTGAATCTTAATAATGTCCGATATATAGTGTACTCCGAGTTCAAGGTGACAACCAAATGTGGTGGTGCTTTTGGGAACAGCCAATAAAAACTTTAGGAAGGAGTTTTCGATTTTTTGGAGTTGCTCTACATTAGTTGTACCCCAGACTCCTGCTCCAAAAGTGGCTGTGCTGATAGATTTTGCATTGTATATCTTAATCATTTCGTTGGGTGGTCTTTTTCCCAAACGAAGTGAAAATGCTTTTAAAGCGCCGACTGTTCTTATGAGGGCTAACTTTCTGGAGTTAATTGCCTCTCTCCAATTAAACGCCTCATCAATAGTTATACCAAGATAAGGATAGATGTTAGTTCTTTCAATGAAAATGCTTTAAATTTGAAGTTTATGTGCAATACCGATTCCAATTCCAAAAATTCTTTATTTCGGTCATGTAGACCATAAAAGATGCAATGCAACATTACAGACATTAAAATACATTATTTATAAAATACATTTAAATAAAATCCGCTCTCCCAGCGAGGGGTAATTTAAAGTTACAAAAAACAAAGTTCAGGGGGCTTCAGTGGATCTTTTCTTTCTGATCAACCATATGGCCATAAGAAATTTTGAAACAGCGAACACAATGTGACCCAGCGTGCTGGTTTTCAAAATCCTGTATGCCTGTGCATACTCTCTGAACCCCAAGTTCTTACATAGCGGCGCTATCCAGTATTTTCTGGGCCTTTGGTATGCAGGGCACACAAACAAGATGTGGGGGTCATCTTCTACATGGTTGTTACAGCAGGGACATAATTTATTGCCCCCATTTGTCCACTTGCACGTGTATGAGTTAATAGGGAGCGTGCCGAGCCTCCATTGAACGTACAGTTTCCTTGCCAGGATGGGAAAGATAAAATCCATAAAAGGTTCAAAAACATATGAATTTTTGGATTCTAAAAAACGCAAGGTTAAGGTGCTGCTATTTTGAGCGTCCAACAGGTGAGCAAGGGACCTGGCTTTATAGATTTGTGCCAGTGCTTTGCGCGAGATTGATTGGCAACCTCGCGCGGGGTCCTCCCACAGGTCACGGAGATTGATGGCAGACAGTTCATTTTCCACAAAGGTGAGCCAGGGGATGTTGCCACTACGGTTTAAACTCATGACATGGGTAAGATCCTCCCTATAATGATGAAGTTCGTCCGTAGACCAGAGCCTGTGCCAGAACTTCACTGGTTTTGACACAAGCTCCTCTGCAATAGGGGGGAGACCCATGTCCATTCTCAGAGGCTGGAGTGGCGTGGAGCTTGGAAGGGCTAGAAGGCGCCGTAGGAAACTGTTTTCAACCATTGATAAGTCCTTTACCGCTTTGTGCCCCCATAATTCGCTGCCATACATGGCCGCAGCCTTGGCCTGGGTCTTATAAGTTTCGAGGGCTGGGCTTATAGGCTTGAAGGAAGAAGAATTAGCCACTTTCAGGATTGCACCCGACAGTTGGGACAGTTTGGCCCTGGATCGTGCTATCTGGCGGTCCCATGACAGATTTTCCTGCAATGTTACCCCCAGATATACGAAGGTAGACACCCTCTCAAGGGTGGCGGTCCCCAAGGTGGGATTGGGCCTGGTTTTGGTTGGAGGGTTGAAGATCATGAACTTGGTCTTTTCTGTGTTCACTTCCAACCCATGTTGGTGACAGAAAAGACCAAATCCATCCAAGATCCTCTGAATCCCCATGGGGGATTTTGAAAGGAGGAGGGTGTCATCGGCAAACATAATTGCCGGTACCCTCCTACCTGCCAGACAGGGGGCGTCGTTATCCTTAACGTTTTCCAGGTGTGAGATGACGTTATTGATAAATAAACAAAACAGGGTCGGAGCCAGGACACAACCCTGCCTCACGCCTCGACGGACTGGAAACCTGGATGAAAGTTTGCCATCTCTCCCACACCTGACTTGTGCATAGTTGTTTTCATGCAGCCTGGCTAGGATGTTAAGTAACTGGGGGGGAATTCCTAGCTTTTCCAGCACTTCCCACAGTTTCCTGCGCGGGACTAGGTCAAAGGCTGACCTCAGATCCACGAAGACCATGTACAATCTCCCCCCCTTGATCCTCACCGTCTTCCAGTAGAGGAGAACGAGGCGGAAGATCTGGTCCATGGTCGACGTGTTTTTCCTGAAGCCAGCCTGCAGGGGACTCATGATGTCATTTTCCTCCACCCAGTCCAACAGATGGTTCAAAATGAGGCGCGCAAAATGCTTTTGGGGAACATCTATCAGGCTAATATGTGCAATACCAGTACCACATCAATACAATTCCTAGATTTAGAACTGTTTGTTGAAAATAGGAAAATACAGACACGTACATACCGCAAACCAACAGCAGGCAACGCACTGTTGCACGCACGGAGCTTCCACCCTAAATCACTAAAGGAATCAGTCCCATACGCAGAATGTTTGAGGATGACTCGCAACTGCAGCACCGATAAAGGACTGACAGTAGCTAAAGAGTACCTATTCTCCAGACTTAAAAAGAGAGGGTACACCGACAAAACCTGTTACAATGCAGAACAGAAATGTAAGAATAAAGGAAAGATCTCCTTTTTCCCCCTCAACCAACCACGGGTACAGAGATAAAGGAGCGTCAGCCACCTAGACTAATCACAGGTTACAACAGGTACCATACGAACCTCCGAAAAATCCTCACCAGACATTGGCCTCTGGTACGGAATGACCCGACCATTGGGAAAACGTGTGGGAAAACGCCCTTGATAACTTTTTGAAAAGCGAAATCGATGCGCGGCCAATTGGTGTGCAATGCCCCAGCCCTCAAAAAACCTAACAACTGGCTACAGACCCAAAAAAGGTTTTAAAAAATGCACCGAATGCAAGGCGTGCAGCCATGGGACTAATACAACCAATGTCATGGTACCCTTCAGACAGAAACCTTATAAAATCAGAGATTTGTACTCATGTAAGACTGAGTACGCGGTGTACATGTTGGTTTGCATATGTGGTAAAAGGTACGTGGGGAGCACCATCCACCCAGTACACGTCAGAATACTTCAACACCTCTGGGCAATAGCCAATGATGATCAGGCTTACCCTGTAGCGAGACACATGAACCAGCCACATGCAGGGGGCATCCAAAATCTGTCATATTTCGTCATCAACAGTGTACCTAAAAACATCAGGGGAGGAAATCGTAAACTGGCTCTTACACGTTTAGAGTCCAGATATATAATCCTACTAAATTCCAAGATCCCTTATGGTTTAAATGCCGACGCAGCCCTAAATGTTCATCTGTAGTCCAGTCTGTACTGTCTCGGACCTGAGTACCATTCCTGTTAACATCTGCAGTTCAGCTACTTGAAATTCAATTATCACATGTACATATGAGCACTGCATTTTTCATTTAAATATAATTTTATAAATGACCAATTCGACACCTTATATTTTCTTTGAGACACTTAGAATTTTTAACACATACCGACTCCACCTACCTTTCTCCACTTGGAGACGAGTTTACACGCGCACTAAAGGCTTACCGGGCCTGCCGACATAGCCGGTGGGTAATGAATTAACAGTATTCTGTCAGGGCTCTGAGCACTAAGCAACCATAGGCCCTTGGTACAATCCCAACCCAGCAGTGATTTATTTATTTAGTTATTAATCACGCAACAGTAATCCTAGCGCGCAGATGTATCCGATGCCCCACATGCACGGGGGAGTTTGTAATTTAACGCATTAACCCGATTTGCCTCACATGCTAAACAAATTACCAAGGTTTTATATATGAAAAATGTCGGACTTGTGTACACACATTTATTTTAATTTTTAGTTAAATTGTTGTGTTTATATTTAATTTTATTTTAACAATGCGCGTATGTGATTTTCAACATATGTGTCGAATAGAATTGCACTGTAAATATATATATATTTTTTCACCGAAAGGGTAAACAGACTGAGCCATGACTTATGAGAAATGTACTAATTCAAGAACTCTTCTATGTCTGTCAAGTTTGTCATGACAACATTACCATGACAACCAAAGTGAGTTCAAACTTGTCAGTCAATCATGTTACATGTAATCCTGTATATAAACTGTGGCTAACATTTATGCAGATGTAGTGAACAAGGCTGGAGCAAGCCGCCGAAACATGTCTAAGCAGCAACTGAGAGAATACATTTTCTTTGGATTTTGATTCACGGAGTCAGCGCCTTTCTTAATTGAGAGTTTGGACTGGTTTTCAATATATATATCTATATATATATGCAGCTCCAAAGAAACACCATCCTGCGAATCACTCCTGCGGGGGGTGCTGTTACAAGGTGGTGTACCGCGTAAACATTTGCGCTCCAAAGTTCCCCCTCGAGATCTTTCAATCGGAAGAAAACAGCACTCACTGGATCTTCAGCTTTTTAAACGGATTTTATTCTTAAGACAGACGCGTTTCGGGAAGCGCACTTCCTCGGTGTCTACAAGAACGCAATGCGCGGCGCCATTATTTTAAGAGCCTAGCTTGCATGGTAAACACAAATAAGGGACTAAGCTGCATATGCTAAAGTCAGCGTCATCTTGCAATCTTGCCGATGATCTGGACTGGCAATCCTCTACATGGGTTGCATCCCTTAAATTTACAAATAACCATCATGCACGATTAATCAATTTCGTCAGCCTATACCTAAATATTTACATTTCAAGTGGAAAAACGTATCCTACTATTTGACACGTTTTAAAAGTTCTTCTTCAACTAAGTTAATTAATCAAAGCATATCAAAAATTGCTACATCTTCAATCCAAGTCGTGTATCGGCTATTGCAGCCTAAATATGGCTGCTACCACTTTCAAATTGTTTTATGGATATATTAGGCAATCAATGATCCCAATATTTGGCTCTACTATACAGGTGAGTTAAATCAAAACAAAAACAAAACCAAGAACACCACCCCTTAACCCATCTTTTCATCTGACATTACAATAGTCTAAATTATCAACTCTGCAGTATCAAGAGAATCACATTCATGGTGTAAGTATACCAAGTCCAAGGAAACAACAACACTTTTTACAGATGACCAGCCATGTGTCAGAAATTCTTATACCTCTATGGCCTATACATGATGAATTCCCATGCAATTAGAGGAAAATGTCGTCAGCCCAAATGTGCTGACAATTCTTCTGTGGTAAATATAAATTACCTATACTTAATTTATGCGGTAAAGTTCAATAAGAATAACTCAGTCAAAAATAAGAGGCAGAATCCGTGGTATTTGAAGTTTTAAAAGGGGTTTTATTCCTTAAAAAAGAATTGGTTATATGGTTCGAACCATGGCAAATCGCATTCCATCGCCACGAAGGCTCAGGAAGGGATAGACAATACTTTATTGACAGGTTATCATATATATAGTCAATGCATTACAGTAAAGACAGATGCAGGAGGCGTAACAGCTGAAAGGAGAGATAAGAATACACATACGTACTGAAAAGAGGCGTTACAATAGGCGTGCATGAGGGCATGTACTAGAAACGTCATTATGAGATGTCACAGGTGGGTGTATCCATAAGAGAATCCTGTAGTGTCAGCAGAAATATATGGCAGAGATGCGCGCGCAGCAGTATGACGTGTAATTGACGTGTAACTGGAGGGTGAAGGGGACTTGACATTTAGCCTTACATGAGGAGACAGAAGTCTGGGGTGTCAAAACAACCTAATCCCAAATCGTATCTAATATCTTGTGTTTAAGGAACTGTATTATCTGGAAGGAAAGGTCTCTCGGGCAAAAGGCTATTCTATACTGACTACTAGTGCGTGCATATGCGTCTACGTGTCTACATGAGATGCGAGGGGGCATGGGCCTACCATGGTAACAGGAGCTTTGAATTACTTGCATGGAGACAGTGAGGCCGGGCCCTTTGCTCTGCAGCTGGAAGGATGTTTTCCTAAACTACTAGACAGGAATGTATTTTCGAGGAGCGGAGCAGATAACTTGAAGGCAAAATACCGTTTTGGCAGGCAACAGGCTGAGCCAGGCACTGTTAGCCGTGCAGGGAGTAAGACAAAGGTCATGGATACAGATGCTCATCCAGGCTGGAGCATTCAGAGGCAGGAAACAGGAAAGGACTCGATGACAGAAATCAGGGCCTAACTCGCCTGAGCCAGGGAAATCGTGAAAAGTGTACCATGAAAAGACGTTGGCAAGGCACACTTAGGAACGGAATATCCGACCCATTCATGGTGGATCTGAAAGAGGACATGTTAACGTTGGACGCAAATGTATTTGCGTCTTCATAGCTGGCACAGAAGGGAAATTACATGCACTTTAAGCTCGTACATGGAGACGGTGGGGTACACGTTAGGGAACATTTCTGACCATAAAAATTTATATTTCCTCATTCCCTCCTTGTTCCCTACGAACCCTTCATGATATATCGATACTCATAAATCTATCAATCTGTTCACGTAGTATCATTTGCTCTTCTTTCTTCTTATGTCGCTTTGAATGAGAACTTGAATGAGGAATACATGATGTGGCGCACAAGCCGCAAATCGCCGGCCCACATTGTAGACATAGGCAACAACTGAATACTTTGAGAAGGGCAATACCTAGGAAGGATAGGATCTTCCATCCCCAGGCTGACAACGTGGTCCAGAACCAATCGGACCAAGTCCAGGTGCCTGGATTCTGGTGTATCTGACTTGCAATTTTGTGAAGACGAGTAATGGCTCTATATACTGATGGCGCGTTTTCTGGAATGAAAACACAGCAACTCGATCCGATGACTCTACAGGCTCCGCCCCTATCGGCCAGGATGACGTCAAGGCATCGCAGACTGTTCCTCTGTTAAGTTGCCTAGGGCAGAAGTAGTCTCATTCACTACTGCTTCGAGGGTTCTAGTTAACTTGCGTATCAGTTTACTATTAAAGATAGCACCTAAGTAGGGAAAGAAACCTTTATTAAAATAGGTGTATTGCTCCCATGCCATTTCAGTATAGTCGACAATCGGGAGATCTCTCTGGGGTCTATTGTGCACTAGATGGGTATTCCTATGATAATCAGGAGGGGCTAGGAAAACAGGTGGCAGAAGGAATGCAATGTAACAGGTACCATCCCAATCTAGAGGTAATCGTATATATGCGGTATGACCACAAATGAAGTAGGAATGTCGTGAAGCTTTAAACGCAGACTTGCCCTTATCACTGAATTCGATCACAGTAGTACATTTACTATGACCCAGGTGTACTGAACCATTCTTTCTAACACATAATTCACCTTTGACTGGTAATACTGACATAGCAGGCAAGACTGGCTCGGATTCGAATTCAACATTCAGAATCATGAGATTAAGTGTAAAGTTACCTAATCCATATACTTCATTTTCTAGATCAGTCCCTGTCCTTTTTGGAAGTCCCTCCTTGTCAGTGAAACATACTTTATGCAGAACTGTGTTCAGGTTTCCCCATACCCAGTTGCCCTGGTAAACTACTGTATTTGAATCCAAAGAATTAATCAAACTAAACCATGCGCCACAGGAACCATTATGTGTGAACGGGTACGGGAAGAGGGGCAGAACTCCCTTGTATTTCTGGTAGGGAGGGAGTCGGCCACATATCCAACAATTTGTAGCGTTGCTGGTCTGATGAGAATGATGTAACATACTAATGAAGGTGTTGTTGCGCAGCGCAAGTCTGTAGGACAACTCATGCGGGGGTAATTCACTAAAAGAATGTTCGGCAGTGACGTTGAAAGCAGAATGTGTACTCTTGAAAATAGGGTAATAGATGTGCAATAGTATACTTGCAGCAATAATCAAAAGACTTAGAAAAAACATAATCAATAGTGTCACTATACAGTGACTACGAAGTGATTTACAATATTCATGTTTCTTGAGCTGTTTCTGTCTATCTCTCTCTCTATTTCGGTCTAGGGGATACATGTCAGAGACTAATTTAACCGATTCACCTAGGGGAGGACTTAAACAATTAAACTGTCTGACTTGCTAGACCTTAGTTTTAGCTTATATTCCTGGGAAGCGGTTTTCTCAACCAGGGGGAGTTTTGAGTCAGTCTGTGGAGGAGGGCAGGGCTGAGAATTCAAATCAGAAGGCAGTCCGTGAAATTTCTTGATGTGGCTCGAGTGCAGCCACCCCTTTCGGCCCTCAATTTTCACAGCAGTCCTCGTCGTCAAAAGTACCAATTTCGGCGTTTGCCAGCGGGGCTCCAGCGGGCTCCGTCGGTTGAAGTTTCTTATAAACACATAATTCCCAGGAACCACTTCATGGGGCTTCACGTCGGTGTTGTCGGGAAAGGCTGCAGCTACCTGTGAACGACAAGATTGTAGTGCAGACATCAAGGAGGCAAGGTAATCTGTCAGCATATTACAATCAACATCAGTTATTTTACGAGGTATAGGCGTCCCCCACATATTTGGTGGCCTTCCGAAGACCACCTCATACCACGGGGATAGCCCTGATCGAGAATGCGCTATCATTCTCATGTAGAAGAGCGCAACTGGCAAAGCTACTATCCAGTCAACGCCTTTCTCTTTGCAGATTTTAGCAAGTCGAATTTTCAGAGTCTGATTATGGCGCTCCACGAGACCTGCTGCCTCGGGATGCCGGACACAGTGGAATTTCCACTGATAGCCTAACAGGAGTGTAACTTGTTTTACAAGCTCGGATGAGAATGGCTAGCCGTTATCTGAGTATACGATACGGGGCAAACCATACCGTGGGAAGAATTCACAAACCAGCTGCTTGGCAGTGGTCGGAGCAGTGTAATCTGGGACTGGATATGCTTCTGTCAATCGGGAGAGTGCACATACAACTACGAGGACATATTTGAATCCTCGACAACGTTCCATCTGGATATAATCCATCTGGAGGACTTCAAAAGGGTGATCGGGAGGATGAAATCCACCTTGCTCTACAGGAATGCTTTTACCTGGGTTGAACTGACAACAAATCATGCAAGTACGCACTTTCTGTTTGGCTGCTGCTCGTAAGTGTTTATTGAACCAGATGTTTTGAATACTGTCTAGCATAGCTTTTTCTCCTAGATGTGCAGGACTGTGTACTGTGTTGATGATGACTTGAACCATAGAGTCGGGGAGAAACCATGTGGAATTTCCCTTCGTCATCCATCCCTGATCTGTTTGGATCCCTCCTAGTTCAGTCCATTTCTTTATTTCATCTGGTGTAGCATGTGTCTGTATGTCAATTACATCATGGGCGGGATCCCTAACTGTCATGCAGTGTGTCGGTGTCGGAACTATTGTCTTTGTCAAGTCAGTTGCGTGAGTCTGAGCTGTATGCTTGGCTGTTCGGTCTGCCAGGTCGTTACCCTGGGAAACGATATCAGTGATTTTTGTATGTGCCTTGCACTTCATGATGGACATGGCAGTAGGCAGATGTATTGCATCTAACAGAGCTTGAATGAGGGGACCGTGTTGAATGTTGGCACCGTGAGAAGTTAGGTAACCTCTCTCTCGCCATAATACGCCGAAGTCGTGCACAACTCCGAAAGCATAACGGGAATCTGTGTATATGTTAACTCTCTTGTTCTTGGCTTGGATACAGGCTTGTGTCAGAGCGATAAGCTCTGCTGCTTGAGCTGACAGGGTGTCAATACAGTTTGTCTCTATGACTTCAGTGTCTGTCGTGACTGCGTAGGCGGCCACTAGCTCTCCTGTACTTGTTCTCATACATGAACCATCCACATAAAGTGTCAGATCTGGATCTGGTAATGGAGTGTCTGTCAGGTCTTGTCTAGGCTTCGTCGTAATAGTAATGACTTCAATACAATCATGTGCCAATGGGTCTGTTCCACTTAACGGCAAAAGTGTGGCGGGATTTAATGTACTACAGCGTCTGATCTCTATGTGTGGCTGAAACAATGTCAATTCATAACCTGTCAGTCGTGCTATAGTCAAGTGCTGGGTTTGTGTTCGATTCAAAAGAACTTCCACGGAGTGTGGAACTTGTACTGTCAACTGATGTCCTAACACTATAGAATCACTTTGTCTGATTGCTAGAGCTGTCGCTGCTACTGATTTCAAGCACGCATGCAGAGCCTGGGCTACTGGATCTAATGTGCTAGAAAAGTAAGCACACGGTTTGTGTGAACCTGCTTGTTCCTGGGTGAGTACTGACAAAGCAGTACCTTCGCGTTCTGTAACAAAAAGTGTAAAAGGCTTATTGTAACATGGTGTTGCTAAAACAGGTGCTTGACATAAGGCTTTCTTTAAGTCTTCAAAAGCTTGTGTATGTTCCTGAGTCCAAGGGAGGACAGTCGAAGACGCTGCCTCCTGGGTTGTCAACTGAATGAGTGGCTTTGCTAGAAATGCATATTGAGGAATCCATTGTCTGCAGTAAGAAGTGAGGCCTATGAAGGCCCGTACCTCCTTTTGTGTCTTGGGTCGTGACATATTTACAATTCACTGGATGCGATCAGGTGTGAGCTGTCTCCCCCCTTTGGACAGCAAGTGCCCAAGGTAAACAACTTGCTGAACACGGAATTGCAGCTTCGAAGGGGACACCTTGTGCCCCTTGTCGGCCAGAAAATGTAAAACCGTCAGTGATGCTTTTTCACATTCAGGTTCGCTTCGGGCGGTGATCAGCAGATCATCGACATACTGAAGCAGAGCAGTGTTATTAGGCATGTGAATACTGTCAAGTTGTCTTTTCAGTGCTTGGCTATAGATGCTGGGGCTTTCTGTGAATCCTTGAGGTGCGCGTGCAAATTTGAAGCTTCGTCCATTTAAACAGAATCCGAACAAGTATTGGCTTTCTGGGTCAATTGGAACACTAAAGAAAGCGTTCTTCAGGTCAGTTACGGTAAAGAACGTTGCTTCTGGATCGATAGCTGTCAATAATGAAGAGATATCTGGGACCACGGGGTACTGTGGTACAATACATTTATTCAATTCGCGCAGATCAATAACTAATCGATAAACTGGTGGTGCATTGGGATCGGTGCGATTAAGAATTGGAATGATAGGTGAATTACATACATTGGAGTCGGTTTCCACAACCACTCCTTGTGCAATGAGCTCGTCAATGATTTGCAGCAAAGCCACTACAGCATCTGGGGGTAACTTGTATTGTCGCATTCGTGGTAATACCACTCCTTGCTTGAGGGTAACTCGATATGGTGTGATGTGCATACAACCTACATCAGTGGGGCCTTGCGCCCATAAATGTGCAGGGACATTCTGTAACCTGGGATCAATATCTCTCAATACATAGTGACCTTTAAAGTCGCGCAGAAATAGTCGTACTCCTTCCGGAGAACAACATATTACAGCTCCTAGAGCTTTCAGTGTCTTTATACCTAGCAAGTTTTCTGGGCATGATTTGGTAAGTAGTAAGTCTGTAGTACGTGTCAAAGGACCAACTGCAAGGGGAAGTGGTTGCGATACTTCATTAATAATGGGCTTTCCTGAAAATCCAAGGGAAACATTCTGTGAGCCTGAGAGGGGTGCCCCTGGAACCTCGTTGTGACTGATAGTTGTCCTGCTTGCCCCTGTATCAATTAAAAACTTTCTGTCTTTCCCTAATACTTGACTATGTACATAAGGACCCTCTTGATCTACAGGAACCTCAATAAGAGGCAAGCCAACCTCCCTCTCTAGGCTGTTTCATGTGTATCGCTGATAGTCAGGATAATCATTTTGCGCATACTGATACATCTGTTGTGTCGTGTTTTGTGTTGCGGTGATGGGCTGTGACTGTGGCACTGCTACGGTCTGTACTGTCTGTTGTGAGGCTTGCATAGGCTGGATGTTCTGTGGTACTTGTTGTTGGACCTGGTCTTGTCTGGGTGGACGTGGTCTCTCTTTGGTTTTACCCGTAGAGATATTATGTTTCAAAACTGCACAATCGTTTATATAGTGACCTGGCTGCTTACAATAGTTACATGTCCCTTTAACAGGACCTGCTGAATTATTGGACTGTGTTGTACCCTTTTTCTGAACATCAGTTTGAACTGACTGAGTGACTAGCATTTTCATTTTCGTGTCTTTCATACGTCTTTGCTCATGTTCATGTTCTTCTCTAATTCTATTCTGGTGGTACTGTAACATTTGTAACATTTGTGAAGGGGTATTAGCTTGCCAGGTGCTTTCGACTTTCAATACTCGGTTCTTAACCTGGGGCAGAGAATTCTCGACTAATTTGGATACAAAAAGATGTGGATATGACTCGCTACTTGCTTTCAGGCCACTATTAATACCAAAACATTTCTCAAATCGGGAATAAAAATCACTAGTGTCTTCATCAGGCTTCTGTTTACAGGCTGAGATTGCATCCCAGTCTTCCTTTTTCGTTGACAATAAACGTGGTAATACTTGTACTAATAATCCTGGTAATGCTTTAGTTTTGTCTCCAAGCCCTAGGCCTGGAGTACGAGTGTTTTCTTCGTTTTCTAATGCAGCCCACTCAATCTTTTGCTCTCCCACCTCCCATTCTTTTTCCTTGAGTTTCTCGTAAATACCGGCAGGCAATAATACTTTCAATATTTTCATGATATCTGGATAGGTGTAATCACCCATGAGTAACATGTCTTTTATTTCGCGGTGGAACCCTGCTGGATCTTTGTCATGACTAGGCACTAGTTTCTTCATTTCTAACAATTCCAATTTTGTTAAGGGCGTGTACACAAACACACGTCTAAGGGTATTATCATCATTCATAACTGGGTGCACTTCTCGCAAGGGATTCTGTCTGTCTATGTAATACGTTTTTCTTTCCATGAAGGGAGCTGGATCAAGCCGTGGACACAGGAAGGCACTGTACCTGTGCCGATGTTCTAAAATTACTTTAATTAAATCAGTACCTAGACCCCTCCATTTCCTCATGAGTAGTTCTATCAATATATCGGGTAGGGGACCTGGATCAGAGTGTTGGCTTTTATACAATATAAGAAGATGTTGTATCATGTACATACCAGCTAAACGCTGTTCGTCTGGTGAAAGATTCAAAAACGTGTGTGCTAGCGCATCATCACTATATTTATTAGAACTGTCAGCCCATTGTACGGCTGACCTGGCTAATTCTTGTTCATCCATAGAATCGAGTACATGGTACCCCATACGTTCTCGAAGTATTTTATCAGTAGCCTGAAATAAGTGTTCAGGCGTCTTTGGATTTAACATGGCAGCTTGAAAAAGTCTCTTACTTTCTGGACGTACTGGACGCATTGAATTATTTAAGGGTCTTCCCTTACCTACATAAGCTATCATTTCTTTATCTGATTGTTGTGAAGTTTCTGCTGAATCCTCTGTTTCCTCTTCCCCTTGGGAGGAAGTCGGACCATCTAAGTCAAGATCTTCGTCGGGTGCTCGCTGAGCATGTATTTCTATTATTTCCTTACGGAGCTTTCTAACCATATGATGTACTTGCTTTTCTTTATCGTGTCTGCCCTCCGACATATTCTGGCTCCATCTAATCAATCTATCCATCTCACTTTGCGGAAAACCTGCCTGATCGTGTTCTCTTATTAGGCAATTAACCAAAAATCGCATTATCAAACCTTTAGTCTCAACCTTCTGACGTGACATGGCTTCAGCGACAGACTCCGGTCCTTCTCCTGTTCTAATAAAATCATACAGGTTGTCTAGATGTTCTGGCATTCCTGGTAGTAACATTAAATAGTCTGTAACACGTCTCAAACGTAGGGACGCTAGTAACATGGGGCCTGACGTACCAGGCACTGGGTCATATCTGCAGTCTGTGAGCTCTCGTCTAAGTATTTCGGCCGGAACGCCTTTCGGTGTCCGCGCCTTTGCTAGATCTCTCATCGTAATTCGGTGTATCTGTGGGGGTGTTCGATAACCTCCCGTGGCACCTCCTGAACCTCCTGGACCGGAGGCCTGGGCATAACCTGACTGTACTTGTTGTAGCGGGGTTGGGTCCTGGGCCACGCCAGTCCCAAAATGATTTAATGGATGTAGCTGTTGAATACCGGGGGTAACAAGGGGAGCAGGTGCGGGCAGTGAACCTGGAAGAATCTGCGGTTGCGGACCTGGGGGTTGATGTTGTAGCTGTTGGGAGACGTCAGCTGGAGCAGGTGGTACAGGTACATGAGCAGGTGCAGAAGTATATGAGGGAGCTACATCGTCTAGATAGGAAGAAAGGAATATATCCTTTGCTGTCTTGTGGTGTAATTTAGTCGGAAGCAATGGAGGTGGCAGATCTTTTGGTACTTCCGGGGTGGCCTTAGGTAAACCCTCGGCCATAAGAGGATACATACCATTCATAAGAGTGTTTCGTTGTCTGTCTACTTGTTCTGCTTTTACTCGTATACCTTCCCCAACTAATACGTTTTCTCGGGTTTTGTCAGACTCCTCTCTACTCTTTTCTTCTTTTCTGAGCACTTTCTCTGTGCGTCTATGCGATTCTTTACGCCATAATTCGATGGCATCTTTCTGTGACTGTCTGGCTTTCTTTTTCCATAATGCTTCCTCTACTCTTATGATGCAATCAGCATCCCATGTCCCAGCAGCGGGCCATCTCTGATTCTCTGTTAAATCTTTAGTATAATCTACCCACAAATCGAGATATAATACAGCATCTAGGCCATGTTTATGGTACATAAAGTACCCTGGAGTGTCCCTAGGTGGAATAGGAACAGCTTCCTCGAGTACCCCTTTTCTGGTTTATATCTGTCTTAATTTGGAGAACAGCGGCATGTTTCAGCCGTGCTGCTTGATACTTGATACTTACTCGAACTTGAACACAGTTAATACAATAAACACAGTAATGAAAATCGAACAATCACTCATACCACGACATTTAAAACTACATTAAAAACATTTTCAAAACGAACAATAATAATTAGAATAAAACTAGCTAACTGCATGATACAGGATGTACTGCTAAACAGTACAGATACACCGCTAAAACAGTGCAGACCGGATATACTGCTAAACAGTACAGATACACCGCTGAAAACAGTGCATACCGGGTCTGTGTACCCAAACCCGTCTTGACCGGCACAAATTAATGCGCACGTCTAGATGCGTCCCCAGCAACGGTACTCACCGGGAAGCACTGAACAGAAGGCCTCGGAAACTCGACACTGGACTGGACTGGACTCGACTCGTGGCGTAGATACTTCGGAACTTCGGAACCTGGTGGGCCTCCGTATACCTCGGATCTTGCTCTCTCAGCTAGGCTCTGGTCGGGATCCTCCGCACTCCTCACCGCCTCGTCTGGGTGTTAATCGCAGCCTCAGTCACCTCCGTTGGCCTGAGGGAGATACAGGAAATCCTGCGGGTACGCGTAGTTGTCCGTCCGGCTGTGGCAGGGGACCGGGCCTGCAACGCACCTCCGGCACGTAAGGTGGGGGAGGGGTCCCTGTTCGGGCGCCAATTATGTGGTAAATATAAATTACCTATACTTAATTTATGTGGTAAAGTTAAATAAGAATAACTCAGTCAAAAATAAGAGGCAGAATCCGTGGTATTTGAGGTTTTAAAAGGGGTTTTATTCCTTAAAAAGGAATTGGTTATATGGTTCGAACCATGGCAAATTGCATTCCATCGCCACGAAGGCTCAGGAAGGGATAGACAATACTTTATTGACAGGTTATCATATATGTAGTCAATGCATTACAGTAAAGACAGATGCAGGAGGCGTAACAGCTGAAAGGAGAGATAAGAATACACATACGTACTGAAAAGAGGCGTTACAATAGGCGTGCATGAGGGCATGTACTAGAAACGTCATTATGAGATGTCACAGGTGGGTGTATCCATAAGAGAATCCTGCAGTGTCAGCAGAAATATATGGCAGAGATGCGCGCGCAGCAGTATGACGTGTAATCGACGTGTAACTGGAGGGTGAAGGGGACTTGACATTTAGCCTTACATGAGGAGACAGAAGTCTGGGGTGTCAGAACAACCTAATCCCAAATCGTATCTAATATCTTGTGTTTGAGGAACTGTATTATCTGGAAGGAAAGGTCTCTCGGGCAAAAGGCTATTCTATACTGACTGCTAGTGTGTGCATATGCGTCTACGTGCCTACATGAGATGCGAGGGGGCATGGGCCTACCATGGTAACAGGAGCTTTGAATTACTTGCATGGAGACAGTGAGGCCGGGCCCTTTGCTCTGCAGCTGGAAGGATGTTTTCCTAAACTACTAGACAGGAATGTATTTTCGAGGAGCGGAGCAGATAACTTGAAGGCAAAATACCGTTTTGGCAGGCAACAGGCTGAGCCAGGCACCGTTAGCCGTGCAGGGAGTAAGACAAAGGTCATGGATACAGATGCTCATCCAGGCTGGAGCATTCAGAGGCAGGAAACAGGAAAGGACTCGATGACAGAAATCAGGGCCTAACTCGCCTGAGCCAGGGAAATCGTGAAAAGTGTACCATGAAAAGACGTTGGCAAGGCACACTTAGGAACGGAATATCCGACCCATTCATGGTGGATCTGAAAGAGGACATGTTAACGTTGGACGCAAATGTATTTGCGTCTTCATAGCTGGCACAGAAGGGAAATTTACATGCACTTTAAGCTCGTACATGGAGACAGTGGGGTACACGTTAGGGAACATTTCTGACCATAAAAATTTATATTTCCTCATTTCTCCAATATTCAAACCCTCTGGTGCCTTTGTTTCTAGGTCCACTATGTAGCGTGACTCAAGTCTCCTTAATTTTTGCAATTTATTGCCTCCCCTAATGTTATCTGACACATAGTCTAAGCAGAAATATTGTAATGGACTCCAAGCCAAAAGTTTCAAATAAAAAGAATTAGAAGTTTCTTTAACCGCTGAAGCACTGCTGATTTTGTAGCATTTGCAATTGTTGAGTTGGGCCATTTCTTCAGTCATGTATTGGTCTTTGTCCCATAGAACTACATTGCCTCCTTTGTCCGAATTTCGGATGACAATCTGATTATTTTGCTGTATTTTGGCCACCAGGTTGTCATACATTCTGTTGTGCCTAGATGTTTCGTTTTTCATGGCACCTATTTTGTAGTTCAGTTTTTTAAGTTCATTAACTACATGTTCATTGTAAATGTTGATTCCATCTCGTGGCATGATGGGGTTGAACTTAGATTTGTTCTTGAAAGGAGTGGCAACGATCGCTTTAGAGGTTTGGCTAGAAATTTGACTGTTTGAAGATAGTTGTGAAAACTCAGTGCGATTTTGTGCATGAAGATCCGTTAATATAGTAAGCAATGTTGATGGTAATCCTGTAGATGGAGGAGTGCCAGAGGGCACCTGGCTTTCCGTTTGAGCAACATTATCATTATCAGATTTTTTCAATTGATTTATGGTATGGAATTTACGCAATTTAAGTTTGCAAATAAATTGGCACACATCCATACGAGTGGTAGCATAGTCAAAATTGGATTCTTTGCAGAAAGAAAGTCCTAAAGATAGAATTTGTGTTTCAGCTTTAGTTAGGACTGTTTCAGTTAAATTAATGACCGTTTTTGCTGAAGGACTGTTAGGGTTTTCTTCTATATTACGGTCATTGTTAACTGTCGGATTGCAACTGTTTTGTGCCATTACCGACGATTCCATCGACCTTTTCCCTTGCCCCTGTAGTTGTTGTTTGCTGGCACGTTTTCTTGTTTTCCGCCTTTGGCCGCGTTTGTAGTTTCTCCGCTGGCGGCTTGTGCCTTCCGATTCCGGGGCCGCAGGGTTGATAGTCGGTCCATGGATAAAAAAACAATTTCGTCCCTTGGAGACGGAATTGCCTTAGGGTCGGTAGGTGCTGTTCTGGTGGTGTTGCCTTCGTTATCGCTTTCCGCGGCAGAGCTGAAATCCGAAAGCGTTGATTCATTTGAAGCATTTGAAGTGCCAGCTTGCGCTTTGTTTTTATGTCTGCCAATGGTTTGCCAGTTTTAATGGAGTCAAACTTGCGGGCGAAGGTGAAGATGCGCCCGCATTCGTAATCTGCAAGATCACGCTGGAATTTAAAAGCCTTGCGCGCCTTAATTTTTTCTTCTTCTTTCTGAAGGCGTGTTGTCATTTCTGCATTTAGCTTATTTATTTCCTCAGGTGTCCCCATTTGTGCAATTTCGTCGGTTAGAATCACCACCTTTTTTTGTAATTCGATACGGTCAATTTCTGCATATTTGACAAGTAGAATCACAAGTTCTCTAGACGAGTCAAGGTTTTTCTGTGCCCACTCTTTCATTAGCTCCGGATTAGGCTGTTCATAGCTGGGAGCCAGTTAGATTCGTAGTCCCCTCAGAACTCTTCCTGCGTCCAAATAACTCTGCAATGACCTGTGCTCCCACTATTTTGCCTGGTCTCCTCGCATCAAATTTTCCAATGCTTTCATTTTGTTTTTTAAATTGTCGTCAGGCTTAGCGTTGGTTTGTCCTGATGGTTCAGAGCGGTCGCGAACCTTGGCAATGTTAACAAACAATCCCTGCGCTGCCGCTTCTCGGTCCTTTAACGTGTCAGCCGACATGTTGATTATTGTAGAGGAAAAACGCTGTATTTACTTGAAAGCGTAACTCGGGCTGAAGGATGTTAATCACCTTCCGTCTACCGAGTGCCTTCGCACACCAAACACCCCACAATGGTTGAGAAGTCCTACCTTTTACGTCCTGCTTGTAATCCCGTACACCCTCCGGTGCGACGAGGCGAAGCGAGCGTTTCAGGTGCCTTGCTGTCTCTGGTGGGGGGGTGAGCTGGTAAAATCCTCCCGGATTTGTAGAAAGCTCCGTGCCGTGGCTCGAAGATATATATATATACTAGCAGCCCGTCCCGACGTTGACCGGGTATGAATTGCTGCCAGCCAGTAGTATATTGTTTAGTAAGATTTCATTTTGATATAATTTCTTATCTGTGACAGGCCTGTGAATTGCTCCGATTCACAGTGCACTGCTGCTGCACTTAAGAGTGTGCGTTCAGTAGTGTGTGAACTCGAGTTTCCCTACTTTATTTTTCCATGCAATATTATATAGAGCGCACTCGACAACATGGCATGAGCACTATTTAAATAACAGAAGAACACATTCATTTGTGGTAGGCACCAGGAGACAAAGCGATTTGCCTGGAATCACAGGATGTTGAGCTGATGCCGAGATTCGAACGTAGCTCCCCAGCTATAAAGTTCGCAATTTTAGAACTTGTGGCGGGAGGTGTATGTCGGTGCTGGGCATCAATGAGAGAGACCTGTGCATTTTTCAAATTGGTGGTGAAAAAATATGAATACGAGTATGTTCCTGGAGATGTGGGCCCCGTGCCACCAATGTACTTATTCCGCAACTTTCTTTCCGCATACCATCACTCCGCATTCTTTCATTACGAAAGTACCATGACTCCGCAATGCCATTATAACGCATGGCATTACATTTCATATGCTTTTACCACGCATACATTTACAACAAAATTCGTTGTAAATGCATGAATGGTAAAATCATTTTTTTTTAAATGTTTGGATAAGGTAAGTCTGGGTATAGGGGTATATCTTTTGGGGTACTGAGGTATATGTTTTGGGGTGTTTGGGTATTTTAAGGGTTTAGATGTAGTTTTGGATTATGGGGATACAGGGGTAGTTTTAGGGTTTAGGGATAGGTATGGGTTTTGGGGTACAGGGGTATTTTTAGGGTTCAGAGCTAGGTTTGGGTTTTGGGGTATAGGGGTATTTTTAGGGTTCAGGGGTAGGTTTGGGTTTTGGCGTACAGGGGTATTTTAAGGGTTCAGGGTTAGGTTTGAGTTTTGGGGCACAGAGGTATTTTCAGGGTTCAGGGCTAGGTTTGGGTTTTGGGGTACAGGGGTATTTTTAGGGTTCAGGGGTATGTTTGGGTTTTGGGTTACAGGGGTATTTTAAGGGTTCAGGGCTAGGTTTGGGTTTTGGGGTACAGGGGTATTTTAGTGTTCAGGGGTAGGTTTGGGTTTTGAGGTACAGGTGTATTTATTGGGTTCAGGGCTATGTTTGGGTTTTGGGGTACAGGGGTATTTTTAGGGTTTAGGAATAGGTTTGGGTTTTGGGATACCGGGGTATTTAAAGGGTTAAGATGGGTGTTGGGGTATTTTAAGGAGTAAGGGTGGGTTATGATTATGGGGTGCAGGGGTATTTAAAGGGAGCAGGGTGGACACCTGGAGCTGGAATTTACAGAACCTGGGAAGAAAAAATTATGAAATATTGGGCACAATGCTCGCTTTTTATTTCTGTAATCCTGCGCACCGCACATGCACACACCCACAGCACACAATATGAGACATGGCATGAAGGGCGGAACATACCACACGCCCCCAGCGTTTGTCAAGCCCACAGCACACACCCACAGCACAACACAGACACGCCCACTAGGGACTACTTTGCTGACACGGTTCTTTTACCTTTTAAATGTATATGGTGGGCGTCTGCATAGCCTATGTCCTTCTGCTGCAACTGCCCTTTCCAACGCTGTATTGTGTGTTGTGATTGGTGCTGTGGTTCCTGAAATAACCCGCCTCAAAGGTTTGGGCCCTCTCTTTATTATAATAGTATAGCTATATTCTTTTTTTTATATAGATTCAAAGTGCTGGGAGTTTTATGTTGTCTGTGTAAGCCTGAAGAAGGTGGTTGGACCTGTGGATACCACCAAAACGCGTTGCTTCTTGGTCGTTTTTTATAAAAGATATTTTTTATGTTTAATCGTGGTATTAAAATGTATTGCTCTATAGGATATTATCCTCAATCTTGATGGATCACTTATTTTCATAACCAACGTGCACTTTGTTCTCAACTGTAATAGAAACCTTTTTAGTAGTTCATATTATCCTATGAGTATCTTGAATGTATTATGTAAATATTGTTTTTGTATGTTAGAGCAGATTGCTCTATTTTATCCATTGATGTATAGTTTTTATGATGAATTTCTAAAACAATTATGAATAAACAGTGAAATATTTGATTGGATGGCTAGCCCTGCCCCTCTCTACTCTCCACTTATGACAGATGCACTTGCGCGCAGCGTTCACATGCAGCGGACGCTCCCTATGCGCCCTGAAGGCGTGCCAAAGGTAAGCCTGTCTACGCCCGTCCGCGCCTGGACCGCGCCCAGCGCAAGACCCCCTGGCCCTCGCATTATCTACTCGTCCACCCACCTAACGTACAACGCCGCAACCCTCACTACGCTCAACACCAGCCGTTACCAAGCCGCCCCTGGATACACCCATGGACCCTTCACCTGTCAACCCTGCAAGTTCAGCTGCATCAGGACCCACTCTACATCCACAAACGCAAAACAGAGCTCAGACAGTAACCACCTATAATGCATCCTACTCAACACTCGATCGGTCCACAGACACTCCATCGAACTATGGAACCTGCTGGACAACACTACGCCGGGCGTCGCCTTTCTTACAGAAACCTGGATGAACGCCTCATCAGCTCCCGACATCGCAATAGCCATCCCGGACAGCTACAAGATCATCCGAAAGGACTGCCTCAACCAGACAGGAGGAGGCATCGCCATCGTCCACAAGAACACCATCCGCATGATGACCAGCTCCGACGATACCCTCACAGCCGCCGAACACCTCCACTTTCAGATTCACACTGACCCCAAGACCACACTTAGAGGCACCCTCATCTACAGACCACCAGGACCCCGCGTACAATTCAGCGAAGACATCACTGACTTCATCATCTCACACGCCCTCCCCTTCGAAGATTACATTCTACTAGGGGACCTCAACTTCCATCTGGAAAAGAACAACGACAACAACACCACCACCCTTCAGGACAACCTCGCCAATCTTGGACTCAAACAACTAGTAAACACCGCCACCCACTACGCCGGACACACGTTTGACCCATTCTTTTCCTCCAGCAAACACGTCTCCTTCAATCAAGTCACAGGACTTCACTGGACAGACCACAGCTGCGTTCACCTCAGCTTCAGAAAGACCACTAACCACCACCAGACACAACAAGTCCCCCGCAGAAACTGGAACAAACTTACCACCGACCAGCTTACCACTTCGCTAAGCCAAAACCTTCCCGCCAAATCATCGGACCCTAATCACGCAGCCATCAATCTCACACAATGGATCACCTACTGCGCTGATGGTTTTTGGAAGGTAAAAAACTGGAACAAGTAAATGATTACAAATACTTGGGAGTAACTTACTGTGATAATGGAAAATTCGTTCATCAGAAAAGTGAAATTACAAGGAAAGCGAACTCCATTACCTCCGCATTTAGATCTATCCTGAAATCCATTGGAGATTTGTCTTATCGCCCCCTATTAAAATCAATATCAGCTAAACTATTGCCTTCCCTAACATATGGGAGTGAGGTGCTCAATGGGAACGATGCAGAGATTATAAATACTTCGGTAGCAAAAACCTATCGTCATTTATTTTCACTCCCTAAGAATGCCTCACAATCACAAGTAAGGTTGGAATTTGGTCTGAACGACCAATCTTGTGCAAGAAAAGGAAACATAATGAAGGCGTGGAACAGAATAAAAAATGATTATGACAACGAAATGTCCCGCCTTCTTTGGCAAGAAGTAAGAACCAACTGATCCCTAACTATTTTTGCCTATTTAAAATCTGCAATTAAGGACTATGGTTTAGCTTCTATTTGGAACAACACGGTTAAACAGGAGAGCTTCAAAAAGACAGTAAACAAAATCACGGACTATCTTTCTTTGATAAAGGACAAAGATAATTTCACTAAAAGACATCATGCGTGGCAAATAGTAAATGGTTTTAAGAAAAAGAAGATCCAAACCTATTTGGAAACATCATGGACCAAAAAAAATAAACAAATCTTTATGAATGCTAGGTTTGGTATCTTTCCAGGCTCATGTCATTTGGCACCATGGAAAAGACCTGAAGAATTCGGGGCGTGTACGCTTTGTAAATCGGGTCAAGAAAACATCATACACCTAATGTGCCTTTGCCCGAACCTGGAAGTCGAAAGAAAAGCTGTACTTAAGAAACTATTTAATGAACGTGGTATAATAACCTGTAGACAGGCTCTCATGGCAAGCTTAGATCCCGAAGACCTAGCGAATAATTCAGCATTTGTGAAATTTCTTATATTGGCCAAGAATAAGTTGGACGCTTGTGTTTGAATTTTGTGTAACCACTCTCAAGATGATTAATGGAATAATTTAATGGGTCAGAGTACTTTTTATTGTTTTATGAGTATTTGAATATAAGCGATGTATCAATATTTAAGTATTGTAAAAAAACATTTTATATCTATTTTGTAAGATTTTAATTAATCAAACAAATAAATAAACATGAAACATACTGCGCTGACGAATTAGCGCCCTTGAAAAAATAACACAACAAGCCAGGTAGCAAAAAAGCCTCCTGGTTCAACGACGACCTCAAGAACTCCGCGAAAAGACCCAACCACAGACAACATGACCGCCCTCAAGGACGCCACCCGCACACACCACCAGCTGATTCGATCCACCAAGAAATCTGCATTCAAGGATCGACTCGACAACAACGCCCACAACAGCAAGGAACTCTGCAGCATCGTCAAAGAGCTTACCAATCCTAGCGCCGACACCAACGACATCACTCCCTCTCAAGACCTCTGCGACTCTCTAGCCTCGTTCTTCCACAGTAAAATCGCTGACATACATAACAGCTTTGGCGACCAGTCCACTCCCCTCACCACCAAACTGAAGCACCCCACCACCACCTTTTGTGCCTGGAACCCGATCAGCACCGAAGACACCATCCGCTTGATGAACTCCATTCACTCCGGATCCCCAACCGACCCATGCCCCCATCACATCTTCAACAAGGCCGACTCCATCATCGCACCCCAACTCCGGGATATCACCAACTGCTCCTCAACACCGCTACATTCTCGGAAAGCTGGAAACATGCCAAACTCAGTGCCCTCCTGAAGAAACCTACAGCAGACCCCACTGAACTCAAGAACTACCGACCCATCTCGCTCCTCCCTTTCCCTGCCAAAGTCATAGAGAAGGCCGTCAACAGTCAGCTCGCCGCCTTCCTCGAGTCCAACGACTCCCTCGACCCCTCACAGTCCAGCTTCCGCGCCAAACACAGCACCGAGACTACCCTCATCGCACCCACAGATGACATCCGAACACTACTCGACAACGGGGAAACAGCTGCCCTTATCCTCCTGGACCTCTCTGCAGCATTCGACACAGTCTGTCATAGCACCCTTTTACAACGCCTCAGCAACGCCAGGATACAAGGAAAAGCATTGGATTGGATCATATCATTCCTCGCCGGAAGAACCCAGAGAGTCCGCCTCCCCCTCTTCAGATCAGAGGCCACCAAAGTTATCTGCGGTGTACCACAAGGATCATCGCTCAGCCCCACCCTCTTCAACGTCTACATGAGCCCCCTTGCATCCATCGCACGCCAACACAACCTCAACATCATCTCCTACGCTGACGACACACAGCTGATCCTCTCCGTCACCAAAGACCCAAACACCGCCAAAACCAACTTACATGAAGGGATGAAAGACGTAGCCGAATGGATGAAGAATAGTCGTTTAAAACTGAACTCAGACAAGACGAAGGTCCTCATCCTAGGATCATCCCCCTCTGAATGGGACTACTCATGGTGGCCACCAGCCCTAGGCAACGCGCCCAAACGAATGGACCATGCTCTCAACCTAGGATTCATCCTGGAATCCTCCCTCTTGATGACCAGACAAGTCAACGCCATCTCATTATCATGCTTCAACATCTTGCGTATGCTCAAAAAGATCTTCCGATGGATCCCCACCGAAACAAGAAAGACGGTCACCCAAGCACTTGTCACTAGCCGACTGGACTATGGAAACACCCTCTACGCCGGAACCACAGCCGAATTACAGAAAAAACTCCAACGCATTCAGAACGCCTCAGCCAGACTCATCCTAGACTTACCCCACCACAATCACATTTCCGGTCACCTGAGAGACCTTCATTGGCTCGCCGTCAACAAGAGAATAACGTTCTGTCTCCTCCCCCACGCGCACAAAGCCCTCTACGACCTAGGACCCAAATTCCTCAACACGCGCTTAGCCTTGTACACCCCCACTTGCCAACTACGATCGTCCAATCAAGCCCTCGCCGCGATTCCACGCATCCGAAAAACCACCATGGGAGGAAGATGTTTCTCCTACTTGGCAGCCAAAACCTGGAACTCTCTCCCCACCCACCTCCGCCTTACACAGAACCACCTCTCCTTCAGAAAACAACTAAAAACTTGGCTATTTGATAAATAACGACCCCCCCCCCTCAAGCGCCTTGAGACCCTCCGGGTGAGTAGTGCACTATACAAATTCTTTACTTACTTACTTACTTACTTACTAAAGATTTGGTGTGCTATCATTGTTTCCGAAAGGGGTCAATTGGTTTAGACATTGTGTTTCTTTGGTATCCTGTCCCTTTGGCAGAGTAGGATTACTCTCTTTTGTTTTAAGTCTTTATTTTTATTAACTCATGTACCCATGGGCAGAAAGAAAATGCCCAACTTCTAGACTGTATCGGAAAAGAAAGAAGAGTGAATGCAAGGATTTAAGAAAGAAATAAAAGACAGTAATCAAAATGATGACTAAATGAATAGGAAGATCAGTAAACAAAAACCTATTCGTTTTCTCTTACTCACCTATATTTTATTTTCGACCAAAGAACTGTCTTATTTTGCATTGGACCTGGGAAAAGGAAAAGAGAAGAAGATTTAAAGACACTCCTAATTCTGAGAACCCCACCCAACACTTCAGAGAGGACCTCTGACGTAACTAAGTAAACAAATTGTGGTACTCAATTTCATTGGATAAAACTATCCTGGGAGATGAAGAAGTAAATCCTTTATAACAGCACAGATACAAGAGCCCAGTTTGCTACGAGTCGTTAATTGTGATTTACTACGATTGGATGCTTTCATAGGTCTGATGGCCTCCTGAGCAGGAGGCCATCAGGACTACCATGCTTGTGATCGCATTTTAACAAAGGAAGCTTTATTTCTTAAACTGAAGCCCATTTGACTTAAAGGATACTGGGCTATATTTTAAAAACATATATTTTTTTTTAACTTTGCTTAAATATTGGCAGTTATCCTCTTCTCAATGGGAAGTTGTGCAAAGGAGGTTCCGGTTAGAAACCATTTGCTACATAGCCCTAAGGAATGAATGTGCTGTCTCCTCAGGCTTCCAGAATTAAAATTCAACCTTGTGTTTATGTCATTTGAAGAAAAAAATTTGCTTGTTACACAATATTTTTTAAACAACATTAATTTTGGACAATTGGCATTTATTAATAGAAATCATAAAAGAGGTTTACATTCACAAATATGTACTACCATTACAACAACCGTCTTGAGGGGGAAAGGGATATGAAGGTCTAGATGCTATAGTGGTATTATGTCAAAAGGGTTAAGCTTGGGGTTAGAGCCTTCAGTGGACTACAAAGTCTATGATTTAAATTGACTCGTTTGCTAGGTAGATCACACGAAATTGTTGATAATGACATCCTTATTTACACACCATGTCTATCTTTAAGGCTACATTGCTCCTGAAACAAGCATTTGTAAAGTCCAATAGGTATGGCCTTGTAACTGGATGCGCAAACCAGACTAAATTACATGATTACTACTTGTCTTTAACGTCTAAACCTCCATGGGAGAGCATGTATTTCCTTGTTTCTCATGCATCCTTCACCCTTTCTCTATTCTTTTTAATTCATACTCCACCAGTCCCGTTCAGCTGATGCTCCTGTTTTTAGTTTGCAATGACATGCATGCTCTCCAGTCCCACACCCTGCCCCACAGTAGATTTTAATTATTTTTTTTTTATTTGCGCCCCACAGCTGCAGAGTGCTGCCGGGCCTCTAAATATATTTTACATATTATTCTGTACTTTCACATTAAACTCAAAATAACAAAATGGTGGCAGATGCATCATGACACAATTGTGCATGCACCACAACATACGTGCACATCAGTTGTCATCTGGGAATGCCATTTTGTATTACAAAACCTATTCCATGTGGCTGTTCAAATGTCTGCATGCATATGAGCACTAGTGCACCCATTGTGATGCTCCGGCAGCAATTTTGGCGTTCACTCATTCAAATGCAAACAAGAACTGGCAAAGTCAATTGTTTGACCTTTCATTGCTGAAAGCGATTGGTTCTGACAATATTTGATATTCTGCATGGATGGCCTTCTCTATGATGACACATTGCTTATAGCTTATGACGGTGGCCCTTGAATCAGAATAAGGTAATTCTGCCCTTGCTCTTCTTAATGTAATGATGATACTTGTTAAGCACACTGTTACCCCATCTCGGGGTATCCTGGCGATGAAGACCACTGGGGAACCTTTCCTTGCTTTCCCTGTGAGATGGTCCCTTCTGGGTATCTCCAAGGTGAAACCAGGCATCCCCGGCATCTGTGGGGGGCCGTTGTAGAGATGAGGCACCTTAATGCCCAGAGTTGCCGAGTGTGATCCCTGGTAGAGTAGGCACCAAGGCGAGAATTATCGAGTCCGTTGACCCTGGTCCACAACCCTGCCGCGTTGGGAATTGAACCCTGGTCCCGAGCCGTTCTCTGCTTCCGGGTCCGCCGCCTCTAACCAGTGAGCCACTCTCTTAGGCCTACAGGTATGGTTTCTGACTATTTAACTTTTGCCCCAAAATCAGCAACATGAGGTGACTGCCTTGGCTGCTCCATTGATCCAGCTAGAAACAGCTAGACCCAGATTTGGAATTCTGTAATTTTGCTTTCCAAAACTGGAAGCCATAACAGTTTTCATTAGTGTTTAAGAAGCCAAGGATATTGCCAATGAAGATGCTCTCTGAATTAATTGGCCAAGAAACATACATTTGACACCAATAATCCTATTGAACCAACACTTAATGGACATGAGATTACTGATTTTTTTAATGTAACAAAAGCATCGCGTGGTAGCGCACTATAGTTTGGAAACAATACACTTTCCATTGAAATGTTCACATTTGCATAGACATACAATTTTACTGATAAACCGGTATTGAAAAATGTATATTGAGTTGAAATCTGGTTCAGTTAATATTCATCATATGTGCATCACCAAGTAAAGTGTCTCGATATGTTTTGAGCCTAGTAAAATCTTTGTTTCCATCACACTTCCGAATTACACGATAAATAAATGTGCTTCTGTTTTGCTTTCCTGACTGCTGAATGTACACAGTTCAAATTTTACTGTTATTTACATTTTGCTGATTATGTCACGAAATAAGCAGCAATTTATCTGAAGACATAGCCCCACGATTGACCTCTGTCTTTGAAATGCAGCAAATGTGACAAGATAAATACAGAGGGCCCGATTCAGAGAACTAACATAAGACAAAATCCTAAACATACTACCATTTTGGTATTCACAGAAGGCACTTACTCATTTTGGTATTCACAGAAGTTAGGACTCCTAACTTTAGGACTCCTAAATGCCTTCTGTGAATACCAAAAGTCTTAAACTTAGGATTCTTCTCAGTTTACGAGTCCTAAAGTTAGGAGTCCTAATTTTACTACTTCTAAACTGAGAAAATTCCTAACTTTTGGTATTCAGAGAAGGCATTTAAAGTTAGGACTCCTAATTTATTTATTTATTTATTGTGTTTTCCATAGCGAGAACATGACCCAGTTTAGGGCATCAGAGCCCTTGAGTAAGTGCCTTCTGTGAATACCAAAATGAGTAAGTGCCTTCTGTGAATACCAAAATGAGTAAGTGCCTTCTGTGAATACCAAAATGGTAGTAAGTTTAGGATTTTATCTAAAGTTAGCTCTGCGAAACGGGCCCAGAATTTTAAGGCTTCAATGTTTGTGACCCAGCAGTGATCAGCTGGTGACCCACCAATGGGTTGCGGCCCCCAGTTTGGGGTGTACTGCTCTGGAGTCCCAGATGAAAGAAGTGCAATGTACCAGAAGACAACTCACAGCTCTTATCCAAGAGACTGAAAAGGCTATAGGAAGAAAGAGAATTTATTAGGAATGATTTAGCCAAACTGCCACTACATGAGGGGTGTTCCTTCCCATTTAAGATAAGCAGATGCCCTATACATCACGGTCCTTGAAGAGACACTGTAACCTTCCGCCTGGCACTAGAGTGTAAATCGGAGAGTGTACCAGGGAACTCTGCTGTGAGTTCCCAGTCGAGCTCTGTAGAATAAGATTACCTACAAACCACATAGTAAACCCCTGAATCATATTTTCGAGTCATACCTCCACGTCAAAAGATTTTAGAACATTCTGGTGTCAATTTGTGTTGGACTTTAAAACTACACCTTATTGTAAATAAAACTCCGGAAACATCTGTGTATTTTGTTTTACTCTACGGATAGGCATAACAGTGGCCACTCATCGGGCACTAGTGTGCAAGAAGCCCAGGAAATTGCACATGAAGATGCTCTTTCCATTAATTGGCTGAGAAACATCAATTTGAAGCCAATAGTCCTATTAAATCAACAATAATTTTTAGTGTTCCTAGTTTTAGATGAGCACTTTTTATTTAAGCTCGAGAGCAGTGCTTACCAAACTTTTTAGAATCACGACCCAATTTTTAGAATGACAAAGTTTTGTGACCTACCTGACTTAATGGACATGAGGCGGATGCTTTTTTAATGTAACTAAAGCATTGCGTGGTAGTGGACTGTCATTTACCAACAACATCTTTTCCACTGAAATGCCAGCTACATTGGCACAGACCTACAATTTTACTGATAACTCTGTATTGCAAACAAATGATAATGTCTGGAAATCCGGTTTCAGTGAATGTTTATCAAATGTGTATCAACAAGTAAAGTGTCTGCGTATGTTTTGAGCCAATTAAAAGCTTTGTTTCCATAACACTTGAAAATTACAAAAGTAAACGTGCCTCAGTTATGCTTTCTTAACCAGTGAATGTGCACAGGTCAAATGTTACAGGTTTTTACATTTTGCTGGGTGTGAAAAGATGCACAGCTCCCAATTTACACAAAACTCAAACAGGGGGGTTGACCTTGTCGATGAAAAGAGGCCTCGTCTTCGTCTCTCTCTGCAAACAGAATCCACGATGCTGCTAGAGTCCATCAGTCCTAAAACAAGCCTCAGCAGCATCGGTGGGGAGTCTTCAGTGGAAGTTGCTGAGCACAGACACAGAAGAAGAGAAGGAACCGCCGTTTCCAACCAGCATGAACACTGCTTTGGAAATATGGTGAGACATAACAAACCATAAAGCACAGTTGTAATCTGGTTAGAATGTGGGGGTCATAAAGGAATTCAGGCAGGATAATACAGTGTTCCGCTCATGTCCCTGTTCCAGTGGTGTGGCACTTTTATACCTGTCTCTCTTTGATTTGTCTATGCCTTGTGTCTCCAGGGATGTGATCCTTAATGTTGGATGTGGAAAAAGTTTAGCAGGGAGCCTCAGCTGCAGAACAAAAAGCAATTAGATGTTAATTGTTCCCTAAACGTCCTGAACATTGTCCCTAAACACATAACGTTTTTGCAATGAAAGAACATGTTTCAGAGTTAAGCATTCCACGTTTTTGCTAATCAGCCGCAGAAGAAAACTAAATTAAAGTTCCGTGTTGATTAAACTTATTTTTTTAATTTCAAACATGTTTTTATTAGTTGTTTCCAGACAGAATTACAAACAGTAAATCATATAAAATGTACAAAGGGTATGTACAGGAGGACATACATCAGTTAGGCATATAAGAAAGTTAAAAAAGTGTGACTCTAACATAGGTGACAACAATGCGCAAATGGTACGGTAGAAAATCATAGATTTATAACAATTCTAAAGCATCATAAATACAGTTTTGAGATATATGTAGTGTCAGGGGAGGGTGCCTTAAGGTGAACGACATGACCGTAGCGACAGGAGATGTGAAAAGATGCCCGGCTGGGGAGGCTTATGACTACGAGCGGGGGGTTAAGATAGCCATTATCGCTAGTAGGTCTTGGTGCGGTAATCAAATCTTTGGGGTGAGTCGGCCTAGCGTGTTTGAGGTGAATCAGGGCGGTTTATGTGAGCTGAAATATAAGTCAAAAGTGTCCCACATGTGTCTGGTAGAAGATTTCCATGGCAAGTTCTGGAGGGATATATTGTCGGCGCCTCTTAGATTGGTGACCCAATTTAACCAGCAATTAAAGGTGGCTTTGCGTGTGTCTTTCCAGTTGTTGAGAATAATCTTTATCGCCGCAGTTAGAAGTAAGTCTAGGAGCGTCCTGTCATTTCAGTCAGCGCTTCTGCTCTAAGGAAACCGAAAACTAGAGACGATATATCTCTACTAGGGGAGTAAGAGAAAAGGTTAGATATGAATTCAAAGATCTTATCCAAGAACGGTGTGACACATACACACTGGAGTATGAGGTGATCGAGGTCACCAATTTTTTCTTTGCAATTCCAGCAAATAGGGTCTTCCCTAATTCTGTGTAAAGGGAGTCGGGCTGGTGTCCAGAAGGCCTCATGCAACAGCCAAAAGTTTTTCTAGGAGAGTACTGGGCTGATTTTGTTTCTCAGCATTGAGGCCCAAGTTTTGGACCAGTCTATTTCTGAGATCAGGGAGGAGGACTGCAATTCCCAGAAAGTTATCACCTTCTTATTAAGGGATGATTGTTGAGGGTGTATTAGTTTATAAATCCATGAGACCTGATGACCTAGCCTATTTAATCTTAAAAGATAGTGCGGGAGTGAAGGATAGAGGAGAGGTAACTTCACTTTATTTAGTGCTGACTTAATTTTCAAGAAGTTATAAAACTCCATTGGTTCCAGTTTATAGGTAGCTTGTATTTCGCTGGAACGAGAAGGGGTAAGCGCCATTGAAGAGTTGGTGTGGAAAAAAGATGCCCTTGTCAACCCAGGAGTCATTGTATAGAGGTTTTCCTTTGTAGAGTATTTTATGATTGTTCCATAATGATTCAAGGTTGGAGCGTTTAATACTGATGTCTAGAAATGTATCGAACTTTAGTAGGGCCAATTTTGTGTTCTTGAAAAGAGACTTTGATCATGTAACCGCCTTGAGATTTGTGGTTAGCAGGGTCGCAGGGGAGAGATTCATGAGGATTGATTTCTCAATGTCCAGCCAACCTGGGGTGTAGTCCTCCGATTTAACGAGCCAATAGGAGCCTTGTTTTGCTAGGAAAGCCGTCTGGTAGAGTTTGAAGTCTGCACGATTGACCACACCCAGCGAGTTATCCAATCTAAATTTCTTCATGCTGATTCTCGCTTTCTTCCCTTTCCACAAGAATTTGGAGAGCAGGGCATCTAATTTATGGTGGAAATCTTTAGATAGAAGGAGGGGGAGCATAGTGATTACATAATTAACTAGGGGAGAGATCATCATTTTGATGGTCTCAATCCTGCCCCACCATGTTATGAATCTTGGGGACCATGAATCAAGGAGGTCTGTAATTTTCTGTAGGGTGTTAGCTTCATTGCGCTGAAGTGTCTCCATGATCGTACTGCCAAATTCAATTCTCCGGTATTTTATGGACCCAAGCTACCAAGCAAGTCCAGAATCACCTAACATATCACAGGTACCAAGGATGTTCAGGGGTTTGACCTCAGATTTATCGTGGTTAAGTTTGTAGCCAGAGTGACTACAGTATCTTTCAATTGTGGACATATGTGCTTTGATGGATTCACGCGGTTCCTCCGTAACCACTAGGATATAATCCGCGTAAGCTGCTAGCTTCACTATGGTATCTCTGAATGATCCACCCTCTATATCGTTATTACGTTTGATATCCGTGATCAACGGTTCCAGGGCTAAAAGAAATATGATCAGAGACTAGTTTGGGGGCTATGTCTTTTTCGTCTATGAGGTGTGTGAAAGCACTTGAGAGTAGGATGTAGTCAATCCGAGAGTATGAGTTATAAGGGGCCGAGTAAAATGGGTAGTCTCTTGCGTCTGGATGTTGGAGACGCCACAAATTGATTAAACTTTTAACATGTTTCACCCAATCCGTAAAGTTTCAGCAAAGTACGACCATAACCTGGTGTTGTTTTTGCTCAAGCTGTTTGACATCCATTTGTGGCTTGAAGATGGAGCCCGGAGTGCTGGCAGCCTGCTCCATGCACTTCAGAAGCGTCCATAATACGGACTGCACCTCTGATCAGTAAAAACAACCCAAAAAACATAAAGAAGGGCGAGGGAAATTTCTTGAGTCACTTTGACGTATATATGTAAAAAATACCCAAAACCCTAAAACCAATGAGACTATTTTCATAGCCGGTCATGAAATAATAGTGTCAGCTGTGTATGGCAAGCAGTAAGGAACATGCTCTTTCTAATATGTGCATAAAGTGTTACTGATCGATATTGACATGGTATGTGAATCAAGAACACCTTACTGGTTCTTCACGCCTTCATGAGCAAGAAATGATTACAATCACTTAGTCTCATCCAAGGCTTGTTTTCTTCTGTGCATGTGTATGTATTTGTGTTAGAAGGTGTATTTCTGGTTGGCTGGGGAATGAAGCTCAGAAAGTCAGAACCCACCACTCTAGTCACAGCAAGTAAGTTACACACCAAAGATAACCTGTGCTCACCCCCTTGGTATTTTTGCGCAGAGCAGACAGGCTTATCCCCAGAGGCAATGTGTAAAACGTTTGCACAACACACTCACAGCAGTAACACAATACATACTCCACAAAATAGACTCCACACAATATAAAAAATATAAAATATATATTGTAAATAAATCATAAACCAAAGTTACATAAATCATGAATACTGTGCACCTTATGTGAATCCTGAAATAGTACTCATTATCCTGATATGGTAGCACTCCAAACGATAGGTATTATACATCAGGGCATGAACAGTAGCAGGTTATAACATATATTACCCACAAGAATCATAGCAGCTGGTCAAACTATGCAATCCTGAAGTAGCACTCCTGAAAGTGCAGGAGTGAAAATCGACATACATGGACACATCAGGGCATGACATGCAGCAGATTCTTTAAAAGGAAACCACGAGTTACCACACATCACCAACTGGGAATAAATCGCCAAATAACACCAGAAGCCATAGGGTACAGAAGACCTGCACTCTTATTACATTCTATATATTTGTTGAAGCTACCCACCAGGGTAAAGAAGCAGCGCTGCAACTGTTATTAGTAATACAATAATTACAAAGAAGAATGATGAGGATCAGGACTTTCGTTGGGGATTGTTACCCTGTCCTGCAACCTGATTCCATTTATTAGGGCCCCCAAGGTATTGGCAACCATGGGGGAGGCGGCCCACACACTAAAGATACAAGTGGGAGAGACCCCACTGGGTGCAGAAGGAGCAAAAGGTAGCTGCCAGTGAGCAAGCAGGGCAGATGCTTCCTCCACAATGCCACCAGAGCTGTACCTTTCTCTACGGTCAGGACCCCGGGCTCTTCCCCTGGAAGGCGGTCTGGCTGCAACGCCTGGCTTTGGAGCAGCCCTTCCTCTGCAGCGGCTGTTGATGGATGTCATCGGTTTCACAGCTTCCCCTGGCCCCACTCACCCATATTACTCTGCAGGGGCACAGGAGAAGCTTCATTGGCTCCTCTGGACTCCTACGGTGCGGCTCAGTATCTGGCAGGCCTCAGGAGTGGGAACAACGATGTTCAAACACCAGCCTTTTCCTTTGGGGCAGGTTGCAGTGGCCCGCACCTCATGATGGCGTCCTCACAGCTCCTAAACTGTATGCCTCTGGCTAGTGAAGTTCAACAGCAGCCACGCTGGGTTCGCCTCACATTGGCAGGGAACTTGTCTCAAGAAATACAGTGCTGTACACACCCGCTGAAGGGAATGCCAAGTAACACTGACTTTATCCGGTGGCCAGATGAAGAAGCGCTCTTCACGCATTACGTAGGCCCTTCAAAACAATTACCAGCGGACAATATGCACCATTATTTGATAAAAAAGATAATTGCAATCTGTATCACTCACCATGCGTGGGGGGCAGAGGGGGTCGCCAAACAGCTTTTGCTGGCTGGACTCACAGGTCCCACTGTTTTTGCCAAGCAAAACTTCTGAACCCCTCAACAGGATAAGGGGGAGATAAGCCCACAAGCCCCTGGAGAGCACTGGGGGGGACTAAAGGAAGAGAAACAGGCAGTAGGCCAGCAGATAAGGCAGCAAGTGCAAAGTGTGAGTCCCTTCAGCAGACCAACAAGTAGTAGGCAGCAGACCAGTACAACAAGGCAAGCAGTCCAGATGGCTGTTCCTCCTGGCAGCACAGCAGTCCCCTTGCAATGTGTTGTTTTGTAAAGCCAACAGTGTCTGGGTACAAGCCCATGCAGTATCCAAAGATGTGGGGTCAGAGCCCATGTGCTCTTACACAAATTGTCTTTGATTTAGACGTAACTCCAAAAAAATCTCTAGAAGTGTACCTCAAACACCTTTCAACCCAGCTCTGGTGCCAAACATACATTTGAGGGTAAAAAAAGCCTGCTGTGTGAGGACAGGACACAGCCTATACAAATGTAAGTGTTACCGCCTTCCTCTCTCCCAGCCCAGCAAGACTATTATATGGATGCAGAAGCCTCTCTTGTCACACCCAGCCCTCCTTATACTTTGGCTGTGTGGAGAGTATGCACAAAGTGTAACTGTCACTCTGTCCTGGACGTAGATTGGAGTCAGGCTGCAAGTCACTAGACTGGTAAGGCCAGAGTAATGCACTCATTCTAAAAGTGAAATTTCTAAAATAGGAATAAAAAATCCACAGAAGTAAGCATGATTTTTCATTACCCTTCTAAACATACCAAACGTGGCAGTGCTACTCCTTTCAGAGCAGAAATTACCACTTAAACATATATAAGGACATTTCCAATGCTTGCCTATTAGAGTTGTAGGCCCTGCAGTAGTGGGAAACAAAATAGAGTGTCTGTCACTACCAGGAGATACCACACAATAAAGGCACATGTCCTTCCTCTTACTTACACAACACCCAGCCCATAGGGCTACCTAGGGTCTACCTCAGTGGGTAACCTATACGTAGTAAAAGGGGAGTTAAAGACTTGGTGAGTACCTTTAAATGCCAAGATAAAGCGGCAGTAAACTGTGCATGCAGTCTCTGCAGCAGCAGGCCTGGCACAGATTTGAAAGGTTATGTTAGGGGATGGCGCAATCTGTGCTGCACGCCCACCAGTAGTATTAAATTTGCAGGCCTTGGGTATATAGGATACCACTATACAAGCGACTTACATGTAAATTAAATATGCCAAACAGGTGTAAGCCAAACATACCAAATTTAAAGGAGAGAGCATATGCACTATAATTATCACTAGAGAACAGTGTCAACCACAAAATCATAGGTATTATGGTAGGAGTCACAATGTCACAAAACCAAGGTAGGACTTTCAAAATCAGTTTTCACCTGTGAGACTGTTTGAGAAGACCAAGACTAAAAAGCATGCCCTAGGGTATAGTACCAAATTATGGGGCATTCATTTGTAGGATACAAGGAGACTCACCCATCAGAGTGGCATGCATCATCATCAGGTCCTGATCCTTATCGGGTGGGGGATACAATAACCAACAGACACCCTTTACAGAGCTTTTTACAAGATATTGCATCTTAAATAGATGAAAGCATTTGGTCTATCAAATTTCCCCACTGTGAGATGTTCTCTTCTCTGCAGAGAAACGGGTGGATGAAGTTTGGGTCAAAGTGAAAAGAGAATACATAACATTACCTATGGATACCCAACAGTTGGGCTTCCTGGTAAGGTTAATAATAGACAACAGACTCTCCAGACATAATCATCCTCGGCGTCTCATTTGGCTCAAACCATTATTTGCCCTCTGGTGGCCCCATAGAGTCTGTGGCATTCTTCAGGACCAGTCTCAAGCCCTAAACTCCTAGCTGGTAAACACCATGGTAGTGTCAAACTGAATACATGTTTCACTATTTAGTGGTAAAACAAAGCAAACAGTTAACTCACATGTAGCATCCATAGAATGTGGAACCCAGTCAAAAAGAAACCACAAAAAGCATATAGAAAACAGAACATTAAAACAAATGACATACTTCCTTAAGGATTTAATTTTGGAAACACAGAAGACTGATGTTTGTTGCTGCACATTAAGGGTAAACCATTTGTTTCTGTGAGGAAAAGTGCTACAGCAAAGAAAAGAGCACCACAGGCATGAATCTAGTGTACGTGTTGAGAAAGAAAAATTCTCCATGCCGGAAAAGCCTAAGACTACATCTCACCCTAACCAAGAGTTATCATGGCATCATAAGATACGTGGGCCTTGTCATGTGTGAGAAGAGGATTTTGTTTAGGTAAAATAAATAATGATTATCATACCTGACGCTTTCTCCAACTCCTAGGAAACATTATATGGGAAAACTTCTCTTTTCTTGAGCAGCGGACCTGTAATTCCACCTGTGTATTTCAGGCTTGCTGTTGAACCAGAGTTGTTCTGCTGCAATTTAAAGAGCAGAGTAAGGGTCGCTAGTGGCCCAGGTCTTCTGGGTTTGGGAGGGAGCAAGGCATAACAGTGACAAAACAACCAGCTCTCTTGCAATAAACTCCAGGATATGTATTCACTGATATGGACTAAAGGACGAGCAGCATTGAGCTAACAGTATCACATAATATTGTGACCAAACCTCAAAAAGGATAAATATCAAACCTACCTCACCAGAAGAGCTAGGACAATGATAACATGCTCATTCATATGGATGCCTTACTGGATCCCTAACAACATTCATAATGGTTTGGTAAACACCTCCACCACTAAAATGACTTAATAAGGTTGTAAACTCCATCTGAAGAGTTTTTGTCAGTTACAGATGATGATGAGAAGTCACCTTAATGCTGATTCTCATTGCATGGTGTCTACTCTCTATTATGTACGCATATATGCAAAAAATGTATGAAACATGGCTAGAAAATAAATCAAACATAGTAGACAGTCTTCAAGTGACAAACTAGGAATTCAAACACACACTTCTTATAATCTCTATATACACAATCCCCTACCAAATGTCAAGAGTAAGTAAAGCAGGGTCCTTTGAACTGTAATCAGGGCATAGCACAACCCCTCCCTAGCTGTCCTATCAGGAAGACCCACTCCCTCCACAGCTAGGTCCCTTTTGTCTCTGTGTCGGTAAGGAATACACAACACACCACATGGTAGCCATTCACACACAAGTGAAAAAGGACACTGACAGGAAGGCACATTTGGATTAGGCAGGAAAATGCCAACTTTCTAAAAGTGTAATTCTCAGAATTTACCATTAGAAAGGAGTTTACATTTACAATTCAAAAGAGTAGAATAAACAGTTTGTCCATCTGTTCCAAAACTGAAGTCATAACTTAATAAGTGTAATAAGGTCGGTGTTTGTCTATGGGAGTGATAGCTGTGCAATATTGATAAACATCTTTAGGAGGATCTCACTGCATAGATATGGAAAACTAAATTACACATATCCTACTTTTTAAACACCATGCACCCAACCCTATGAACCATAAAATACTGTGAGCCTTTAGAGCATACCTTAGATTTGACTTATAAGTATTAAAATGGAAGAATTAGGCTCATCAAAAGGTTTATATTTCAAGGTGAAAATGGCAAATTAAAATTGCACTGCTGCAATGACAGGCCTGAGCAAATTTTATAGGGCTACTTTTGTGGGTGGCATGATGATTGCTGCTGCCCATTAGTAGCTCACAGTTCTACAAACCAACAAAAATCAATCCCGCAATTAAATGCAAAAATCTGAGGTGATTATGCATACATAGGGGGGACGGGAGTTAATGGAAAGAAAGGTTCAGTACCTGTGCTCCCAAGGCAATATATTTAAATTACTGGAGGCTCACTGTTCCTAAATGAGAGGCCCCTCCTAATCGGTGGCTTGAGGTATAGGTAAAGCAATGCTTAACTACACAAGTGGTGGAAGTTTGGATTCAAGAAGGGAATTCCTCCTAATTGAAGTGTTGCCCTCATACACCCTTACAGGTGTCGTGCTTCATCATTGGGCAATTTTGCTCCTCTTGGGGTTGGCGCTGCAGTCCCCCATGGGCCCCGCGAGAGGGCTCTTTGTAGGAGTTCTATTTTGGGGATCGCTGCAGTGGTGAGTGTGGGTGTGTGGGGATCATGAGTTTGTAAAAACACCAGCGAAGATGCGGCTGCCCGCAGTTACTCGTACTGAGCACTTAGAGGTCAATGTAACCTCACCGCCTAGGAGCCCTCTCTGAATATTGCTTGTGGTTGGATCCTTTCATCACGGCGGTCGCTACCAAGCAGGTGCAGAGTTGCATAGACCACAAGATGCTTGAATCAGGGTATTCATACAGGGTGTATTGTGTATCTTCTTCTCAAACCCCTGTTTCATTTATTTTACTCACCATTTTGAACACCCACGGTCCTGACGAAATGCCATAGGATCCACTACTCACCCACTTTCCGCACCAAAAAACATAGAAAGGCACATTCCCTCTTTATTGTCAAAAGGAAGTTGTGCTCTTTTCCACCTGTTTTTAATTTAAGGACCCAATAATGAATACTTTGGAAGGTACCAGCACAAGTAAAAATGATTTTGAGTATCATGCAGAGATACTAAAGAACAAGCTACAAAATAGAGGATATCCGAAAAGGGTTATTGGACGGATCTACAAGCAAGCTAAATATTACAACAGGGATAGTTTATTCACAAATGCTAAAAGTAAAACAAGGGACAATGACTGAAAATGTGTTTGTGTTACTAACAATTTGAGAATAGGCAATAAGGTAAAAAAATATAATCAATAGAAATTGGTCTCTGTTGAATGAGTGAGAAAAAATTACCGTACCAAAACCCCTATATGCATTTTGGAGAAACTGAACCCTTTGTAATGAGTTAGCACACATATACAGAGAAACTTGTGTGGAACAACAATTGAGCCTGTTGGATGGCAAGAGAGTAGTGGGGCAGATGTGGAAATTGCGATTCCATTACAAGAGGTCATACTATTGACCATAATGGAAAACAACATCGGTATAGAACAATGATGAATTGTAAAACTAAAAATTTGATCTATCTGATTCTGCCCTTGTAATAATATATTGGTAGGTGAGACAAAAAGAGAGATATGGAACAGGTTAAATGAGCACAGATCAGCCAATAGAACTAATAAAAGAAATGCCCCTCTCATAGAACGTTGGTTACAGTGCAAGCATACAGAAAGATATATCAAGTGGTGTCTACTGGAATGCATAAGAGGCTTGGGTAGAGTGGGTGATTTGGATACCAAAAGGAAAAAAGAGAGCTTCTTTTTGAGTAAATTTGACCCATATAAGACAGGGCTCAATAATCAGGAAGAGAGGGAACGCCTGATATCTTAGATGATACAGTCCCCTTGCTTTTAAAGGAAACATTGGTTGTATGTGTAAATATAAAATTTAAGAAACATTTTGTTTTTATTATTATTTTTTATGGCCATTTATGATCAGTGGATACGTATTTTGTCCACATAGATAGGTTTATCCACAATATAGAACAGTATAGTAAAATGACAATTTGAACTTTATTTTCTGATATGTGATAGGAATAACATGCACCATTGAGACTTGGCCATTTAGGAGATCTGTTTGTAAGGTAACAATGGTTATTCTGTATAATTAATTGGAATAACATTAGGGTAAATCTGTGCGTAAATCCTGTAACTCACTATATCAGGGGTTATTAGTGAAAGGACAAGCAAGGGAGTAAAAAAAGATTTGTACTAAAAACAGTATATGTAATCATTTTATTAAGTATAAGGCACTGTGTTTAGTACAGATTTTACACAAGGGTTTCAATAAAGTTAACACCTTTGAGAAAACCAAAGAAAATGTAGAAACCAGTACCTTTGCACACCCCCGCCGTAATAATAAAAGCATAGGGGAGCGCAATGGGGTTTCCATGTAAAAGGAAATAGAACACCCAATCGCATGGACTGGAACAGAGAAGAGCTAGCGGTAAGCATAATGGCGCTGCATTAATGCAAGGACTTAGGCCCCAGCAGGAGATGTGGAGGGGAGCTGTAGATCGACAGACATTGAATTAGAAATCAGACTTGTAGGAGTTGGATACATTAAAAACTATAATGAAGCTAGAAGGAACTGGGATCTCTATGCTTAGAGTAGTTTGAAGATTGCACTATACTATGATGCATCAGAAGGGACTGGGGTACTTAAGTTCTTAATAAGTAGGAACGTGTACCAAAACCACAAAAATAGGTATTAATAACAATGGGTGATATGAGCAGGTAGTAATCGCCACCTAATCTGCATTATAATATTAATGTAAATAAAATATTTTTTATTTTGTTTTCCTCCCTTCATTAGAATTCTATACCGTCGCTCTTTACAATAATGGAGAGGAGAACTTGGTGTAAGAATTGAAATCAAATAAACACTACTGACCACCAGAAACAGTAATGGGAAGCCCAGGAGGTTTTTAAAGGAATAGGTAAGAGTGAGTAGTAAAGAGCCAGGACTCATTAAGATATGAGAGATGTGGGATCGAGGGCTAGAATATATGATGGGCATCCTGGATTTTATTTTACAGAGTACCTTTCTAAATAATATATTGAGAGTGGATGTTTAAGTAACACAGAAGATCTCTGAGGGTGTAAAGAAAGCCTCCTCCAGATGGTATGAGGCCATTACTGGGACTGATCCATTAGGCTGTGAGAGGGTAAACTAGAGTTATAGTAAATAAACTCATTATGTTATTATATTCTAGAATTGCAACACAACCCAGATGTTGCTTATGATATCTATGTGACCCTTTATAATCTTAAGCGATTAGCATGGAACGGAAAGAACGCTGGTGAAATCATGGTTCATGTGAAACTAATGTCGGCAGAAGACGAGGCAACAAACCCAGTTGCATATCAAGAAAACTGGGAAAAAATGACTGCACTCCTAACCGACAAATTTGGTCAACAAAAACAAATTAACAAAAGAAAACCTTGTCAGTCACAACAAGCTCACTTGGGTGCAATAGGGAAAAAAAAAGGTTATTCAATCAGGAACTCAAAGGAAAAGACCCCAAGAATGGTGACCACATCAGGCAGCAAATACATAATCTAAGGCAAATATACAAAAAAGAAGTATGGACTCTAAAGAAAAAATATCAAACAGAAATCTGGCAACAACTAATAGAAGCCAGCAAATCCAACAACAACAGGAAATTCTGGGCAGAAATCAACAAAGTAGCCAACGGAGCGGCCCTAGTTTTTAATGCAAACATATTACAGGAAGACTGGATACACCATCTAAAGCAGTCTCAAAGGACCGACGCGAAAGTAAGGAATGAACACCCTCTCATCATCCAATTGACAGAAAAGCACGAGGAAGACCATACCTTTGAAGGAACCTGGATAACGAAATGCCAAGTCCAAATGGTCCTGAACAAACTGAGGCCAAAAGGTGCCCCAGGCCCGAATGGCTTGCCTAATGGGCTCTTCAAACAAGATCACTCGTTCTGGGCAGAATATCTCTCCCCATTGTACAATCATGCATTCCAATCAGGAAGCATTCCCTCCTCATGGAGAGGGAGTATTTTGCACCCAATTTTCAAAGCAGGAGCGCGCACAGATCCATCGAATTACAGACTGATCGCGCTCATTGACGTAGAGGCCAAGGTATACGCATCAAATCTCCTGATTGCGCTGGAAGATTGGATCAGCAGTAACAACATCCTTCCAATCACCCAAACAGGGTTCAGGCCTGGAACCAATACCTTATGCAATCTGACAGCACTCAACCTTCTTGTCGAGAGAGCAAAAGCCAACTCAACAAAACTGTACACCTGTTTTGTTGACCTAAAAGCGGCGTTCGATACAGTGCCAAGGGAGACACTATGGGAAAAGATGGCCAACTGGGGTACCCCCCAGAAGTTGTTACGGGCCATTATAAATCTATACTCATCCACCTGGGTCAAGATAAAACTCGGTAATGGGGACAGGACAACATCAAAAATCCCCACCCGAATTGGGCTCAAGCAGGGATGCGTTTTAGCCCCCACCCTCTTCAACATCTTCACTGCGGACCTTGACAAGAGCATCTCAGAGATCCAAAGCGATCCACCAAAACTAGCCCAACACAAAATAAGGTGTATGCAGTATGCCGACGATATTGTCCTGTGCAGCCAGACCCCGCTGGGTCTCCAACGCGCTATAACAAAGTTGCATAAATATACCAGCACGCATGGGCTGCAATTCAACTATAAAAAAACAAAAGTGGTTTGCTTCGCGTCTCACCAAGGGCAGCAAACATTCAGATGGCACATCGCGGGAAATAACATAGAGCAATGTCTCACCTATAAGTATCTGGGAGTACTTGTTGATTCAAGATGGTCACTAAAAGAACACACCTTGTACAGAAAATCTCAGGCAATCAAATTGCGGTTTGCCCTAAACATACTAAAAACAAAACTAATATGTCCATCTAACGAATACTTGCTGAAAGTGATCGCTGCCAAATTTTTACCCTCCCTCACGTATGGCTCCGACCTATACAGAGGCAAAGATGCGAATTTCCTGAATCTCCAACAGTCAGCGCTGATCAAACACCTCTACCAAATTCCGAAGTTTGCATCACAGGCGCAGGTACGCCTTGAATTCGGATTACTTAACCAGATTCACGCAAGACAAGCCGCCCTAATAAAAACGTGCTGGAAACTAAGAGCAGCACAAGCGGACACACTGATGGGTCACTGTTGGACTGAAATCAATAATCAAACCAAAGGAAAAAAGGCATGGATAAAAACACTGGAAGAAGCGTTGGAAAATCTTGACATGCAACAGACGTGGAACAATGAACACACCTTCGCGGCCTTTAAAAAAGCGGCCAATAGTGCGGCGAAACATAAATCCAGGATTGCTGACAAAGCAACATTGGCCAAGAAAAAACACGGATGGATGGTACTGGCCACGTACGACAGAAGCATTCCACAGCCGTACCTAGTCAATTACATAACTCCATCAACGCAACAAATGCTATTACGTCTGCGTCTGGGAACCTATTCCACAAAAGACCAGATCCCGGCATGGCGGCAAACTTGGCCAACATCATTGTGCAGACTTTGCGGTCTGACAGAAGAATCCCTGATCCACGTCTTGTGCATTTGTCCCGCTCTGAGCAACCTGAGACGGTATTATCTACTTCAAATATTCCGCCTCTTCCATATTAGAACTTGCCGGTCGGCAGTCATGTTAGTACTGAACAGTGAACAGCTGCAGATAGCCTGCAGGGCCACCCGTTTTTTCAGAAAGTGAACCTCCTATTGATGAAAAACGAAAATGAGGCAACCAATGGGACAAAATACGAAGTCTCACTGAAACAAAAGACTTTGAAGCCAAACAATGAAAGATAGACTTTTTTTTGTACTCTGAAATGGTCACATGTCAGTAGATGTATTCTTATTTATTTTATTGGAATAAGTTCTCTTAAATTCTCACTTTTTGTAAAGGTTTTTATTAACCATATACAATAAAAATTTTACTTACTTACTTACGATATCTATGTGCATTCTGTGGTGAACAACAAAACAGGTATCCAAACATATCATATGTGAGGTTGTCATAAATAATGAAAGAAGTTGACCCCATATCCACAACGTTAACATAACAAAATAGTAGATAATATAAGAAAGCTACAGGATGAATAGTAGGTAGATGTAAGAGAATACTAGTACCATTAAGAACGGATATAAGACTTTAGTCCATTTGTTAAAGAATTATTTTGTAATATTAGATGAACGAAGAATAGCAGGAGTGAGTAAATGTTTTAGTGAATGGATGTTTTATTGAAAACTGAACTCTCTATATGTGATGAGGTTATTTATAAATTATAGTAACTATGTCTTATACATTTTTCAATAGATGATTGTTATCACAAAGTTAGAGTCCTGAAGAAAGTAGTTTTTATAGAGTACCATCCACCAAAATGCATCTTCAACAACTACATTTTTTTTATATTTGGGTGGCTACATGTCAGATGTGAATATGTATCTTTTTTTTAATGTGAGTATTACGATGTCTGTGTATTTTATCCGTATATATATTGATGTATGAATTGTATGTTTACAGATATTATAAATTGAGGGTCAATACCAGCACAAGATAAGGTCCTATTTCAAAAAGTGTAATTACTTGTTTTGACTTTTATGTGAGTGTGATACTTCTTTTTCTACTATCCTGTACGGTTTTTGTCTCTTCCATCATATCTCCTCTTCTCTCTCTTTATCATATTTGGTTCTCTCCCCGGTCTCTTTTTTCATCCTTGCTCCTCTTCTTCTCTTCTTATTGTTCTTTTCTCAAACTGATTGTTCTGTTTCTTGTCTTCGTACTTAGCTTAAAATTCATTCACATGACCTTTACAGTTCTTCTTCTTACGTTTATTACATGGTTCATATGTTATTTATATATTTACTGAATGCTTCTCATAATGTTATAATATGCAATTACTATATGTCTCCCATTTGGAAATGTATATGTTGCTTCTGGTTCAACTGAATTTTCATCGTATTTGGGTTATACATGCTCCTAGAAATTGTCACTTGGAATGTCAGAGGCTTAAATTCCCCTATTAAAAGGCAATGAGTTCTTTCCCACTTGGCTAAAATGAATGGTCACATAGCTCTAATACAGGAAACATATCTCACTGAAAGTGAATCAATAAAACTGAAGAGGAATTGGGTGGGTGATGTCTTTTTTTAACCGGGAGATGGAAAAAGAAATGGTGTCATAACCTTATGCCATAAAGTGCTAAATGTTAAACTCATTTCACAGGAATCAGACAACGAAGGTAGATGGTTACTCTTGATAGGGAAAACTCCCATATCCATTTGTAACATATATGGCCCTAGTATTAGGGATGCCTCCTTTTGGACTCACTTATCTCAAATACTCTTACAACACCCCACAGATAATCTAATGTTTGCAGGCGACTGCAACTAAGTAATTGATCCCTTCCTTGATCGGAACTCTAATGTTTTCTTCATCCCAAACAAGTCGCACAAAGCCTTCCTACCAACCATAGAGCAGAGAAATCTAGTTGACGCGTGAAGATTTTGCAACCCATCTTTGAGAGAATACTCCTTTTTTTCTCCACGGCATCAGACACAATCCAGAATTTATCACATTTTCATTACACGCAGTATATCTCAATCTTTGCTTCTGGCAGATATAGGACTCATCCTCATCTCTGATCACGCTCCTGTCATAATTCATTTAGATATTCTCCAACAATATGCATCGCCTGGGAAATGGTATTTTAACAACTCTTTACTTTTTGGCCCTAATTTTACAGCCTCTTTTACCACTTTTATTCACACATTATCTCAAACTAATCAGAACGACAATCTTTCTTTCAGCACAGTATGGGACGCTTTTAAAGCTACTTCTCGAAATTTTATTATTAGATATTCATCAAATAAACGTATATCTTTTAAATCAATCCACTATGCACTTCTTACCAAAATTAAAACATTAGAACATGCCTTCTACACTTCTAAAACAAAAACCAGTCTTGAAAATCTTCTAAATGCAAAGATTGCTTTTAATAAATCTTCAACTGAGAGTGCCTCTTTATTTTTATTAAAGACAAGTGCGAAATACTACGGTGGCCAAAATAAATCAGTCAAATTATTAACTAATTATTTTAAGATTAAGCAAAACAGACTTCACATTGATTCCATTATAGCTGATAATAATACTCCAAAATACAAGGATTCCGAGATTCTTTAGGAATTTGTACATTTTTATGAATCTCTCTATATGCCCGAAAACATACCTTAGGATACAGCTATATCTCATTATTGCTCTAATTTTCAGAAACAAGACAACCCCTTTTCCAGTTTAGACACTTTGAAATCTGACATTACGCAAGATGAATAACTAGTTGCACTCAAAACTCTCAAAAAAGATAAGGCTCCAGGTCCGGATGGATTCTCAGTTGAATTTTTCTTATATTTTGCCCAACTGCTTATTCAACATATACATAATCTCGTTTCTTCTTTCACCTCTTCTTGCGGTTCATCAGGATCATTTTTAGAGGCATTGATATGTTAAATACCAAAGGATGGCAAAGATTCCAGATACTGTAAAAATTATAGACCCATTTTGTTAGTCAACGTTGATTGTAAAATCTTTTCAAAAGCATTAGCTATGCGATTGGAACCGCATCTTCCTTTACTGCTTGGTAAGGAGCAATCAGGTTTTGTTAAAGGCCATAATATTATGGACAATACAAGATTATTTTTCAACATTCTATCTAAGATGTCTCACCACTCAGGCTCACTAGCCACAAGTGCTCTTGATGCAGCGAAAGCCTTTGATAGAGTTTCATGGCCATTTATCTTTCATGCCCTAAATGGTTTGGTTTTGGCCCAAAAATGATTTCCTTAAATGCCTTATTCTATTCAGGACCCAAGGCATCCATTTCATCCAATGGTCTTGTATCTCCTTACTTTACTCTTCACAGAGGTGTTCATCAGGGATGCCCTTTATCCCCTTTTCTTTTTAATTTATCGTTGGAATCTTTTCTTTCCCGAATTAGACAGAATCATACTATTATGGTGTCACGGGGTCACGGGATCTCCCGCAGTATCCCCCGTGACTAATTCACACTCTCCTCTACAGGACTGGACCGAGGACTTTAAGGGAAGCCAGGACTTCCCTGAAGTAACGCCCCCCTCCGTGATGTCGGAGTTTGTGGGCCTATCATTTTCAACGTTGCATGAAGAAAAGGCGGACACGTAAGAATCCAGCATCGGAACCGGGAGAGAAAGACGCCGACCAGAGAAGAAGATGGAAAATGACCCCGAAGGAGTTCCACGCCGGGAAGAGGAGGCGAGGACCATCCGTGACAGCGAGGTAACACCGGACCGAGAGGAGGAAACAAAGGAGACGCCAGGAGGCTACCGATACTACGCTTCTCCCAGCCACGCTCACGGAGACGCGTGGCTAAGCAAGGTACGGGCCGACTCAGAGGCCTTTTCACGTTTAATGGGGAGACGGGGTAACTGGGAGTTGGGAGGGATCGTTGTTCACACTGAAACGCTCACCTATCCTGTGCGCACATTCCCTCCACAACCTCCGGGTGAAGCGTTGCTTTGATTCTGGAAAACTGGTGATGGTTACTCCCCTCCCACAATGTTACCCTCACACCCTGCCCCTTAATCTAGATATCATATAGCATTAGTCTAAATGCCGCCTCTCCTTTTTTTGTTTTCTCGGGCTGAGTGAAGAGGAATAACCTCTGAAGAACCTGAAGAGCCAAGCGGGATAAGACTCAAGCACCACACCAAACCGGGACTATTTACTTTTCCTACCTACTTTAAAGACTGAATAAACCTTGCATAACCTTAATATTGGCTCCTTCCCTCCTTGTTAACCCCTCAAGGTTACATATGGGCTTTACATCTGAATCCATATCAAATTAGCGGCATATGCACATGATGTATTGGTCTTCCTTTCTCAACCACAATCCTCACTCCCTGCATTTTTACAGGAAGTTGAAGCCCTTTGGCTTAGTATCGGGGTATGAATTAAATCCAGACAAGTGTGAGATTATGCCTTTAACCAAATACACGTTCAAAAAAGAATTTGAGGCCTCCAAGTTTACATGGATTTTCAAACATATCAAATATCTTGGACTATGGTTTTCTCCCTAAATTACAACGTCTATATATCTTAATCTGGATAAATGTATAGATAAATTAAAAACTCGCACAGCAAGATGGCACTCGCTTCATCTCTCGTGGTGGGGTCGCTTAGACACCATTAAAATGATGATCAGCCCTATAATCTTTTATATTATTTCTAACATACCGTTGCCTATATCAGCCAAATACTTTCATAAGATTAATTCCATACTTACAACATTCCTATGGAACAGCAGAAAACCACGGATAGCATTGCAAAAATTAATGCGACCAAAATCAGGAGGCGTTAATTTTCCTCACTTCTCTTACTACCACAAATCATTTCAACTAAAACATTTATCGCACTGGCTCTCTGACCAACCACAAAACAGCCCATTATGGCTTGACTTTGAAGCTTCATGTATAGCTCCCTTCTCATTTCACGAATATCTTTCTTTCACCCACAAGCCACAAAAAACTACACACCAGTAATTAAAAATTCATGGAAATTATTACAGACCACTCTTTCTCTACATCCCCATAACCTCAACACTTTTCTTAATTGCACAATTTGGAATAATAAACTTGTATTAATTAAAAATAAACCTATATATTGGAAATTATGGAGAAGTAGAAGCTTAATCTGGGTATATCAACTATATGGCAACTCTATACCCCTTCAATTTACACAACTACAGGATCTATACCACGTACCAAATTCCTTCAAACGTAAGTTTATGACCTTCCAAACTGCTATCTCAAACACATGTGGTCAGTTTACACAAACATCCTCTCCTTCCAACCTATCTCCTGATATCTACAATACCTTTCTACGTATACACCACAAGACTTCTTCTATTTACTCTCGCCTAACACAATCTACGATAAACAGAGATAAATCAAAAATAGAACTTTCTTGGGAAGTGTATCTAGATGTTAATTGGCCTATTTCCCAATGAAATAAAATATGGTCCAAGTTAAGAGAATCCTTCAGGGCAGCGAGCACCACTCAAACGTTTTTTTTTTCATTTATAACAGACCGTTTTTTACACCTGCACAACTGCACAGAACTCACACTAGCTCTCTCAGGCCATGTTGGACTTGCTCCCATAACATTGCTGACTGAAAACACATGCTATTTACATGCTCATATGTTTCTAAGTTTGGGGAACAGGTTTGGGCTCAAATTAACACTATTTTTGGCACCACAACTCCCTTATCCTTTGACAACATTATTTTAGGTAGCCTATCACCTGACTGGCAGATAAATCCCTCACAATTGCAGATGATCGATTTATTATTAGCAGTTGCCTTCCAACAGATAACAAAGAATTGGAAGGACACCTCGATACTGTCTTATCTTGCCTGGTGGTACGCTATTTGCCTTAATCACAGATTAGATACAACTCTTGTTTATCCAATTTCGTTGCCACTAAATGATTACACTTATGGTCTCCAATCACACAATTCTTAGATAGTAGTGCGAAACGATTCTTTCTTCCCCAACCTTCATTACAAGAAGTTGCCAAGCCTCCTTGACTTCCTTTATCTTATTAATATTCTTTAATATCCGTTTTTTGACAATGTATACACAATACCATATGCAAATAACATTGAATTTTCTTTTTTATCCTACTCTAAGTTCAACAGGAACCAGAATTTCCTTACCTTCAATTTTGCATATTATTAAATGAGCTTTTCTTTTCAATTTTAAAGAAACTATGTATCATCAATTTTCTATGTTTATTTATTTATTTATTTAGTTATGTTTAGTCTTTTTCTGCAATAGATTATTTGTACGAAGTATTGTTGATTAATTGTTACTCCTAAATAAGCTTACTTTTGAAAATGTTTAAAAGTGTAATTACATAGTTTTAAAGTGTTTTTATTTGTTCCAATAAAAAAATCTTTTTTACATGATCAGTACAATAATAAAATGAAATATTGTCATATATAAATATGTTGAGTAATTTAGTTTGTGTATGGTTGAGGGAAGAATAGGAGAGTACCTAGTGTGTAAGACAATTTAGTGTAACGTGAGGGGACATCACTTTGTTTTGTGCAACTGACCCTATCTCTACGTCCACATAGGTACTTCTAACATTTTGTGATCGAAATTTTAGGTAGGCCACACCTCTCCAAAAATTGATCCATATGTAACCTATCTTGAGGAGGAGGCTTTCTATGTAAGTTTGAATAAAAATTCAAAAATTCATTAACTATTTCTTAATGGGAAATGGCCATTTGACCACTAGAACTCTGGATGGTGTTATTTAGATTTTTGTCTTTCTTGATACGATGATAATTGGTGAGAAATCTTCCAGCTCTATTAGCATTAAAACACAATTTAGATTTGCTGTTTGATAATTGTATGCCTGCTGTTTCAGTTAATATAGAATTCAATTCATAAGAATGTTTCGTAGTGTGTCTTATATTTAATGAGATTATATCTAATAGAAAGACATTTATACTTTGCAATTTGTTTATTTAATTCTTTATTTAAATTATTTATTATTATGAGCCATATTTCAAACCATCTGCCCTCTGACATATGCCTTGAAAGCATCATATCGATTAACAATTGAAGTGAAACCATCAGGATTGAAAGAAAATAATCATGAATTGCTGTTAAATTTTTTGGTCTGTTTCATCATTAAGAACAACATTTGTATTCATGTGCAACCGACCTTATGAATGTTGAGAGGAGGTTGGAAATAAAATGCATGACACAAGCGCATGATCAAAAATTTCAATATTCTGGATCATAGGATTACAAACTGAAGGTATTAAGTGATGGGATATTAATAAGTAGTCAAAGGTTCAAGGTTCAAAATTAGCTTTATTCAATTTTTTGTTGCAAAATCATAAAAGCACATATAAAAACATTCCATAAAAAGTTTAAAGGTATAAAAATGACAATCACAAATATTTTCAAAAGGCTAAAAAGTAATCATGTTTGACAACAATCAACTTGTTGCATATAGATCAAAAATTAATAGAATGCTAATGCAATCATACAAATATGAGCATCCTTACTACTATCAATTTTTTGGACCAATGTTGAACAGTAATAGTTAATTCATGAGTACTTCTATTACAAAAAATGGTTTAAAAAAGAGAATACAAAGCAGTAGGCATTAATTACCCAAATCACATAGTGTGCCTTAGGGCAATGAATATCCTCAAATAGGAGGAGACTGCTTTTATAACAAATTCTGTTTCCAGTTGTTTCAACTTACAGTAAGCTGCTCTGTAAGTAGTCAATTCTAGAGTAGGAAGTATGAGGATTAGAAAATAAAGTGAATTGCTTTTCTGTAGGATGATGTAAACACCAAACATCTACCAATGTAGTAGTTTTCAAAGCAAAGAAAGCTTTTGGAGGATGACATTTGGCTAGAGAAGTTTTATCAAGTACAGGGTCACATATAATGTTAAAATCACCACCAATAATAAGTGGAATGTTAACCCGTTTTAGCACTTCTGACATGGAAAGAGACTAAAAATCTGGATTATCATTTGTAGGATCATACACATTGATTAGATTTAAAACTGATCTAGTTAGATTGTTACTATGAGACAACGGCTTTCATAATCAGAGCATTTACATAATATTTGAAGATTACATTTTTTTGCAGAAAGAATAGCAACTCAATTTTTCCAGAGCAGGAGAAGAGATAATATTACCAACCCATTTTTTATTTAAGTACGTAAAAACATTATCGTCTATATGGGACTCTTGCAATAAAAATGTATCAGCTTTATATCTGGCTAGATAATCTAGTACCTTAATACGTTTAACAGAATGATGTAAACCTTTAACGTTATATGAAACAATTTTAATACCTTGAATATTATTCATTAATAGAGAAAAGTGAAGACAGTAAAAAGGATAGAACCAGTAAAACTGAGAAGATAAGAAGTAGCCCAAATGTCAATCAAAAGGGAAGAAACAAACAAACACAAAAAAGGCAACATAGAAACACAAATATTACTTTTGAATCGCACACATGCATGCCAAGATTGACCAGACCATAAATGTCCTTACGAAAAAGTCTGAAAAATAGGCATATGCACAAGTAGTATACTCGTTTGTTTCCATAACTAGTTAGGATTGTTGATTTAAGAAGAGATGAAGATCTTCAGGATGCTGGAATGACTTAGTAAAACCATATTTCCAAATATGGATAGTAGAAGGATCAAACAAGCCATATTTATAGCCATCGTTTCTCAGTCTTGGCCGAAGATCAGTGAACTCTTTGCAAATTTTAACAGTCTCTCTGGTAAAGTCTTCGTGGATAAAAATGTTATTGCCATTAACCATCAAAGATGGAAATTCTCAGGATTTTAAATATAATTTGACGTGGTTTATTCTGTGGAGGATTACGATGTGAAGTGATTCTATGCGCCTTTTCAATTTTAAGTTTTTCTGGAAACTTGATACGCAAAAGACCAGATAGTAAATTTTCCAAGTACAATCTGCAGTCATTATCTTCAACATCTTTTGGTCAGTTATGATTTACTCTATCAAGAAGTAAATTACTCATTGGCTCTATTTTTGCTGTAAAGGCGTTAAACTGACAGTTTTGGCTTTGTTATCTTTAATTGCAATGGCATTGTCAGACACTTCAAAGAAAGACCAGCCATATCTTTATGAATATTTTGAATTTCTGACTTAACAGGTGGTGGAGAAATATTCGGCATCATATGTACATTTTTTCATTCCCTATCAAGAAAGTAGAAATAGTACTTTGAAAAATGTCGCAGTGCAGCAGCTAAAACTGGCTGTTGGAGTGTTCTTGGCCTCAGCCTTGCCCTTTCCTGAGACCGCCTCTCTCCTGCGGACAAAACAACACAGTAAACCCTGAGAGAGCTCACCATAGGAAGACCAAAAGGCAGAGGCTCCTGAAAACAAACCAGGCAAGCTTCAACAAACAATGTCATGGAATACGCTGGCTATAAGCTTTCTCTAGAGGCAAAAAACAGCAGAAGGCGCAACCTTAATCAGCAAAATCTTTATCGATATCGGAAGGTCTTTGTGTTAGCTTAGCAAGAGTTGGCCATCTTGATGTGACTCCATGGAGAATAAGTAACAAATGTGTGAGATTGCATGAGACTAAGTGAGAATAAGTGAGACTCAGTGATTATGAGAAAGAATGAATGGGGCTAATGTGCAAGTGATAATGAGTCACAGTGAGTTTTAGTGAATCAGAATGAATGTGAATGATGGAGTGAGAACAAGTGAAACTGAGTGAATCTGAGTTAATCAGAATGAGTGAAACTGCATATGAATGAGTGAGAATGAATGACATTGAGTGGATCGGAATGAGAATGAGTGAGAATGAGTCAGTCAGAGTGCGTAAAAGTGAGGGCAAGAGAGAATGAGAGTGAGTAAATGTAACTGAGTGATATGAGTGACTGAGTAAGGATGAGAGCAACCAAGTGTGAGAGAATTCCCTAAAACCTCTGAGATGAAGTCAGGCTTTCTCACTAGAATTCGAGCCAAGGACTAGCCCCTACATACATTCAAAGGTCTCTAGTCTGTACAGTGATGTTCTAGCAGTGAAGCCATCTCCAGTACCAATGAAGGAAATTATTGAAATCGCAATAGAATCTGAGGTAATCAGCAGTTTCAGTAACATAGTCACTTCAGTAGGCAGCATAACAAGTAATAAATGATTGAAGTATTTTCGGGGTTTAGAAATGAAGTATAACAAAGTAAAACAAACCTTAAATTACAGGCAATCATGCATACACACATAAAAACAAACTGATACTTCCATCTTTACGATTGGGATTGTGCTTAAAAAATCAGTGCATCATTGGACTTGTAGAAACATCCATTTATTTTTCTAAAAATAAAAATGTCATTACTTGTAAGGCACAGCCATGCTGAACATCCTCCTCAAGTTTATCATGTAGAAATAAGTGGAATTTTAAAGAAGAAAATCATTCTCGAATACTTTGTCCACCTATACATTTCTTCACAAGTTCTTCTGGATGAGACACATGAGGAAAGTCCAGCAACAGTGCACAGTGCATGTCCCTACAAGATTAAAGCAAATTCACCAGATTAAGAAAGAAACTCAAGTTTGATAATGGACCCAGCAGAATGAGAGGGCCACTAATTGCTGCTGTAACTTTGTCTAGAACAGTTATTGTCACTTAATAATTCTCAATCCTTTTTCTAATTTGGAAGCATTGCAAAGCCAATTGGAATCGCATGGAAAACAAAGGTGCTGCAGCATGGGCACAACATTTCCAAAATATTAAAAAGACCATCCTTGGAGTACAGAATGATGTTCAATTAACAAACAAAATAGTGTTTGTTAATTGATTTTCCTTTCGCACCATTGCTGATTTTGTCACAGAGTATGTAGCGGACATCGAGCCAGTGCAATGTACTAAACACTTATCGAATGAGTAATACATTCCCTCCATATACAGCCATACTCTAACTGAGTTTGAAACGGTGAAGTAGTCCGCCGGGTACTGTTGGTGCCTGGAGACGTGACACATTTGGTGAGTCCTTTGATTCAATCTTCCAATGTATTGCTGCTGCTGTTTTACCACAGGGGCATGTTTTCCACCTTGCTCACTGGGAAATTTTTAACACACTGGTTTTAATGGGTTTTAATCCATATGCTAGCTGCACATTGCCTAGCGTGATTCCTGGAATGTACTTAGTCACTATTACTTTTGTCTGTAACTGAAACCTGTTGTGATATGCTTCTTTTGTATAATCTCCAAGAAGCTTCAGCGCAACACAGTTACACTAACACATGATACACAGTTCTTTTTGTGTCATTTTAGAGTAGCACGTAGGATACTCATATAGATCCTCTAATGTCGACAGTCACCTATATTGTATGATTTTATTCATTAGGTCCTGAAGAATCGCTAGTCAATGCACATTGAAGCGAGAAACATGTTGACCATTATGATCACACACTAACTGAGACTCATGCAGGAAACATTGCATTCCAACGAGTACAGACTCGTTTTTTGTTTTAACTAGAGCAGGAGACCCCCAGAATAAACTAGATACTGGCACTCCCAGCTTTAGTTTAACTCACTAAAATGTCTACGCTTTACTGGCCCCACACCCACACTTCACCAAACGGCTGTTGGATAAAAGATCTCCGTTAAAGTACCCCTCTTCGAGGTGCCACCCGTTGGGTATTGCACCGCCAACCCAACGAGGAGCAGCCCAGATGATGAAGCATGACACCTGAAAGGGTGTGTGAGGGCATTACATCCAACATAATGGATGCCCAACTGTAGGACTCATTGAGACCTACAGCATCCAGACACTCATTTGACACGTACTTCCTTCCATTGAGGAACATCTCAGCCTTCTTTGTAAACTTCACATTGTTATGGAATACGCTGTGGCTGGACCTACCACACTTTTTGAGTGAAACTTGCCCTACACCTCTCTCCCCCCTTCTTGCAAACAGGCCTGTGCATATGGACAGTGAGAGGAGAAGGGTGGACTGGTATGGGCAGGTATACCGAGGACGGGCAGTGCAAGGTCAGAGGCAGTGGCAGTAAATAGGATGGTAGGGTGCAGCCATGGGCACACAGCATAGATGACAGGGGTTAGGAGGGTATACATGGTGGAAGAGATATCACAGAAAGCAGGTGAGGCACAGGGCCATAGGGGAGTCACAGGAGTATTTAACTTTTGGTATTTGCAACACTTGGGAAGTTGGAGCACAATTGTCCTCAAAGGGATGAAGCGGGGCATGCTAGAGTGAAAGCAACAAAGGAAGGGGCAAAGAGAGTTTTCAGGAGCAGCAAGGAAGGGCAGGGGTATCAGAGGACAGTGGGAGCACAAGCAAGAACGCAAAGCTGGGTGAAGGCTGAAGCATACTATTCAGATAGGAATGAAGGAGTGTTACAGTGGTAGGTGCACAGCCAAGATAAGCAAGGGAGGGTATTAAGTGAGCAGGAAAAGAAGGTAGAGATGTAGCCAGAGAGGGCAGTAGCCGCGCAGATGCATTGACACCAGAATAGACCGGTGAGGTGAGGGAGCATGGACATGCTAAAAGGGCAGTGCAGGGGGGTGGTTTTAGTGGTAGAGGTGTGGGGCAAAATAGTTTAATCAAAAGGGTATTGTACGTGCTGGACTTGACCCTTTTTGCTGGGTCATCCCTGAACTTTTTTCCTTTCCTTATATTTTTTCTGACCTGTTGTTGGCTATTTTATGACTCTGGGCACTTTACCACTGCTGATCAGTGCTAAAGTGCATATGCTCTCCCTATTGTAAATTAATGCATGGATTAGTGATTCCATTTTTGGCTGGTTTGGTTTACCTGTCAGACCCTAGTACAGTGCACCAGGAGTGCCCAGGGCTGGTAATCCCAGGCGTGCTAGTGGGCTTACAGCACTGGTTGCTCCACCCACAGAAGCAGCCTGTAACAGTGTGTCTCAGCACTGCCATTGCAGAGCATGTGTGCAGTTTGCTACTGCCATGCTGACTGGGCAAGTGCACCTACTTGCCAGTTCCTAAACCTTCCCTTTTCTTCATGTCAGACACCCCTATGGTAGGCCCAAGAGCAGGGTGCATTGTAAGTATAAGGTAGGACATGCCCTGGTGTGTGTGGCATGTCCTAATAGCGAATTACAGCCATTTTTTCACTATTGCAAGGCTAACTGTTCTCCATAGGCCAGAATGGGCGGTTAGATTATTACATATTATAATCCTAACTGACTCAGGGAACATGGTAGAAATCTGAGTTTAGTATGCCTGAACTCAGAATAATAAAATAAATATTTTAGTGAAGTTGGTTTTAACATTCTGTGTTTGAAAATACCACTTTTAGAAAGTAGGTATTTTCTTGTCTAACTATCCATGCCTGCCTCTGCTAGGTTGTGCATTCCTTGTCTGGAGTTTGAGTGACAGGGCTGGGAGATTCCAGGAGACAGAATGAGTCTGCCCAGTGGTGAAGACAGAGATCTGCATCAAGATGGGAGGAAGGAGTTGCACCTGGGACGTGAAAAGGACTGTGCCTGCCCCGCACCGTGATGGCTCTATACCCTGTAGTGCATCTGATGTCTCTGCATTGTGAAAGGAGAGGAGGAATCATGTCAACAAAGTGCTCCAGGGCTGTGCTTTCCCTCCACAATGCTGGCTCCACCTCTTGTGGGGCGTCTGATGTTTCTGTTCTGCACTGTGAAAGGAAAGAAGGAATCATGTAAACAGAGTGCTCCAGAACTGGTTTGGACTAGGCAAAGGCCCCTCTGCCCTCAGAGGACAAAGGATTTTGAGGTATAAATATTGGCAGCCTGATCCCAAGAAATTAGATCACTATTGCACTACAAGAAAAAACCTTTGCTGAGGAGAGGAACCTGAAGAAAGTTCTGGCCCTTTCTTGTCCTGGTTAAATACATTCCCCTGGTTTGCCTGTTCAGTATCCTGCTGCTCCTGGCCCCTGGCCCTTTTAATCCTTGTTTTAATTCTGGTACAGTTTTTTCTGGTCCTTTTGGTGCTGGTCGCAGTGGCCTTGGCCTCCCTAGCCCTGATAGTCACCCTAGTCGAGCTCCCCCTTCCTGGTCTAATGTTTTGCCCGTCCCACTTTGTTCTTGTCCACCTGACCCTAGACCCTTCCAATATGGCCCTCCTGTTAATGGTCCTCGTTTTCCTTATCCTTGTGGCAATGATCCTACTAGCTGCCATATAGCAGGTTGCACTGGTTCATGTAGGGGGGTAACTTTGGGGGGGGGCTGTAAGGTCTGTAAGGTCTGGAACACCCCACAAAAAATTGCTCGGGTAGAACATCCCACAAAAAAAATTGCTCTGTTGGTTACACAGTTGCATAATCAGTTCTGATGCCAGTAATCATGTGTTTATTTTATTAAGATTACTGGGCCCAGGAGGACTATGTGACTATGTGAGAGCACAGGCATGGTCCTGAGCTCAAAGCACACATCTGAATGACACTGGCACCTTTGCGCCGGAGCAATGGGCCTTCCTCTGCCTGTCACTCACTCCACTGTGCTGCTACCCCTCAGTGACCTAAGTCTCATCTCTTTGTGCCTTTATCAGGGTGTAGTGCAACATTTGGGTACCCTGTCTCTGCATGCCAATGATTTTATCTTCTGTAGGGATTCTACTCAAGTGTGTTCTGGGAGTGCTGTGCTTGCTTGTGAGAAGGTAGGTGAAACTGACGCTCTTCGGGTGTGAATTTCTTGCATTTTTGTATACCACAGGCCACAAGTACACCTGTCATTTATATGTAGTCAACTTGTTCAGAAAATCTGATGTAGGAGTTTCATGATTGTATGTATTGTCCTGTACGTTTAAGTGTCTGTCAGACAATAAAAATTGAATTCTAACATGATTTTGGGAACATGCAGAGTTTGAAGTTTAAAACTTGCAATTGTCTGTTTGGGTGATCAACATCTGGGCATCGGACAGGATTGACTTTTACAGTGGGAACTGTCTATGTTAGAAACTAACTTGGTTCAAATGCATCTGCTGTCAAGATAACACTACATGCTGGTGATTAAAGTCATGTTGCCACTTGAGAGAGACTGGATTTTTATCTAGAGGCAGTTTTGACTGTAGCGCAGAGGGTTAATGTGCCTTCCGTAAAGAATGTGTACCATGCAGATCAGATCACAGAACTGTATTTATGTGGATAGCTCCGTGGGTTTCTGTTTCTGCTGTTCATACATCACAATCAAAAGTAATGCAGCACAGTGACCTATGAACTTTCATCAAAGAGCTACATGCAAATAGATTGGTAGGGGTTAGAACGTTATGCTTTTTCACCAGTCTTTCATTACCCTTATGAGGCTAAAAAAGTGTTAGTTTGGATAAAAATACACATTAGCATAGCCAATACCAATGCTATGATTTAAATCCTATGTTTGTGTTTATTAGGACCAATCACTCTTAAAATATATTGCCTACTAGTATGGATGATGTGATTCTTAAACCTTGTAAACCTCATTGTTTTATGTAACATCTCCCACAGACTGATCTACACACATATGATCCATTGTGTCTGCATAGTTTATGTGTGATGTGAAGTGCTTTGTCGTCCTACACTTGTATGAATAGCGCTATTAAAAACCAATGAAATGTAATTGCTAGAGTAGCTATGAGCAGATGAAGGGAAAGTTTGATGGCTGTAGTGAGGACGTCTGTGGAAAGTGAGGTCATTTGGGCACCAAAAAGAGTGTTGCTGAGGGTGTTCCCATGCAACACCCGTGGAACCTGACACATTCCCTGATTGATGCAAAATCGAAAACCTGGGAATATGTGAGAACCTAATGCCACCCCAGGGGTGCCATTAGGGAGGCACAATAACGAGGAATGTTTTTATTTCTCCTCGTGCTACATTCTGCAGTACACATAGCAAAAGGAAATTGCCTCTCGTGATTGATTTTGTGCAGGAAGGTGTCCCTTCCTGCTCAAAATCAATCAGCCCCACAATGCAGGCACCCTTGCACCATGGCAGCCCAGTCCAGGGGGAAAAGGACATGAATGTCCTCATCAAAACCTAATACATAAGGCCCTCAATGTTTATCGCCAGTCATTAAAATAGAGCTTCACAGAACTGGTTCGCATTTGTCTTCTCCACGCTTGCGCCATGCCACATTAGTATACCCCAGATGTATTCAGCCCAGTAAGACAAAAGGGAATCAAATTGGATCCTTTTAAAATACATTTGAATTCACTATGTGACTGCAGGTTATTTTGGAAATGTGCAGATTTGTTTTGCACAGTAGAAACTTTGCGTTCTCTGCTTAAACGATGTCACTTAAGATTATAGTATTGCCACAAACAATGTCCTTACTTTACTGAATAACTTAAAAATTAATGCCCCAAAGATTGTCTGTTATTGCTTTTAAGTGACTTCAACCCATTGCTTCTCTTTTCAGTTGGGTCCACCATGTTGCTCGTTAGGAAATCTTGGACTCACACCCCCTAATGCTCTGGGTTTGTGCAGTACCTGCCAAACTTGTTTAGGGTCTGATTGAGTCTGACTATAATGGACTCTCTGATCCTGGTCCCACTGTTCCTGGATTTCCTGGTCCTTTATATTCCTCCTGGTCATGTTGACCTAAGGTTTCCTGGTCTTCCTAGACCTGGCCATTTCCAATTGTGGTCTTCCCAGTCCTAATCTATTTGCCTCTGGCCCCTTAGTGCTCGTTTATCTGATCTCTGTGGTCCTAGACCTCCTATCTTTGGTTTTCCCTTCCATTATTCTCTTGGTATTAATCCCCTTTGGTCTGTCCACCTGGGTCAGATACTCCCAACCCTGATCACATTCATCCTTCTGGTGAGTGCTCATGTATGTAAGTATGTACAGGATTTATAAAAGGCTAGAATCATCCACTAAGGGGTATCTCCTGCGCTACCAAGGAGAAGGCATAGGACAAGCACAGATCAATCCCAAAATAGTTCAGCCTTCAAGAGTTTCCTAAAACGAGAAGGTCTGGGGCATTTGCGCAAGGCCTCTGGCAAGGTGTTCCAATATTTTGGGGCAAGATATGTGATGGTTTTACTGCCTCTTCGTGTTTTCCTGTAACGAGGGATCAAAAGTAGCCCTTTACCTTCAGACCTAAGCAGTCAGATTGGGCAGTAAACATTGAACTTGTCTGCCAGGTAACTTGGGCTTGTGCCATAGAGAGCTTTATGTGAAGGCAACATAGCTTGAATTTGATCCTCTGGTTGATGGGAAGCCAAATGAGCTGTTTTAACAACAGGCCGAGGAGGTACAAGGTGTTTTTTAAGAGCCAAGAGAGCAGCCACTTTCTGCACAATCTGTAATCTGCTCAGAAGGGATTCATTAGCAGATGCCAGCAGAGCATTGCAACAACCCAGACTACCTATTATATTATTATATGAAATTTGTAATGCGCTCAGCTTACCCGGGGGCATCCCGGCGCAACAGACCAAAGAAGGAGGAACTCGATAACTCACTACTGTGGAAACAAGTAGGTTTTAAGAAGTTTCCTAAATACTAGGATCTTGTGCTCTGAGCGAATCTTAAGGGGCAGAGAGTTCCACAGAGATGCCACCTGTACCGAGAAGCGCCTGCCCCCAGTCCGAGCTCTCCTGACTCTCGCAGATTGCAGAAGATGTTGCTGGTCTGAGCGCAAAAGGCGTGGAGGTTTATAAGGACGGGCCATATTAAAAAGGATGGGGGGGCCTTTGCCATGTAGAATTTTATGGGCCGTACACAACGCCTTGAATTTCACCCGCTCCTTAACAGGGAGCCAGTGAAGTGCTTTCAGGGCCGGGGCAGCGGACTGCCTTCTAGGGATCTCCATCAAAACTCTGGCAGCTGCATTTTGCACCTGTTGGAGGGTTTTAAAGGTGGCTTCAGGGGCACCAAGAAACAGGGCATTACCAAAGTCAAGCCTTGAAAGGATTAAACCACGCATCAAAAGCTTCTTAGCTGGATCCGGAAGCAGTGGGAGTACCTTTCGGGCTGACTTCAGTAGACCGAAGCAAACCCCCGCGGTCTTTCTGGCGTGGGTCCTGAAGGACAGATCTTCCTCCAACCATACTCCCAAGGACTTGATCTCCTTCTTGGGAGATGGAGGGTCACCAAGAGACCGGGGCCAACAGCTGGCAATGATGGAGGGACTGGAGTTGCCCAAGAGCATCAACTCAGTTTTTCCTCCATTGAGCTTCAGAGCCGAGTTGGACATCCATTGGTAGACATTAGCCAGGCAGTCATGCAACAAGTTGGGTTCCGCCAGCTGAGTGAGGCCCACCACCAGCTGAGTATCATCAGCATAGCTGATGATCTTCAACCCCGAGGGGGCTACCACTCTTTCAAGTGGAGTCATATATGCATTGAACAAAGTAGGGCTCAACGATGAGCCCTGAGGGACTCCACATTGAAGAGGGAATAGGGAAGACTGCTCTGCCCCTTCCCAGACTTGGTAGAAACGGTTGGAGAGAAAAGATCCCAACCATTTCAGAGCCGTCCCTGAGACACCTACCTCTGACAGGCGTTGGAGGAGCACCTGATGACTCACGGTGTCAAAGGCAGCACTCAAGTCCAGGAGGATCACTGCCACTGATCCTCCAGTATCAAGAGTGCTCCTTGCTTCCTCCACTACCGCCAGCAGGGCTGTGTCCGTTCCTTGGCCGGGACGGAAACCAGTCTGGGAGTCTCCCAACAGGTGGTTGGACTCAAGATAGTAAGAGAGCTGACGGTTAACCAGCTTCTCGGCGATTTTAGAAAACCCCGGCAGAAGCGAGATAGGCCTGAAGTTGGTCAGATTGGCGGGATCCAAGCCTGGTTTTTTCAGTAGGGCTTTTACTACTGCCCTTTTACATCTCTGAGGGACTATGCCATGAGAGAGAGAGAGGTTGATAAGGTCAGTGAGAGGAGCTGACAGAGTATTAGCCACAAGTTTAAGATGTTTCATAGGCACTGGATCACTCGGAGATCCACTCTTCATCTCCACCAAGACCTTTGTAACCTCCTCCTCCGAGAAGGGGCCAAAAGAGACAAGTTCGGTCGGGCAGCTTATTAGACCAGTAGCCGGCTCAGAGATTTGAGGCATAGCGGGCAGAGAGGATAGAATTGTATCTATTTTAGAATGGAAGAAACTAGCCAGTTCTTCACATTTGTCTTTAGGATTAACGTGCACGACTGGCGGGACCGGGGCTTTCAAGAGTTCTTTAAACATTTTAAAGGATTCTCTTGGAGAGTTACTTGCCCTCTCAATCTTATCACTAAAGAAAATCTTTTTGACATCCTTCAGTGCACTTTTGTATTTTCTCATCTCTCTTTTATAATTAGCCCGGCTTTCTTCCGTCTGCTCTCTCCTCCAGGCACGTTCAAGCCTTTTGCAAGAAGTTCTGCAACTCCTGAGTTCCGGAGTATACCAGGGGGCAGAAGCAATTCTTCTCTCCCTGATAAGCCTCCTTTTTTAGGAATCAGTCGATCAAGAGAGTTAGTGAGCCAATTAGCCAGGTGTTGATCAGCAATATTGGGGTCATCAACAGGGTCAGGGCGAGTTATCGTTAGCTCTTCAACCCAACTTTCAACCGGCAGAGTCGTTCCACAGTGTATTGTCTAGGCACGGGATCTCCCCAGTTCTTCAACAACCAGCTGAAAGGAATAAGGTGGTGATCCGTCCAGGGAAGGGCCAACATCTGGACGGCTTGCAGGTTGGCAGTATTAGCAAAAACAGCGTCAAGCTGATGACCTCTGTTATGGGTGGCTCCCAAATGAGCGAGGTGAAGATCGAGAGCATCAAATGAGCTCAATAAATCTCCTGCCACCACGTCATTGGGGTCATCAAAGTGAAGATTAAAATCCCCAAGAAGTACAAAGTTGCATGAGGCAGCGGCTAATGGAATGATGGCCTCAATAATAGAGTCCACAAAATTCCCCAGCGCAGCAGGAGGGCGATACAAAAGGAGGCCGGAGATGGAAACGGAGGAAGATATGCCAAGGGAGAAATGACAGCTTTCAGTGTTGGTAATACCGCAGTCTGCAGCTTTGCACACGAAAGTATCTCTATATACGATGGCCACTCCACCCCCTCTCCCATCCGGCCTATCAAGATGGAAAATGAGGTAACCCGGTGGGAGAGCATTGACAATATCCCTATGATCACAGCTTGAATCAATGTTCTTCGAACCGAAAGGGAAAGCCACTGGAACACTCTCAGCAAAAGACTCAGGGTATGATAGCATGTCCCAGAGGTGGTCATGATTTGATCTCTCATAGAAACATCCAGACGGACTCCAAGATTTTTGCTACAGGATAAGGAGATGGGGTAGGGCCCAAACCAGCAGGTCACCACTTAGGGGACCAGAGTGCTGGAGCCGGACCAAACAGTAACATTTCAGTCTTGGCCGCATTCAGTTGAAGGAAGTTTTACGTCATCCACATGTGCCCTCCTTGTCGTGATGGTCCAGTTCCTTCTGTTTTTACCCTTGATTCTTCTGTTCCTTCATGCCCATTGGGTCCTGATCCTCCTTTTAAACATCCTCCTGGACTTCCCAATCATACTTACCCTGTTCCAGGTACTCCAAATTTTGTTTTTCCTTGTCCTGTTCCATCTCATCTGTTTGTTCTTGCCCCCTCTGGCCTTGGTAACTTTGGCTCTTATGAAATAGGTCTCCCTGGTTCTTCTTGTTCTGGTCCTCGTGCCTGTTGTCATTTTAGCTTGGCGGTCTATCTCCCAGTCCTTTTCGTCTTACTGGTCATCTCGCTCCTCCTACTGCTCCTAATCCTTTCTCCAAGTTCACTCCACAATGACATTACTGCCTTCAAGCTCAGATTTATTTTTTGGGGCTTCTGCATATCTTTTGCAGGCACAACAATTTCAATGGCATAAGTGAGGTCCCAGGGGAGCCAAGACCTTTCCCACTCAAAACACTGCTTACTATGTTAAAACTGTACTACTATTCACAGGGCCGGGTCCACCACACCTGCTGCGAGCGCAGCACTAAACCAACATGAATGTAATGGTCCCATCATTGCCATGATGTGCGATTGTAAGGGGGGTGTGAGTGATTACTGCTTGAATAGCATTGCAGCGATAACACCATGAAGTGCGAAGTGTGCATGTCGGACTGGCCGGCATTCTTTCTACGGCCAACCTGACATGCGCACTTCTGCCCACATCAGAACCAGAAGCTGTGTTGAATAGTTGAGGGATTGCACAGGCCCCCAGTCAACGCTGAGTTAGCCTGCTCTGTCCAATCGTGAAAACAGTATGAGAGCAGCTGCAGGATTGGCCAGGTCACGTTGGCGGGAACCAAAGGTTTCTTTCGTTCAACCGCACAGAAGCAGCCTCAGAGGAGGGAGAACCATTGTTGCACAGGTACATTTGGAATCTAACCATCCACTCGAATATTAACATTTAATCTCTAATAATTGACCTGTCAAGTCAAGTCAATAAAACTTTATTCGGCCACATCCTAGTTATAAAAGTACAATTAGACTGGAAAAGAGCCACAAAAATAGAATTATAAACTACTGCACATGTGCAAATATCAATACGTAATTGGAAAGTTCATCGCCAAAAAAACATTTCTTATTCAAACAGATAAAAACTAAGTAATTACTGTGGGCAATCCGTGTTTTTCCTTCTACATACTGCTCCAGATAAAAAGCAACAACCTTATAACATATCAGTGGGGATGAGAGCATTTGCAAATAGATCAAGTCTGGTCTAACTTGTGCAAATTGGCAATTTTTTAAAAGAGGTCAAATATGTTGAGCTCGTAATTCATCATAAAAGCAACAGAAAAATAGTGCACCAAATCTTGTTCTGAAAAATTACCACATAAAGAAGGCTTTAGGGTCACTGCCTTTGAGAAACCTTGGGTACTGTAAGAAGCCAATGAACACCATTTAATGTAAATCTAGATAAAAGGAAGCAATGATGCGATTTTTGATAAAAGACCAAAATGGTTGATATAAAATCCCGCAGCTAAAAATCACATAGCATCTACACATGGGTTTGCTAAGTTCATTTGTTTCCCTTTCCATCCTTCTCTTGGTTAGGAATTGATTTGTATGTCTTTCCCTTCTTCAAAATGCAGCTGTCTGGGTTGATTAAAGAGCTCAGGACGTCCTAGAGCAGGGAGCTGTTGAGAAACGTACCCTAACCAGGGGATGTCTAAGGCTCTATCTAGTTCATAGTTTTGGTCTGGACCATGTTTTTAGCAACCATATGAAGGGGGCCAGTGCAATACAATCTAAAATGTAACCCTGTCATTACAAAAACTCTGAAACACACTTGAATTTGGCACTGGTCTTTGTGGGACTTTGTGCTGCTGGGGTTGCTACCTAAAACATGTACTAAATGCTTTATCTGTTCAGTATGTTGACCACTAGTAAACACAAATCTTGTCAAGAGGCAAGATACTGCCCAAGGCCAGGCACCAACCCTTCTTTCTCATGAAAAATGATAGTTGACAGGTCCACGTGACTGCACTTCTCTTGTCAGAACTCAACAGATGGAGTTGCTCCCATTCAAGGAATACCCACACTCAAACAGTGCAAGGACCTGAGACAGTGCATAGATATCACTGCCCCATAGTGCACTGCGTCTGCCCTTTCCAGCTCCTTTCCATAGAGTAGAGCCCGGGACTGTGCTGTGAAGTACTGAACCATTCCCGTAGGGTGGGTCCCCAGCCCGCTCTCGTATGGCGACCCTAGACGCCACTGTGGAAATAGCCTTTTTTAGGAGAGCCCCCTCTGGCTTGCCTGTGTTGGGGATATTCCTATGCGGAGCGGGTGGGTCCTGTCCCACAGCGCCAGCTTCCTCCAGATGTTTCCAGATGGGTTTGGTGCAGAGAGATTCCTCAGCACTGCAAGCCAGCAAAATGCTCCCTCAGAGCAGTGGGGCAAATGGACTTGTACTGAAGCCAGGATCTAGAAAGCTCCTCCATTCCACTCTCTCGTTCTCTCCCCCTCTTTCCTTCTAGTACTCACTCCTATGGGCATGCTATTTCCATCCTCCCATCACCTCTCTGACCCACTTGTTTGTGCACTCCTTTCATGTTCTGTGACACTCTTCCTCTTTTTCTATCTAGGACTCTTTCCTCTGTCTCTGGCTCCCTAATCCCTCTCTCAATTTTAACATCTGACTGCCTCTCTTTATTTTAAACCACTATCCCTTCTACAACATGACCAGAGTCAGATACCAAGGTCAGTATTTTTGTTTCTTAACTGCCCCTATCAATTACTTGGGTATGTATAACGGGTCCATTTTTTCTCAGACAGTTGAGTTGTAGCTGATTGATGTCACAGCACAGTGTACTAAACAACTTTGATATCACATTTAATTAAATGCATTAACACATTATATAAACTTATGTAAAGAGGCTAAGCAAAGCAATGCACGTTAAATAAACATTGAGCATCTCTTCTAAACTAAAGTTGCACAGAAATGAAGTCTGTCATTAGAATGGGGTATTAAGAATCGGTGGTGTTTACTGTAAATTGACAATGCATGTTTACTTGTTAGCACTATCCCAAGCCTTAGGCACTGCAACAAATGTGTCACTGAGATAATTGCACTAAATACAGTGGTAATTCCCATCAGTGGTTATAGCAGGTTTCCATAGTATTAACCATGCATTTAGAAACAGTGTGCAAAAAATAGAGAGTAGTTTGTGGTAACGAAATTACTGCTGGTAAATTCCATGTAAATTAGTGACATTTTAACTGTGAGGTTTCACAATGATCACCATTCTTGAATGAATACAGTGGAGAAAAGAATTCTGTTAATTATATTACCATATGTTTTTAGCATTCCACCTCCTTCTCTGTGGAACGCTCAGAAATCTTCCTCAAACACTTACATGTGTAAAAATAAATTATTTTGTCTAATAAAAGTAGCTGATCTGGCTTCGAAAAATGTGGACATTCGTGCATCCTAGCTACTGCCGATCAGTGCTGCTGCACTGGGTGCAAACTTCCTAATTTTGTGATCTCACCATCCTTACTCTTCAAGCCACCACAAGACCCCAGCAGGTAGTGGGAGTGATAGATATGAATGCTGGTTGAACTACTGTGATGCTGCTAGGATTGATTTTTGCCTTTTTATTTCACAGGATCAAATTTTATCTACATAGTTTAAGCAATCATATACTCATGAATGGCAACCCAAATGTAAATACCCATCTTACGTTTTCTTGAGCCTTTAGCAGAAAACAAACTATATTATACATTATATATATATTATACATTCTGGCTCGCCACACTTTAAAGACGGGAGCCTCAGGTTGTAGCCAGGCTGCAGCAATACACAACCGAGCAACAGTCATAGCCAAAAACAATAGATAACGATGTTTATATATTGGTTTCCCAAGCTCTAACTCAGACCCAGTACCTAACAACATCATGGCTGAAGTAATTCTAATAGGCATCCCAGTTATAGCAGACAAAAACATTTCAATATTACTAATATATGAAGACAACATACTACACGCGTAAAATACATGTAAGGACTCCGCATTGTCACTCCCACAGCGAAAACACTTGCCATCATACCTCCCACCCCATTTCAGCATCTTTGAAGGTGTGTAATCTAAATTGAAGACTGTTTTAAAAATGTAGCTTGCAGATCAGCTGATAGAAATGTTTCTTGAGCCATAATAATGGCCTTCTCCAAAGACACCTCTTGTTCACCCAGAACATTAGCCCATTTTAAGTTGTTTTTCTCCAAGTTGTCTGACTTTGATGATAACAAGAATTTATATAAAGCCCCTATTTCCTCCTTGTGCTTAATTGATTCAATCAATTTATGGCGTACCTTTACCAGCTTTTTCTTACATAAAAAATCCCGCCTTTGGAAAAACTTAAAAAACTACGTCCTGGGTAAATTATATTGCCTAGCAAAATCTGAGAATGATGAGTAAAACCCCTCCCCATCAAAAAAAACACCAATTTGAACAATACCTTTACATCTCCAATTTCTAACCGCCAAGTCTCAACAAATAGAGGGCAAGATAGGCAGAGCATTAGTGGGAGTGTAATATGTTATCCCAGTTAAAGAAAATATTGTCTGGATAACTTTCCAAACCTTAAAGGCAGCCTCCATAATCTTAGAGCATGTCCTTTTATAGTAGCTGCCATCAACTTCCTTAACCCTTTCGCTGCTCATGACAATCTCAGCTCGTCATGATTTATGTACTATAACAATTTCCAGCACAGGAGGGGAATTGCCTTAGCAGTCATGTGGTTAAACAAACAATTTTTTACTTCCGCCCGAGTAATACATGAAAAATTGATGGAGCTTCTGCTGCATTACTGACCTCTTCCCCGGTCAACAATACACTCATTTTAAGCAGAAAACAGGTATAATAATTACATGTAAAATCTGGTATTGACCAACCACGCCTTTCTCTTGGCAATGTCATAAGCTGCATAGCTCTTCTAGGTCTACCAGGGACCCATACAAATTTGGCACATGCAATTTGTAATTGCTGAAGTTGCTCTTTAGTCACCTCTAAAGAGACAGATCTAAAAAAATAAAGAACCCTGGGTAGAATATTCATTTTTAAAATATTGCCTCTAGTGCATCAGGCCAACACTAATGAATTTGCTAGCTCGCAAATTGAAGGTTATCTATTTTTCTTTGACGCCCCTTGTTAACTTTGTCAATCTATTTATTCCGATCAATTTTACTCATTGATCTGTGTTGTAAAGGCTATAAAACTCGTCACAGTTGACACCGAACAGCTAGCCTTGGGCATGACAGTGGATTTGGGCTAGCCAGATAGCGATGCGAGCTGCATGAGCCCCTGGATGCTGCTTTAATCTGATTATTCTAAGGAATATTCCTTCTGAAAAAGAAAAGAATACCTAATGTCACTTCTGCTCAGGACAACTTGTAATCGTGACCTATGTGTCCTACTGCAGCCCAATTATTGGTCTCCTACTACCAACCTCTGAACAGCTGGGAGCCATTTTTCTTGCTTGAATTAGTGCCCACAGTACCCTTATTGTGCGATTTAGAAGGACATCATATAGCAGGAAACACCCTAGGGATCCCCATGGTAAATAGTGGTTGCATTACTAAGTTATTTACTTATATGCCGCGATGCACGAACATTACATGCTGTGGTTTGTAGGTTTTTGTAGGTTTTTATTAAATTAGCACAATTAATTAAAACCATTGCAATAGAGTATCATCATAGCGCAGTTACCACATTAAAAGCAAAAACTAAGAAAACCATCAAATTTAAGTTCATATACATATAACTAACAAGGCAATCTTGTAGTTACCATTATAATCACGCAACAGGTTTCCAGAGCCAAGAATAAAATAAATTACTACAGGAATACTAGGACAGGGGGCGAAAAAAGTCGGTGATACATTTTTTGTGGGGAGGAACTGGAAGGGCAGGAGGCAGAGAGGGTAAAAAGAGATTGTCCAGGAGTCTCACATATTTTCCAGACCTTACAAGCACTTGAGTGTCTAAGGAATTAAAGCAAAGCCAATGCCTCCCAACATGTTCTGATGCCCCATTTTAAATATAAGGGTTTTAAAAGAAGTCTTCTGGGAGCGTCAAGGGCGGGACAACAGCACAAAAGATGCAACCATGATTCAGACCTGTAGTTGCACAGTCTGCAGGCCCCCTCCTCACTTGTTGGAGCCCATCGGTTGAAGGCAGTGGAGCACAGACCTAAGAGACGCATGAACAATATGTTCTTCCAGGCCACTGCTTTCAGATTTTCCAGTAGGTAAGATTGAGGTACCCCAGGGAGGTATGAGTTATTCAAGTTATTCATTGTTAAATCACATGCTCGGACCAATCTTCTCCATGGACCGCGTCCCCCCTGCTCTTACTGGAGGAACGAAGTTTGTTTATATGGTTCCAAAAATGGGTCCGTGTTTTTCCCTTTAACAGGGCAAATATTTTTAGCCAGTCATTCTGTTCTTTTTGTCTCTTGGCTTCCCATGATGATTTTTTGTAGGTTTTGCACAGTAAGGCCATTTTATTAGCAGAGTGCTCTGTGCCTTTGAATTTGTGCAAGCGCTCAGCCGTCCTTGGGGCTCTTCTTTGGATGGCTAACACCGGGTTAAAAGTCTGCTTTGGGCGAGGCCTGGGGGGGGGTCTGTGGTGAGCTTCAGGGCCTGTTAAAAGGTCTTGTAATTTGACAATGGCGTTGTCCCATCAGTGATGGAAGTCTGTGGGAGCATTTTGCGTGAAGTTTGGAGTTGTTTCCATGAGCCAAGTGCCCACCTTATCAGAACCCGAAGCATCCCATTCAATTCGTCTGACTAGAGTGTGAAGTTCGACCTGCATTGAATGCCCCACTTCAGTTATTTCGGCAGAGGCAGGCACATGCAGGTCCATTGTTACAGTCAAAGGGTTATGGTCGCTCTCAGTGCGAGTGGGGATTTCCATCATGATTAATTTATTTGCCGGAGATGGTGATAAAAAAATGCAGTCAATGGTCGAAAGATTCTTAAATGTTGGCGACAGATGGGCACCGGGATCCTGTTTCAATATGATTTGCTTCGCAGAACGCAAATTGTAATTGGTTAAAAAGGTGGTCATGCCTTCTTGCTCTTTAGTTTTTATCACTGAATGGGTGTTGGAAACCAGGTCTCTGATGTTGAAATCGCCTAGTAGCAGTACTTCTGCAGAGGCGAATTCCAATAAAAGTTCTTCTAGATGTTTGACCAATAGGACTGTTGCCATTGATTTTGATGTTTTAGTCATGTTGTGGTAACAGTTAATTAAGAGCAAGGGAAAGGTCCTGCTTGAAGTTGAAAGACCGGTAATTAGTACAGTTTGCCCTGCCATTAAGTTCCGATAGATGGGAGTAGCTGCGATCTTGCACCTGTGTTTAATGAAAATGGAGAGGCCCCCAGAAGGTCTTCCATAGGAATTGGGCTGGGAGGCTGATTTAAAGAGTTCATAATAGCCGTGGAGAGCTGATGCAGATAGAGTCAGTCTCTTGAAATCAGATGATGTCACTTTTATTCAGATATTCCACTGCTGATTTGGTTGAGAGGGTTGACTTTAACCCGGCTGCATTCCAAGAAGAAATGGTCAGTTTGGAGTCTGACCGTTTGGCTTCCCCGTTAGGAGGAGTACTGCTGGGAGCATATGGTTGGAGGCTCTCTATGGATGTACCCGTAGCAGCTGTGAATAGTGTGGGAGACAGGGAGACTGGATTTACAGCTCACCAGACGTTGATTGTTATTACATGAGATGTTTATGAGATTATCCGCTTTCGAAGCGTCCGGAAGCCAAACATGGGTTGCACCCCGAGTCTCCTTCAGTACGCTGATGTAAGGCCTCACTGGATCATCCTGAAGAAGGTGGGGATATTTTTGTTGTAGGGGGACCCACAGTTCTATGCCCCAGTCTTCAAAGAGGCTGGCTTCCCTAAAAATTGCATCCCTTAGGGATTCTCGAGACCACGTTGTAACAGTTGCTTCCGAACCCCCTTTGCCTGGTAATGAGAGAAACTTGACCGATGTAGGATCTGAAGAAGTAACCCCAGAAAGCACCGGAACATGGTTGAATAAGCAGATGAGGTTGTTTCTATTAAAGATGTCGTGCGGGCCATTGTGTACAAAGTGAGGAAAAAAAATACGTTTTTTTCTGGACTTTGGACTTTGGTATTTCTGTCTCGAGCTATTTAAGGTAGAGGCACGGGGACCTTGAGATGTCGGGTTTGAACTTCAGATAGACAATTATTTCCCACCATTTGACTTTGCCCTCCCGAGGCAGACTGAGAAGGCCTCTGCATTTGTATAGGGTGATCCCGAAGAGTTTTGGTTGGGTAACCTGATGAGTGACACCGTCAGTACACCTTCTCTTGTAATTTGAAAATCTACGTTGGTTTGTTTTGCATTTTCCGAGCACTTGTTTGGGCTGTTCCATATATTTGGGACTTCCCTTAGGGGCTGAGCTATGCTGTCTTGCCTGCCCAGGCTTTGGCCTTGAGAGGCTGTCCCCTTGGATCCATGCTTCGCGATTGTAGATTATAGTTCAGTGATTCCGGAGGCCGGGGGAGTTCCCTTAGGCACTTCCTGTGTTAATGACTAGAGATTATTGATGGCGTCTTTACATGCAGTGAAATAACATTTAGTTTGTCTTAATGTATCACCAATGAAATTCAAATCAATAGGAACATGATCAATGCATGGGATTCTCTATTGGGTTTTTAGGACATGTATCAATATTTGTTGAATGATCGTTTTTTTAGGGCAATGAAATAATCTTCTATTTACATTAGCGGAACATTCTGATGGTACTCTGAACGTAGTTTGCGAAAATCCTGTGATATTTTCAGAAAAATGTTTCCTGATTTTTTTTCAGTGCAGCAGAATTCTAGTCTAATAGTGTGTTTAAGAAAACATGTTACTTTATTAGCAACCCTAAATGTAGCACATCTACTGTGAGGGTTTACATGGTTTTCATAATTATTTCGAGTTTGTAGAATTTTATGAAAATGGGAAAATATGCTGACCAAACGTTTATTGTGATATAAACTGTGAGCAAACATTATGCCCCTAACTCAAGGATAATGACTAGCGGAAAATAGCAATTTTAAGACTATCTGGTGCCTAACTTCTGATGATTTTTTTCAGCTACAAGACAGTGTTATAATGAATAAGCAGTCATTATCATTTGAAATCTCTTTATTGATGTCATGACTATAATTTCCCAGTTCTATATTAACCTTCTTGCTTTCTCAAATTTGCTTGAAAATGCACCATTTACCCACTCTTTTTTCCAAAGTTTCAAAATAAAAGGGAGAACTCTCTTATGACAGTCGGGCTCACTCACTACGTTTGCTCGCCACAGGGCTCTTATCCCGAATTTTTATGCATTACCACTTTCAAATGTCACCAGCCGCCACTGACCATTACCAAGATGCATTGTGTGGGTGGCTAAAATGTCAGGGAGGCTAATGGGGCTGCTCATGACATAGAGCCAGTTTTAAGCATAGATATTTATTTGTCCTATCGGGTAAATATTATGACATGTTTTTAATATTTAGCTGGCATCTGAGTGAACAGACACTCCTCTTGGTAATTACCCAGGTGAATTGTTCACCTCTCTCTTAATTTTACATCCCCAGTTCAACCGAAGCCCCCTTACTTTGTCCCACTCAATTCACATCTTGCTAGTATCCCGGAGCACTGTGTCCCCAAACAACAACTGCCACTGAACGTGTCCCTCCAACTGTGGCCCAGACACCACCTATCACTCTGCACTCCTGTATGCTGCTGCCTGCCGACTGCTCTTCTGTTGTCGGGTCTGAAATGCTAAGCAAGAAGCAGGGGCCCTTAAAAAGAAGCTCACAATTAGAGCAAGGCCTTCCATAAACAGCACAAAATAAGACTAGCCCTCAAAAATCAACAAAAAAGAACATAATATCCTGGACCTTAAAAATCCAATGAATTTCCATAAGTGATTAAAACAATTATACTGCAGGCTTTAAAACTATACTCATTATTCTCCGCAGACAGCAAAATACTCCTAGACTGCAGGGAAAATATGTATGCACCATATCCTGAAGTTCCTGAACCAGAGGTTTCATTCCTATGTTTCTTATTTGAATGTTATATAAGGTAAATGGTATTATTCAAAATATATTTTACTGTTTTTTTCATCTGCAAACAACATAGCTTAATTAATGGACTTACCCTTGTATATTTGTATATCTGCTTAATTTCTATGCTTCACACATGCTGCATCCCCATTACAAGATGGCAATGACTCTACCATTGTCTTCGGTCCCTTTGTTCTTCATGTCAAGCTAAATAAAGAGCTCTTTCATAATATTTATCCAGCCGCCAGTCAAACAGTGTATGATCTCTACTACTTAGCCTGTAGCTGGATAAACAGTGAAGTATGAGATATTTAGCCTGCAGCTGGAGATTATGCGCCATGCTGCTGGGTAAATAGCAGAGGATATGTACTATTTGGCCGGCTGCCAGATAAATAACCATTTCCCTAATATAACTATATGGTCTCACAACTCTGTTGTCGTTCCAGTACCTTCATACCGTGGTTTAATGGACCTTTAGTTCTGCTTTATTGAGCTGTATCATTATTAGCATATATGTGGTTCTCTGCAGTTTTAGTAATAGGGGTGTTGGTAGAGCATAGTGCTTAGTACTTGTGGCTGGTGATCTCGACCAACTCCTCAAACACCAATTTGCTGACTGTTCCAGCTTTTAGACTCAGCACGAGGGGTGGCAAATCCTAGGATCTAAGGTATGGAATAAACCCACATCTCGGCGTCATGGAACGGGAATCTGAGTTCCGTAAGGCATTAAAGACCTGAATATCAATCTCCCTGACACCTGTGCCAGAGCTTTAGTATAATCATCTTAGCAGGACTAGAGAAAGAAATCTGACCAGCATCTAGAACTTTCTGATCAGTATAGGCGCCAAGATGCTCCATGGAGTGATAGCTGCGCGGTACAAATACCAGTTTACATTACATTACATTACATTATATACCATCTGGATAGATTGGCAGTGCTGAGATGAAAATCTATCTATCTATATAAAATTTGTAACGCGCGCAGTTACCCAGGGGCATCCCGGCGCTATGAACACAGGAAAGGAAGGCTCTCACTCAGTCCTACACCGGAAACAAGTGTGTTTTCAATAGTTTCCTAAAGTGCAGGATATTGGGCTCAGCGCGGATCTTAAGGGGCAAGGAGTTCCACTGTGCCGCCACTTGCACCGTAAAACGTCGGCCCCCAGAGCGAGCTCTTTTTACTCTTGTAGTCTGCATCAGATGTCTTTGATCCGAGCGCAATGGGCGTGTGGGCTTGTAGGGGCGTGCCATAGAGGACAGAATAGAAGGGCCCCTACCGTGCAAAATTTTATGGGCCGTACATAGCGCCTTAAATTTCACCCGCTCCTTAACAGGGAGCCAGTGAAGCGCTTTCAGGGCGGGGGCAGCTGACTGTTTTCGCGACTGTCTTCGCGGCGAATGAAATATATTCAATTGAATCTGGCATATGCTAAAATAGACGTGAAACACTCTGAAAAGCATCAGATGAGCAATGAGATATGCAATATGTCTTCGAAATGAAGAAAGTGTGAACATTGATTGTATAGGTGCTGAAACGAATATGGCATGCTGACATTAAAATAACGTACTAAAAAAACGTACTAAAAAAATAAGTGTTGACATGAATATTACGCTCATTTTAAAATAATTAAATATTGATACTAATGAAAGACAAATAAACACAGTACTGGAAATAGATCCACAGGTGTGTAGTAAAGTGAACTCTTACATGGTCTTATCTCACTCAAAATGGAATCCTGGCACAACAAAGATGAGGAGTTTGCATCACAAGAACATGCAACATATTCACATAGCACCAGAAATATCAAGGATACAAGATATCAAATTCTGGAAAAAATCTTTGGTAATACATAAAATGCATGAATGCAATATATATGCCCCAGAAGATAAAAACACACATTCTGTTAAATGCTATTTTGTAGACTGCATCTTCCTCAAGGTGTTTTTAAATTCTGTGTTTTTCAGGCTGTATATAATGGGATTACATAGTGGAGTTAAAGCAACATATGACAGAGACAATACTTTGTTGTATTTTACTGAAGCCGTTGATGCTGGTCGCATGTACGTGGAACAGATAACTCCATAGAATAATATAACCACAGTGAGGTGGGAGGCACAGGTGGAAAAGGCCTTGCGTCTCCCCTCTGTAGACCGGATTTTCAGGATTGTCGAGATGATGTTAATGTAAGATGCGATAGTTAAAGCAAAAGGTGCAACTCCAACTAGAGTACCCAAGACGTAGTTTGCTGCCTCAACAACATGAGTAAGGCTGCATGAAAGCTTTATTACAGCTGGCACATCACAGAAGAAGTGGTTGATTGTGTGAGACCCGCAAAATGATAGCTTAGATACTATGACGGTGTGTGGTATTGGGTCTATGAAACTAATTAACCAACATCCGGCAGCCAGCTTCATGCAAACTACATCATTCATGGTGGTCACGTACCGTAAAGGATTGCAAATGGCCACATATCGATCATAAGCCATGACTGTTAGAAGGAACATTTCCGTAGACACCATGGAAATGAACAAAAACATCTGCAGCAAGCATCCTTTTAGAGAAATGTGTGTTCCCGCCAGAAAGAAATGAGCCAACATGTATGGGAAAATGATTGTTGTGTAAGTGATGTCAGTAAAGGCTAGGTTTGTTAGGAAAAAATACATGGGTGTGTGCAATTGTGTGTTGGAATAGACAATCACCATAATAAGAAGGTTCCCCACAAGTACTAAGGAGTAAATTATCAAAAAGGCCAAAAAAAGTGGAACTAGAAGATGGGGAAAATCGAAGAAACCCACAATGATGAATTCAGCCGATAAAGATTGATTGTGTCCTGCCATTTGTAATGGAATGCAGTCTTCTGGTGTTGGTAGATCAACAATATCTGCAATCAATGAAAAAAATGAATGTCAATATGGAACACCAAAGGCATATTTAGCAAAGAGGTGTGTCTCCCTTGCACAACACAAGTCAGTGATAGAGCAGCGTAACTACTAAGTTAGATTTGTCAAGCCATGCATGGTCCTGAAGGGCTCGATAAATCTAGAGTAACGCAATGCAGCACACATTGCTGTGTTGCTTTACTCTGCCGCAGGGAGGCATTCCATGGGTGGAGCATGCGTGTCCCCAAGCATCCACCCATGGTTTTTGGCAAATTCCCAGATTTACCATTAGTGGTAGACCTGGGAATGCGTCAAAATTGTAAACCTCCCCAGGTGAGGTGTGATGAGGAAAAACATCTTTATTTCTCCTTTCTATGTGTGCTGCATTCTCCGGCACATAAGGAAATGCCTCAGAGGCAGGAAAGTGTCCCTTCCTGCACAAAAGTATTCCAGCTCACAACGCAGGTGCCCTTGCACGCTAGGACAAGGAACATATACAAATGTGCTGTATAATGTTAAATATGGATCATCCCTGCCATTTCCCTTTCCCACAGAGCAGCGCAGCAAGGGGGCTTGCTGCACTGCGTGATTTCTTGATAAATGTGCCCCTCACTGTTTTGGGTGGGAGAATGGATGCTCATGTTTAGCAGTCACAGGTCAAATGTTCACAATCAGAAGAAACCTATTGAATTGATGAAACTAAATAAAGACAAACCTCAGTTCTAATTGCAATTCTAATTGCAGCTTGTTCTTGGTATTCATCTTTCTTTTTATTTTCTTGGGACAATGGCTAGGATGCATGATATCTATTGCTGATGTATATGTTGGTTACTTATAGACGTGCTAGAATATAGTTGTAACTGTTCAAAACTCATCAAAAAGACAATATCAATCCACACATGCACTTATAAGAAAAGTTTTAAAGTGTTGCAACTTAGGTGATAGCTGTGACCCTATGCATAATTATAAGGGCAAAAGGCTTTCAAATAGGTATTAGATGTTCCCAATCTATGTTTAGATCTGGCACTCCAAAGAACTTATGTTATGAATAGCTATACTGAGAGTAGGTTTTGGGTCACCTCCTTCATCCAGTAGCTTAGTAGTAGGTTAGCCCTCCCAGCCACTGTTCTCCTGACATGTCTTTCACATTTTGCTTCCACCCACAACATTTTGCGCAGTTTTACATTTTTCATTCACTGCTGAATTGACACAGAAAATAAATCAATCACTCAATCAATCAATAGTTAGCTTTATTCGACCATGAACGTTACAGTCATAAAAGCACCTATCACATTCAATAAATATTAGAGTGAAAGTTATTAGTTAAAATGTACATATTAAAAAGAAAAGGTAAAATACAAAGACACATAATCATTAAAAATGTAGATAATTTAAAATCCAAGAACACTTCAAATCCCACTACATCACCTAAGAAGAGGCCTCCCAAAGCTCGAATGACATACTTTTCCTCTGCCACGGGACCCTTTCAAGTATTTGGATACCCTCCAGGCCACACGTTTGTTCTCTAAGAGTTGTAGACAATGAGCGATGGACGACATTGCCTAAGACCCTGCTGTCTTAAGAGGGGAAGTAGCCAAATAGACAAACCTGAGCCAGGGAATCTTCAACACCCCATCCAGCCTAGGACTGTCATGCAAGATATCTCTATTTAGATGGGTCTGATCGCTAACCCAAATCCTGTGCCAGAGGAGTATTGGCTCAAGTTTGATATGGTCTGCTAGATATACAGGAGACCCAGCTCATCGTGGCACACAAAGGAGGACGTACCAGGGGGGACGGAAAGGATGTACAGGAGGAAGCCATTTTCCACCTTTTGTAAAGGGAGGGAATTGGCAAAGCCCCACACCCCTGCCCCGTATATCGTTGCTGAGATACACTGTGCCTTATATAGCTGCACAAGCTTGCCAGGCGACTTCCTGCCCAGTTTCTTTGCAAATATGGCCAGGGCGCTAGTTGATCTACTGAAGGCCAGTTTTTTCAGCTCAACTTCAAGGGACCATGTAACGTTCTGAGTGAAGAGGACACAGAGATACGAAAAAGTGTTCGTAGATGCTAACTTCCTACCATCCATGCAGATGTTCCTGCCCGTGTCCCTACGAGTCCCTGTACCACAGCTCATTATGAATGTTTTGGGAAAATTGATATTTTGACCCAAGTCAAGCATAAAAGTGTTAAAACTGTCCAAAAGCCGTTGTAAACCATTTCCTATACGCGCCAATAAAACAGCTTTGTCAGCGTATAGAAGGGCCGGTATGGGTCTCCCACCTGCTTGAGGAAAATCTTGCCTACTCTCTAAGAGTTAGTATCAAAAAGGAGGAGTCCTGGGCTATTACTGCTCTTTATCGGAGCAGAAGGTCCATACACGACATGCCCAAATAACACAAAATGCAAAGATAGTCGCGATGTTCCTATAGGAACATCACGACTATCTTTGCATTTTGTTTTTACTCTCTAAGAGTGCCTCAGCCAGCCCATTAATGTATAAATTATAAAGGAAAGGGGCCAGTACGCAGCCCTGCCTGACCCCTCTTCTATCAGGAAATCCTGCTGTGCGCTGACCCTCCGCCCCGTATCTGATGCTGGCAGAAGCTCCCTCGTAAAAACACTGCAGAAAGACAATTATGTTTGGGTCCACCCCTAGGTCCGCAAGGATCTCCCATAACCTGGCATGAGTTACAGAATCAGTCACTACAAGTCAATCCAATCAGTTCTTCTGAGTTGTTTTTCATGGAATCTTTTAAATGCTTTTTTCTTTGACACACATCGAACGTCGTTCATTTCAACCAATGCTTAGGTGGGAGGTCTAAGTCCAATCACAGTGCTAATTGAACGTATTTTATATTTGGTGATTATTTACTAAAGCACTGCTAAGTAAAGTGTTGTACATATTACATAGCATGTATTATTAATAAGGACTAAAGGATTTTAATAATATTAAAAAAGGTGTATGGAGAAGGTAAAACAAACCAGAAAATAAGAAAATAAAATGGTATAGGAAAGTAACATATGTTTTGATATTTCAACCTCTGTTGGTCTTTCATCCTTGAGAAGCCAACAGAGATTAATCCAATAGGAGTTGGACAGGGCCATGCACATTGGCAAGAGAGAGCAGAGGGGAAAGAGGGGAAAGAGTCAAGGGCAGCAAGCTGACCATACTGGACAGACAGAAGGTATAAATGCAGCATAACGGACCACAAAGGGCAGAAGGAATGGGGCAGGGCTACGACAAAAGACCAGACATGTCAAGATAGAGGGAATGGGGTCTACACATGGAAAAAGGAGGCCGGGCAAGGTGACAGGGCAGGAGCAGCAGTCTGACCATGGAGGGCAGAAGGATAGGTACTGAAAGCACAACACAACATGGAGGGCAACAGTGAGACTATAATGGCATACACACTGAGACTACAATGGCATACACACAGACATTGAAGGAAAGGTGGGAGGGGGTCAGAGGCAGCACACTTACTACACAGGACAGGTGGTAGGGGATATAGCAGCACAGAAGACCTAGCATGACAAGCAGGAGGGTTAGTAGCAGCACAACAGCCATAGTGGGCAAGAGGGAGGGGACAGTGTTAGAAATGGGATCCCTGCCTGGCCAGGGCTTGCACCAAAGTCAGTCAGAGACCACCACTCCTAAGTCAGGGCAAGGGAGTTACACGCCATGATAACCCCTGCTCACCCTCTAGGTAACGTGGCGCGAGCAGCAAGGCTAAACTTGGAGGCTATGTGAGTTAAGTGTTTGCTCGCGCACCCAGCAACAACACTCAAGACCCACCATAAAGGAAACTCCAAACAAGGTTATATATAAAAATAGCCTTTGTATTATACCAAAACACATTGGATAAAAACACACACTTTACAATGTGCCAACAGGCACGTGCAGAATTTACAGGGGATATGTACAGGACAGGGCCACGTGGACCACTGTCAGGAATATGCACTTTTAGAACTTAGAATACCATTCTTGTAGGCCTAGAACTTAGAACATAGAGCCTATCGGACAGTACCTTACGTCCTGGTTGTGCGGGATAATGCGAGTGATCTCCTTAGTAGGCTTGAGCGGGCGGCCGGCTAGCTACAAGCATCTGTCTGGGGCAACCAATGTGTGCGGCTCAGAGACGGAGGGGGAGGCAGGATGCGGGCGGCCCAGCGAAGCGGCATGGCTCAGGGGAGAGCGGCGCGGCTCGAGGCTTGGACGGGCGGCCGGGCACGAGCTGCCGAGGAGAGTGAGCGAGGCACACTTCAGCGAGGCCCAGGGAGATCAGACAAGTCCCAGCAATTTGTCAGGGAAGGCACAATAGAGTCCACTGGTCCTGGGACTCTGGTCAGGGAACGAGCTCAGTATCAAGCCCTTGGAGATAGTTAACCACCAAATATTCATGTAGCACACAACCAGTAACTACTGGTACCAGGTAAGTACCACCTACGCAACCCTAACCACCTTAGGAGAGGTCACGCAGGGAACCAGGACCTCACTAGCAACATGTGTACTAGGAGAAAACAACCACCTAAGTATCACAATACCTGTAGGGGTTTAAGCACATAACACATGATGCATAACATACATTCAGAGGTGTAGGGCAGGAAAATACATGATGCAGAACCTACATTCAGCGGTGTAAAAACAAGGTACATGACGCATAAAAACACATTCAGAGGTGCAGCAAAAGAACAATTGTGCCAAACTCACATAAGTCACCACCTGTGACTGTCCCTAGGCCTTCTGGCCTTGTTGGGGCTAGGACGCCCTGTGTCCCAATGTCAGGGCCTAAATGTAGCAGCTGTCCACGAAGTGCTGGGCAGCTGTGTGACAAGGATGGGGGCAATGCTGGAGCCTTGCAGGCTCTGAAACATGAAGGTTGGCTTGGAGCCTCTCTGGGCTCCCAACGACTTATGCCCCCTGAGCCCTCGTGGGCTCTTGAATAATGATGTGCCCCTGGTTGGAGTCCCTCCTGGACTCAAGACAAATAAATGCCCCCTAGAGCCTCTCTGGGCTCTCAAAGAACAAATGGGGTGCCTAGAACCTCTCGGGGCTCTGGCACAAAGATGCGGGGAAATCGGAGGAGTCCCCCCCTTGAGGACTCGGAGAAAGAATGCCCCCGCTTTGCTGGAGTCCCCCTCCTGGGGACTCAAAATGACAATGGCCCTTTACAAGGTGGGGCCTCTCTGACTCTAAACAAATGCCCCCCTCCAAGGTGAAGCTTCACTGGGGTTCTCGTTGGAGCGGCCCTGCTGACCAAGTGGGGCCGCTCGGTGGCACTGTGGCAAGGTCCGGAGCTCTCCCCCCCACCTGATAACACTCACTGGGCTCGGCTGGCGGTGGCTACAGGAGAGCCTCCACTCTTCGGGGCTCTTTCCGCAGCACTCCTCTTTGCTCCCAGTGTGGCTCCTCGGCTCTGCAGCTCTTCTCCGGGGCTGCGGGGCTCTCGTAGGACTTCCGAGAGCCCTGCGCATGCCTCCCTCACTTCTCTGGGGGGCCGGCCAGTTTCTTCTCCTCGCGCCAGAGCTCTTCCGGCAGGCCGCGCCAGGATTGGCCGCAAGCTGCTTCCTGGTGTCCTAAGGTCCCGCCCCGGCCTGCCTGACTTCGGGTTCGGCCAGGCGGCGACGGGGACCATTTTGCGGGGCAATGCCGGGTGGGCACCGGCTGCAAAGATCAATAAAGCGCTCCGAAAGCGATAGTGAAGAAAATAAAGCACAAGGTCCCTGGCAGTGTGGGCACCTGCCAGGGGACTGTAAAATCAGCCAAAAAATGGCATAGCAGCCGCGAAAAGGGAATATGCCGGGTGGGCACCGGCCTCAACAACCAAAGCACTCCCAAGCGCTATAAAGGCAAATACCACGCTCCCAGTGCTAGGGGGGTCAAGAGGGTCCAGAGAAAGCGCTCTCCAGCGCTAGCTGCAAGGTCCAGACCCAACAAAGTTATTCAGCAATCCAGGAAACCAGCAGTCCAGGGGCTGGGAAGGGCCTAGGAAGGCAAGCCTTCCCCCGGGCCCCAGCAGCAGCATACCCCTGGTAAGATTCAAGTTGGGAAAAAGAACAAGAACATCTTTCAAGAGGTTACAGCCTCTTTTTATACATTGAATTCCTTTGTCTAAAGGTGCAGGGAGGGGGAAGAACCAGTCGCAGCTGGTTTGGGAGCTCTCTTGATGTGCTCAGCCCCTCACTCTTCACTAGGCAGGCTAGGGTCATTAGACACACCAAAGGGGGCGGAGCCAGCATTGTGTGGGGAAGCCCAGCCCTATCCAGGACGCAGGTGCACTCCTCCCCAGCCATCAGCATGCTAATCTCACACTCACCACCGGGCAGACTCATAATGACTCATGGAGCCTGGCATCCCAGCCAGTTCCAGCCAATCACATGCCAGACACATTTTACACTAATATACCAACTCCTAGAAGTAGCACTTCCGCACAAGACACAATCATGCCACATACATCGTTGCGAAGCATTCAATCACACGAGTTTGCACATACCAAACTTGAGCATGCACACCTCACGCATCAGGAACTACCAGGGACACATACATTCCCCATGCATTCCTATGAGAGGGCAGGCCAACCTCACTCCATGCACTCAGGGTGTGCACGCACTTTCCACTGGGACACAGTGAAAGTGCGCAGAAACCAAGACATCACTATAATTATTTAATAACACCAGGCAAAAAGTTCAGGGGTGAACCTGCCAGAAGGGCCAAGTCCAACACAACCCCCTTCCAGCCAAAACGCAGGGTAAGCCAATCACCACTGTGATGGACTTCCCTGCTTTGGGCGATAGAACACGGACGCGGGCCAGCGCTGCAGGGACACCCTCTGGTTCTATGCCCTGTTGATCCATAATACAAGCACATACTTAAAAAACAGGCCCAACTAGGCTACCCCACTGGTACTCCTTAGTTGTCCACGGCTAGGACCAGGCCCTAGGCCACCCAAATACCACTGGTCCCTGCCAATCCACAGAGTGGGGGGTGTTAACCCCTGGCCTACATAGCCATGCTCCACTCCCTTTCTCAGTGCAGTTCCAAACTACCACTGATCCTTCAACCTAGGGTCCGCACCCTCAGGCTGACCAGAGGTCATGGACAAGAATGCCCCACCCTACCTCTACTTCTGAAACACCCTCCAGAACACAACTCTCCCATCGGGAGTCCACACTCACTAGATGTACAGGGGTCAGACTCCCTCTGACCCCCTTCCAGAGTTCTGCACCCTCCCACTGTAGAACAGGGTCCCTCCACTTAAGGTAGGCCCCACCTGCTCTCAGGGTAGTACCACAACACTCATCCAGGACCCAGGTGCACTCCTCTCCAGCCATCAGTATGCTAATATCACCCTCACCACCGGGCAGACCCATCATGACTCATGGAGCCTGGCATCCCAGCCAGCTCCAGCCAATCACACGCCAGACACATTTTACACTAATATGCCAACTCCTAGAAGTGGCACCTCCGCACAAGACACAATCATGCCACATACATCGTTGCCAAGCATTCAATCACACAAGTTCGCATATACCAAACTTGAGCATGCACACCTCACGCATCAGGAACTACCAGGGACACATACATTCCCCATGCATTCCTATGGGAGGGCTGGCCAACCTCACTCCACGCACTCAGGGTGCGCACGCACTTTCCACTGGGACACAATGAAAGTGCGCAGAAACCAAGACATCACTATAAATATTTAATAACACCAGGCAAAAAGTACAGGGGTGAACCTGCCAGAAGGGCCAAGTCTAACACACAGGTGTATGCACAAAGGACCATGGAGGACAGAAGGGAGGGCTAAGAGCTGGACAAACACAAAAGAGGGCCGGAAGAGGCTTCATAACAGGCCATATAAGCCAGGCAGGAGGAGCTGTTGCAGCAAAATGGAGTATGGAGGGCATAAGGGAGTAGCAGCAAAATGGGAAATGGAGGAAGGAGAAAGAGGCTGGAGCTTAGAACCTGAACAGGCAGGGTGGGGGTGGAGGGACAGGCGACAGCCAACTGAACACGCTAGGCAGGTGGAAGGGGCAGTGGCAGCTCAAAAGAACACTCAGAGTAAATAGGAATGTGGGCAGATTCATGGGATATGGTCGGCAGAAAAGAGGGAGAAGGGACATGCACACAGACATTGGAGGGAAAGTGGAAAGAGAGTAGGGGCAGCAAGCTAAGTACAGAGGTTAAGCAGGAGGGGAATGATCACGCATAGAATTGAGCAACAGAGGGCAGGTGGAGTGGGCAGGGACATCAAGCTTAATGGAGGGCAGTGGCCACACATCAAACTATGCAGGGCAGGAGGGAGGGGGCTCGTGAATGGACTCGGACCACAGAGGGTAGGGAGGAGGTGGATGGGGCAACAAGCTAACTGTTTAGGGCGGGCAGGAAGGGTAGTATGGCAGAGCAATAGCCACAAATGGCTGTAATGAGGGAGCAGGGTCATCGACTTGGACAATGGATGGCAAGGAGGAAGGGGAGCAGGAGCAGCCAGCTTGCGTGTGGGCTGCACAATGCCAGGCCAGGCACTGTTTTTAACCTCCCACTGAGCATTACAATCAGCACAAAAATACTTAGATATTCAGTGGAAAAAACATAAGATACACAGTTGTTATACGTGGGAAACAGAATTTAAAAAACCTTGGAAGTTCAATGAAAAAAACAAAGTTTACAGGAACATTATAGTTAAGCTCAGATTTCACTTGTACAAAACCAGTGAAATTCAGCAGTTATAGTTACCTGAGCTAACTATAATTTATTCCCCCAAAATGCCCTGCTTATGATCTCACATATTAGATCACTCTTGAGATGGTCAGTGACATTACTCATGACGTAACTGAAGACATCTCAAATGACATCACTGATGACATCATCCAGTCATTGATAGTGTTTTCTTAAAGTTTATGAGTTTTAAACATATATACTAAGGTAATGCAAAAGTACCACATACACCAAGATATACAAATTTGGTTTCCGATAATAGCTCAAAAACGACTCACTCACTAATACAGTCAGTCACGCACTCACTAAATCATCCATACAGGCACTCATATACCAACTGATTCATTAAAGCACTTTGGTGTATGTATATTTATAACTCATGAACTATTCAGAAACACTCACAGTCACCCGGGTTATGTCATCAGTGATGTAATTTAGGATGTCATTAGTGATGTCACTGACCATGTCATGAGTGATATAATATGTGAGGTCATAAGCAGTGCATTGTGAGGGCGCAAATTATAGTTAGCTCAGCTAACTATAACAGCTGAATTTCTCTGGTTTTGTACAAGTGAAATATCACCCTAACTATAACGGCCATGTAACCTTTGTTTTTTTCCGTGAATTTTAAGGGTTTTAAAAATTCTATTTCCTAACCATAAAGTCCTGGTAACCTTTGTTTTTTTCAATGAATTTCTAAGGTTTTTTTAAATGCTAATTTCTAACTATAATGTCCCTGTAACCTTGTTTTTTTCAGTTTCTCTGTTTTTTTTAAATTGTATTTCTTAATTGTAACGTCCATTTTTATTATTTAAACCTTTAAGATTTTCATTCTTTCTTTCTATAATTGGATACTGTGTATTATATTTATGTAATGCACCACTAATTTTTTGATTTCCTATGTGTTTATAATAAAGTACATCATTTTCTAAAACAATTTTGTAAGTTGGCACAATATTGTTGCATTTACTGTGGCAAATCTATCTGTCATCAGTAAAGGCATTTCACATACTAAAAAAATTCACCTTAAGACTAAATATTCAGTAAAATATTGTTTTAACTTCTCTTTCTGTGATCAATTTAGAAGAAAGATAACTTTACAAAAAAAATGGTACTCGTGTGATGGTGCCTGAGTGATTGGACATGTGCATGGTTAGTGTCTGGGTGATTGCACAGTGCTGGGGTAGTGGCTGAGTGAATGGATGAGTGGAAGAGCAGTGCCTGGGTACTGGCAGAGTGATTCAATATGTGTATGGTTAGCGCCTGGGTGAAAGCATGCGTGCATGGTAGTGCATGAGTGAATGGATGAGTGCAAGTGTAATGCCTGGGTCATTGGATAAGTGTATCAATAGTGCTTTATTGAATGGATGAATGCATGTGTATTGTCTTGGTGAATGGTAGAGTGGAGGCAAAGTGCCTTAGTCATTGGACACCTATATGGATAGTGCCTGAGTGAATGCATGTATGGTGTCTGAGTGAATGGATGAGTGCAAGGGTAGTACCTGGGTGATTGAATGTGTGCATGGGTAATGCCTGGTTGAATTGATGAGTGCATATATAATGCCTGAGTGAATGAATACGTGCATGGGTAGTGCCTGGGTCATTGGATGAGTGTATAGGTAGTGACTGAGTAAATGGATGAGCGCATGCGTACTGCCTGAGTGAATGGATGTGTGCAAATGGATGAGTGCATGGGTAGTGACTGAGTGAATGGATGGGTGCAAGGATAGTGCCTGGGTGATTGTGTGACCCCTGACCCTTGGTCAGAGACCAGCTCTCCTCGCACAGCTCCACCTGTCTGTGTTTGGTCAGGTCCTATCCAAGGCAGGGTTCGAATCTCCTCCCTGTTGGGTCCTGCTCATTTTGGTGCTTGGCTGTTTTTTCTCGCCTGGTTCCCTCGCAGCCCATAAAGCTGTTCCTGCGTTATTTTCCTGATGCATCCCGCCTCGCTCCCGCCTCCCAGCCACACGCCACTCTCCTTCCCCTACTTATATGGTGACCGCTGCGGGGAGAGCGAGCTAGACCCCTGACCCTCGTTCAGAGATCAGCTCTCTTCCAGCAGCTCTGCCTGTCTGCGCTCGGCTTTGGTCCCCTCCAAGGCAGGGTTTAAATTTCCTCCCTTCTGGGCCCTGCTCATTTTGGTACTTGGCTAGTTTTTCTCGCCTGGTTCCCCCACAGCCCATAACGCTGTTCCTGCATTATTTCCTGCCGCATCCCGCCCTCTCCCGCCTCCCAGTCGCACATCTCCCCTCACCTACTTATTTGGTGACCGCTGCAGAGAGCGTGAGCTAGACCCCTGACCCTTGGTCAGAGATCAGCTCTCCTCCCACAGCTCCGCCTGTCTGTGCTCGGCATTTCGTCCCATCCTAGGCAGGTTCAAATCTCCTGCCTGCTCGGTTCTCCTTATTTTGGTGCTTGGCTTGTTTGTCTCGCCTGGTTCCCTCGCAGACCATAACGCTGTGCCTGCATTATTTTCTCGATTAAAGACAAAAGTGGTTCTGTTGGGTGGCAGAATGAATTGCTTTAAGGAAAAGCTATGTTAGCTTATAACACAATAGAACAAATAAAGTTCAATTAAATTCAATTAAACCTCTCTGAAAACAAATGTAGTTCAAAGCTTTTATATAGTAAAAAGTCACAATTACAATACACCGGAATTACTTCATTCCATTTTAGTTTTAATAAATGCTAAAAACATGTGACGAATGACTGTTGGTGAACAAAGTGAATAGTGCAATATAATTCAGTGACACTTATCTACAAATTTATACAGTATTGTACAAGGGGGAAAGGGGAGGAAATGTTTTTGGTTTGGCGGTCAGAGTTCTGAGTTAATGCTCCAAGGAAACAGATGGTTACTGTGCCCGTTCCCGGAGGTTTCTTGACCAATATTGTGCGTTGACGTTTCAACCCTGATGTGCCCCGATTGGTGGTCACGGCGGGTCTTTATCAAGACAAGGGAGGAAGGGGGACAAGGGGGTCTGGATTTGCAGGAGGAAATTATCACACCCTGGAGGGAAGCCGGAAGGTCAATCCCGAATCAAAGGAAATGTGGGCTTTCTCTGCAAGAGCCGAGCGGCGTCTGTCATCTCATGCAGTAGCTCGATGCATTATTTTCTCGAAGCATCCCGCTGCGCTCAAGCCTCCCAGCACTGTGTCCCTCCCCTCCTTGTATGGCGATAGCTGCACGGTCACACCGAAGGCGCGCCTAAGACAAGCCCGTCTGTGCCTCTCAGAACTAGGACCGTGCCTAGTGCCAGACCCCCTGTCCCTCGCGAGCGCCACAACACCTAACACCGATATGACTCCAATCGCCTCCACGCAGTCAACGCCGGCCGACCCGCCACCTGCTTTCAGGCCACCCCGAAGCTCACCCACGGACCCTTCACCTGCCGAAACTGCAGCTACTCCAGCCAGTGCACACCGGCACATCCTGCCCATCCCTCCATAGCAGGCCACAACAGTCTCAATTCAACCTCTCCGGACGTTGCCTTCCTGACAGAGACCTGGATGAATGCCTTCTCGGACCCCAACATAGACATCCCAGGCAGCTACAAGATCACCCACAGGGACCGAAACAACAAACGCCATTGTCCACAAGAACACCATCAGAATTGTAACCAACATTGAAGACTCCCTCAGCACCTATACTTCCAGATCCACGTCGATCACAACACCACCCTCAGAGGAACCCTTGTCTACAGACCCCCGGGAACTGGACCACAGTTCAGCGCATCCATCGCAGACCTCATCAGGATGAATGCCCTCGCCTTCACAGACTACATCCTCCTCGGAGACCTGAACTTCCACCTCGAGAACTCCAACGACTGCAACTCCACAACCCTGATCGACAACCTAGCCATCCTCGGACTCAAACAGCTGGTCACAACACCCACCCACTCCGTCGGACACATGCTCGACCCCATCTTCTCTGCCAGCAACCACGTCACCTTCAGCCACACCACCGAACTCCAATGCACTGACCAACACTGCATCCACTTCTCCTTCAAGAAACACACTGCGCACATCCAACTGCAAAGAATCCCACACCACAGCTGGAACAAAGTCTACGAAGACCAGCTCCTCACTACCCTCACCCAAAACCCTCCATCCAAGCCCTCTGACACCAATACAGCGGCCCACAGCTTTGGACAATGGATCAACAACTGCACTAACACCATCGCACCAATCAGGAAACCCTCTAACAGGCTCACCCACATGAGAGCCATCTTGTTCAACGCCAACCTCCAGACCTCCTAACAAACCGACCGAAGAATCGAGACACAGTGGCGTCAAGACCAGAGACCAGACAACCACGAAGCCCTCAAGAACGCCAGACGCAAGCACCACCAACTCATCCGATCCGCCAAAAGGACCTCCTTCAAAGAACGCATCGACAACAACGCACACAACAGTAAAGAGCTCTTCAGCATCGTGAAAGAACTCGCTTTCCCCAACTCCAGCATGAATGACATCCCTCCGTCACAAGAACTCTGCGACTCCCTGGCCACCTTCTTCTACCGTAAGATTGCAGACATCCATGACAGCTTCAACACCCAGATACCAACGATAGAAGCCAACACCCCCGACTCAACACCCACCACACATCCCGACCTCCTGCTCTCAGTGAACAGCGGTAACGATGAAGATAACATCAAACTCATGAACACCATCCACTCTGGCCCTCGTTGCGACCCCTGCCTCCACCACATCTTCAACAAAGCAAGCTCCATCACCGCACCCGAACTCTGAAAGATCATGAACAGCTCCTTTGAGACAGCCACCTTTCGTAGAGATGGAAACACACCGAGGTCAACGCCCTTCTCAAGAAAACTAAGGCGGACCCAAAAGAACTCAAGAACTTTCGACCCATCTCCCTATTCCCGTTCCCAGCAAAAGCCATTGAGAAGAATGCCAACAGACAACTAACCCACTTCCTGGAGAAGAACAACATCCTGGACTCCTCTCAATTCAGCTTCCGCAGCAATCACAGCACCAAAACCTCCCTCATCGCCGCCCTACTGGACAATGGCGAAACTGCAGCCCTCATCCTCCTGGACTTCTCGACCACCTTCAACCTCGTCTGCCACCACACCCTATGCACAGGCCTCCACGACGCAGGGATCCACAACAAAACCCTGAACTGGTTCACCTCCTTCCTCACCGGCAGAACCCAGAGAGTCCATCTCCCCCCATTCAGATCCGAAGCCACCACGATCACCTGCAGCATACCCCTAGGATCTCCCCTCAGCCTGACCCTTTTCAACATCTACATGGCACCACTCGCCAACATCGTCCGAGTGCACCACCTCAACATCATCTCATACACCAAAAACACCCAGCTGATCCTCTCCCTCACCAAGGACCTGGCCACTGCCAAATCCAACCTCCACGAGGAAATGAAGGTCTTCACAGAGTGGGTGAAGACCAGCCATCTGAAACCGAACTCTGACAAGACGGAGGTCCTCATCCTTGGCTCCACTTCCTCGGTATGGGACGATTCCTGATGGCCAGCCATGTTGGGAGCTGGCCTGTCACGCTCCAACCACGCACGCAACCTGGGTTTCATCCTGGACTCAACGCTCTCCATGATCCAGCAAGTCAATGCTGTCTCCTCCTCCTGCTTCAACACCCTCTACATGCTCTGCAAGATCTACCAAGCCCTCGTCAGCAGCAGGCTGGACTACTACAATGCCCTCTACGCTGGAACCACAACCAAACTCCAGAAAAGACTCCAACTCATAAAAAAATGCCTTCACAAGCCTCATCCTCAGAATCCCCCACCACAGCCACATCACGTCCCACTTGAGAGACGTAAACTGGCTCCCAGTCAACAAGAGGATCATCTTCAAGCTCCTCACACACACTCACAAAGCACTCCACAATGCCGGACCAGCATACCTCAACAAATGACTCACCTTCTACACCCCGAATCGCCAGCTTCTCTCCACTGACCTCACCCTCGCCACCATCCCACCCATCTGCCGAATGACCACTGTGGGCAGATCATTCTCCCACCTTGCTGCCAAAACTTGGAACACCCTCACCATCCACCTAAGGTAGACCCAGGACCTACTGCCTTCAGGAAACTTCTTAAGATCCGGCTGTTCGATCAGTAGCTGCTTCTTCCCCCTAGGACCTTGAGACCCTCACGGGTGAGTAGCATGCTCTATAAATGTTTTGATTGATTGTGAGTGCATGGATAGTGCCTGGGTGACTGCCAAAATGTATGAATAGTGCCTGGGTGATTAGATGAGTACATGGGTACTGACTGGGTGATTGGAGGAGTACATGAGTAGTGCCTGGGTGAATAGATGAGTGTATGGGTAGTGCCTAGGTGAATGGATGAGTAGAAGGGCAGTGCATGGATGATTGAATGTGTGTATCGGTAGTTTCTGGGTGAATTGATGAGTACACGTGTAGTGTCTGAGTAAATGGATGAGTGCATAGGTACAGCCTGAGTAAATGGATGAATGCAAAGCTAGTGCCTAAGTGAATGGATGGATGCATGCATAGTGTCCAAGTTAATGGATGAATGTAAGGGTAGTGCTTAGGTGCTTGTGTGAGTGTATGGAGAATGCCTGGATGATTGGATGAATGCTTGAGTTGTGACTGGGTAAGTGAATGAGTACATGGGTAATGCCTGAGTGAATGTGTGAGTACAAGGGTAGTGTCTGGGTGATTGTATGAATGCATGGATACCACCTAGGTGATTGGGGAGTGCTTAGACAGTGCCTGAATGAATGAATAAATGCATAGGTACAGTTTGGGTAATTGGATGAGTGCATGAGTAGTGCCTGAGTGAATAGATGAGTACATGCGTACAGCCTGAGCGAAAGGATGGGTGCGAGGGTAGTGCCTGTATGATTGGATGTGTGCATGTGTAGTGTCTGGGTGAATGGATGAGTGCGAGAATAATGCTTGAGTGAATGGATGCGTGCATGGGTAGTGCCTGAGTGAAAGGATGTGTGCAAGCATAGTGCCTGGGTGATTGTGTGAGTGCATGGATAGTTCCTGGGTGGTTGCAAGAATGTATGAATAGTGCCTGGGTGATTGGATGAGTGCATGGGTACTGCCAGGGTGATTGGATGAGTACATGAGTAGTGCCTACATGAGGGGATGAGTGCAAGGTAGTGCCTGGGTGAATGGGCGAGTGCATGCATTGTGCCTGAGTGATTGGGTGAGTGTATGGATAGTGTCTGGGTGATTGGATGAGGGCAGGGGTAGTGCCTCAGTGAATGGATGATTGCATGGATAGTGCGTGAGTAAATGGATCATTGCAAGGGCTGTACCTGAGTAAATGAAGGAGTGGAAGGGTAACGCCTTAGTGATTGGATGAGTGCAAGGTAGTTATGTCATGTTAAAAAAAATGTGTAAAGCGCGTGTACACCATGTGGTATCTTGGCGCTACTTTGAATGATACCTAAGTCCTAAAGTGTTATTCAAAAGCCCTGTCGAAATAGCCAAGTGTTAAGAAGGCTTCTGAAGCCAAGGTGATTGGTGCAGAAGCAGGTTTCAGAGGGGAGGGAGTTCCAAAATATGGGGGCAAAGATAGCAAATCTGGCACCACCAGTGCACTTTAATTTAAAAGAGGGAATGGACAAGAGTTACTTATGGGCCAAACAAAGATTGTGTGCGGGAGTGTGCTTGGTAATCAAGTTGTTCACAAATGCAGTGCTTCTTCCATTGAGGTACTTAATGATAAGACACCCAACCTTGAAGGCGCAGCGCTGAACCACTGGAAGATAATGTAGTTTCTTTAGGAGAGGAGTGACATGATGGTGCCTAGGTTGATAAACAATCAGACGTGTGGCCTGATTTGGTACCATCTGCAGTCTTTTTGATGAGTGAAGGGGGATGCCAAAGTATCGCAAATTAGCATAGTCGACATGGGACATGAGCATGGCAGGGTAATTGCATGAGTGTAAGTGTAGTGCCTGGGTGATTGGGTGAGTACATGCATAGTGCCTCTGTGATTGGGTGAGTTTATGGATAGTGCCTGGGTGATTGGATGAGTACATGGGTAGTACCTCAGTGAATGAATGAGTGTATAGGTAGTGGATGAATGAATGGATGAGCACATGCATAGTGCCTGAGTCAATGGATGAGTGCAAGGGTAGTGCCTGGGTGATTGTGTGAGTGGATGGATAGTGCCTGGGTGAGTGGATGAGTACAAGGGTAGTGCCTGGATGCATGGATTAGTGCATGGGTAGAGCCTCAGTGAATGGACGTGTGCAAGGTTAGTGTCTGAGTAAATGGATGAGTGCATGGATTATGGCTCGGTGATTGGGTGAGTGTATGGATAGTGCCTGGGTGATTGGATGAGTACATGGGTAGCGCCTGGGTGATTGGATGAGTATATGGGTAGTATCTCAGTAAATGGATGAGTACATGGATAGTGGCTGAGTGAATAGATGAGTGCATGCATACTGCCTGAGTGAATGGATGAGTACAAGGATAGTGCATGGGTAGTGCCTGAGTGAATGGAGGAGTGCATAGTTAGTGCCACAGTGAATGGATGCATGCAAGAATAGTAGTGCCTGAGTGGATGAGTGCATGGATAATGGGTCAGTGAATGAAAGAGTGTATGGGTAGTGCCTGGGTGAATGGATGAGTGCATTGGTAGAAACTGGGTGAATAGAGGAGTGCATGGGTAGTACCTGGGTTAATGGATGAGTAGAAGGGTAGTGCCTGGGTATTTGGATATGTGCATGATTAGTACCTGCGTGAACAGATGAATGCATGGGTAGTGTGTGAGTGAATAGATCAATGCAAGGCTACTACCTGAGTAAATAAATGAGTGTAAGGGTAACACCTGAGTGATTGGACGAGAGCAAGGTGGTACCTGGGTAATTGCATGAGTGCAAGGGTAGTACCTGGGTGATTGGGCAAGTGCATAGATAGTGCTTGGGTGATTGGGTGAATGAATGGATAGTGCCTGCATGATTGGGTGAGTGTATGGATAGTGCAATACAGTGTTTCTTAACCCGGATTATTATCAGCGAATGAGTCCCTTAGTAGCTCATGAGTTGGACTGTTCTGGTATTGGGATTATGGCCTATGCAGCTGTGCATGGAGTCCTTGGGAATTGGAATATAAGTGCGGCTGCACATGACTTCCTGGAACGCAGTTACCTCGAAGAACAAGCAAGTTGTCATCTGATGGTGCTAGAGGCTCCCGCTATCGAAGAACATGTATGTTCCTTCCCTTTATTAAATTGGATGGCTGAATTATTCTGATGATAACAATGACTTCCTCTTGGAGGCAGTTGCCACGTACTGTGCATAAACGTCAATGGATTGAATTGACACATGTCTAGCTTCAGCGCGTACTGTACTCAAAAGTTTTTGAACTTTTTCTATTTCCGTGATGGGCTGTATACCGCCCCTCGTAAATTCTTACTTTTTTCATTACTACTTCGAACGTATTGCTTCCGATTATCCAGTTTGGCAAATTTTGATCTTGGTTCTGTCCTCACTCGAACTTGAACTCTGTGTCTAAATTACCCCCATTCTTGTACGTGTTCCGATCAGGGGAGGGTGTAGTAAAGACAGGACCCTGCTTGCACACATTTCTATGTTAGCATAAGCTTATTAGAATTTTAAATGCCATTATGCTACTTTGCAGCTTTGCACACAACATTACATGTAACTGTTGTTGTAAGTTAAACTGCTTGATTTTCCTTGCATGAGAACAGCTTGTTTTTAACATCCCTAGACTTACATCGCAACCTTAGTCTGTACACTGCGTGCAGAAGCCGTCAAGGTCACCATAACAATGTATGCTGTTATTCAGGTTGATTGACCCACGCTCTAGACACAACACAAGAACAGCTGCAGCTAACTGAAATTCTAGTGCGTTTAATATTGCACTGCATGCATGGTTTGAGAACACTTGGAGAAAACCTTTTCCAGTGAGAGAGTTTTGGTGATCATGTGATATGATTCACCACTGCTGATCTTGGAGGTATTCAAGCCAAATAGACCTTCTATTATTATAAAACCTAGTTCCTAGAAGGGGAGGGTGGTTCACAAGGCACTATATGACCTGTTTCCACTATCATCATAACATGATTTCTCCCTTCGTTTTTTATGATATTGTAACAATGCTGATTGTATTATTTTGAATCATATGCCTGCTTATGTCAGCAAAAATACTGCATCTTAGAGCACGTCGATAAAATAAAATTTTTAAATGTTTCCGTGTCTCATGTTGCAGTGCGAATAAAACAAAAGAGTGTTCTTGATTCCCACCATTCCTGAGAGTACCCCAATTGGCATGTTCTGGGCTGTCTAATCATTGGTAGCTTCGCTGTGCGACGGAGAGCTAATGAGACACTGATGCTAGTCAGTTAGGGGTTCTGGGTACTAAGGTGAGTTTTTTGGTACACCAAAATTCACTGAGGTCCTGGGTTCCTGTGCACAGTTATGTGCATGAGCATAATCCCGCAACATCACTACCACCAACATCACCAACAATACCACCACCAACTCCACCACAACCACCAATGCCACCCGACCACCAATACTACCACAAATAACATCACTAATACCACCACCAACAATACCACCACCACCAATACCACCACCACCAATTCTACCACAAATAGCACCACCACCAACACCACCACTAATACCACTACTAATACCACCACCATCAGTAGCACCACCAATACCACCACCGCCAATACCACCACATCCACTGCCACTAATACCACAAATACCATCACCACTAATACCACCATCACCAATACTACCACCACCAATACCACCACCAATAACACCACCACCAATACCACCACCAATACCACCACCAATACCACCACAACCACCAATACCATCACACCCCAATACCACCACCAACAACACCACCACCAATACCACCACCAGTATCACCACCACCATCAATGCTACCACCATCAATGCCACCACTAATACAACCACCAATACTGCCACCACCAATACCACCACCAGAAATTACAATATCACTAAGACCATCACCACCAATAATTCTACCAGCAATACCACCACCACCAATACCACCACTAATACCACCACCACCAGAACCACCACTAATACCACCACTATTAATACCACCACCAATAGCATCACCACCACCAATAGCATCACCACCACCAATATCACCACCACAAATATCAACACCTCCACCATCACCAATAACACAAATACCATCACCAATACCACCACCACCAATGCTGCCACCAATACCCTCACCAACAAAACCACCACCACTGATACTACCACAATACCACCACCAATACCACCACCTCCATCACCGCCAATACCACCACCACCAATACTACCACTAATACAACCACCACTTAAACTACCATCACCACCACCAATACCACCACCAATACCACCACCACAAATACCACCACAACCAAGAAAACCACCACCACCAATACCACCAATACCACTACCAACAATCCACCACTACCGTTCCAATACCACCACCACCGCAATACCAATACCACCAATACAAATACCACAACCACAAATACCACCAATACAACCAATACCTTCACCATCAATACCACCACCACAACACACCATCGTCTATATGACCACCACCAATCCAATAACACCACCACCAATACCCACACAACTGCCAATACCACCACCACCAATATAACCACCACCAATACCACATGCACCTATACCACCACCAATACCACAAATATGATCACCACCAATACCACTAATACAACCAGCACCAATACCACCACCATCAATACCACCACCACCAATACCAATACCACTAATCCACCACCACCAAACCAATACCACCACCACCACCAATACCAATACTACCACCTCCAATACCACAAACACCACCACCAATACAACCAATACCACCACCAATACCAATACAACTACCAACAATACTACCACACAACCACTATAAATCCCACCACCTCTAATACAAACAATACCACCACCACCACCAATACCACCAGCACAAATACCACCACCCATACTACCACCACCAATACCACCACCACCAATACCTGACAACACCAATACCACCATTGACACTATGACCACCACCAATCCAATACCACCACCACCTATACCAATACCAATACAACCTGCAATACCACCACCAGCACAACCAATACAACCATAACCAATACCTCCAGCCCCTATACAACCATCACCAATACCACCAACAACAATACCACCACCACCACCACCAATACCATCACCACTAATACCACCACCAAAACCAATAACACCACCACCAGCCCCAATACCACCACCACCAATGTTATGTTATGTTATGTTAAAATTATTTATAAAGCACACTTTCACCAGGTGGTTTCACGGCAAATACCACCACCAATACCAACACCACCAATACCACCACAACCACCAATACCACCAATACCACCACTAACAATACCACCACCACCACCAATACAACCACCACCATCAATACCACCACCACCAATACCAACATCACCACCACCACAATACCAATAGCACCAATACCATCACCACCACCGATTAAACAACCAATAACACCACCACCAATACCAATACCACCACTAATACCACCACCACCAATACCACCACCAGTACCACCACTAATACCCCCATCACCAATACCACCACCAATACTATCACAACCACCAATATCACCACTGTCAATACCACCACTTCCACCATCACCAATACCACAAATACCTTCACTACCAATACCACCAACACATCCACCACCATCTATACATCCACCACCACCATTACCACCACCAATACCACCATCAACAATACCAAAACCACCAATACTACCACCACCAATCCATCACCTCCACCAATTCAATACCACCACCACTAAAATACTAAGAATACCACCAATGCCACCAATACCACTACTACCAATACCACCAACACCACTAAAACAACCAAAATCACCAATTCCAACACCAACAATACCACCACCAATATCACCACTAATACCACCACAGCCACAACCACCATCACCAGCACCAATACCACCACCAATACCATCACCACCAATACCACCACCACCAATACCACCACCACTGTGGAAAATTAATTCGTATTGCTAAACACTACCTCCGCCATCTTGCCATTTTCCCAATGCCACATTTTTGTCGTGCACGGCAGCCATTTTAGATGCCTTGATCAGACCCACTCTCTGACACCGCCGATCCCCAGCGCGGCTTCCCACCCTCGCAAGCATCTCCCCCATGCACTGGTCACCCCCGCTCTCTCTCTCTCATGCATGGGCCGTAAACCCCCTCCATCTGCGCTGCTCTTCCCTGAGAATCACACCCCATGCCTGCCCGACACCTCCCTTTCATCCTATTATCGCACCCTCTGACACTCCTCTTCCTCCGTGTCCAATTGTCCAGGCCGGTCCCAGGCTATCACCTAGCCCTACGGATGCAGTTTATGGCCCCAACTGTAAAGAATCACCCCTCTTCAAAGGAGTTACAGTAGATCAAGGCCCCCACCCCATGAGATCCGTCACACCACACGCATTCCGGGAATCGGCGGAATGCCCTGCTGTTCCTGCCGTCTGATAACAATCCTGTATTGTGATTGGGGAGGGGATTCTCACTGTAAGGGTGTGTGAGAACGGGCCTGAAGCGGAAGATTCCGGGGATGTCTTTCATACTTCAAAGTACCTTTATTGTAATAAAGAATGTCTTCCTGCCATAAATGCGTGTATAAGAGGCCAGGCCTCAGAGATGCAGTTAGAGCACCTCAAGAAGATTCCCTGTTGGTCTGATCTGATGTGTTCTCCTCCGGAGAGAATAAACCTTTGTTTCCTGCCTTCAAGTCTCCAGCGCCTGCCTCTTTATTGAATAATACTTTGTGGGTTAAGAGGCGACATTGCCCGGCAATACTTAAGGTTATTTTGTTCATTGATTGCCTTCCTGTTTAACAATTGGCGTGCCAAGCGTGGGGCCCATCAGCGACACGTGGATCCAGTGGGAGAGGTCCTGACGACAGAGTGAACGACTGCAACAATCGGGAAAGAGCTCCTGCCTGATAGACCCTCGTCTGGCAGCCGATCATCCGAACTTCACTGGTTCCGAATCGACCTCTCTCGAGTGATCTATGGTCCTGACTGGTAACCATCAGGAGTGCCGCAGCAAAATCGGAGATTGGAGGACGATCGGGCGCTGGAAGCGGAAGACGAGAAACAGCCCATGCGGTCCGGGTAAGGTCGTGTAAAAACGACAAATTGCGAAACGATGATGGTTCTTTGAGACATTCGCTGCTTACAAACGTGGAAGAGTACAAATACTCTATCTTCCTTTGTGGACAGTGAAGGGTGGGTAACGCGGACTTTTGTCCCCCTTTGTAATCTGTCGTGCCTATCTTTTCTCCCCACTGTTTGTTTGATTGATTGATTGTCAGGGTAGCTCCCTTTTTGATTGTTAGAGTAGCTCCTTTTTGAGATATTCACTGTTTGCAAACAACGTAGAATAGCAATATTCTGTCTAGCCTTTGCAGGTAGTGAAGGATAGGTAGTGCGGACCTTTGTCACCCTTTGTAATCTGTCATGCCTATCTTCTCCCCACTGGTTGGTAGCTGGTTCAGCCTGGACCATTTATTAGAGGTAGATCATCCGGCTCCACCGGAGGGCACCCCTAATACAAAGGATATATATGTAAAATACGGATTAGTCGTTGTATCTTTTTAGCTAACTATGGCATAAAAATCACTAGAAAAGGAAAGAAAAGAAATCGAGTAAAATCAGTAGGCCACTGATAGGATCCTTTTGACCCTGCTAAAATAGAAACACTAGGAAATAGCCCTTCGCGAGAAATATGAAACTAGGGGGAGGAGCCAAGCTCGCGGTCGAGATGGCCACGAGGTAGCTCGGCTCTGCTACCCTCGCTGCCTAAGCATGTCTGTCCTACCACCCACCCCGCCCAGTAACAGCAACATGAGATAGATAAAAGTCAGCAGGGACCTACCCTCCATTTCGGAAGCTCTGCAGTTTAGCAGGTCCGCGGCTACGCCCATCCGGAAGGTGAGGCCTCCGACACGTGGAAGCCAGGACCTTGCCGGCAGCCATCGACCTGCGAATCGTCCAGATGTGATGCCCAACCAGTTGCGGGCTGGGGCTGCCTTACCGGCGGCTCCCCCCTTTTTGTTGCCTGGTCCGGCCATCCTATAATGCTGCGCCAAGAGACGACGTGGGGTGCCCTGGGGGGAGGCGACGCGAACGGGCCTCCCCCACCTTCCCAGGTGGAGGTTCCTCAGCTGCAGCAGGGCGACCCTTAGCGTTTCACTCGCCGGTCAGCTGCAGCAGGGCGACCCTTAGCGTTTCACTCGCCGGTCTGCTGCAGCAGGACAGCCATTAGCATTTCACCTGCCGGACAGCTGCACCAGAACTGCCATTGTGGATGGCCGGGGGACCCGCTCTGGTGGCCGGGGTGAAGAGCGGCTGCTGCTGCGGAACGCTCAAAATGGCGGCCGGCTCCCCGGATTTGGGCCCGGTCCACTTGAACGGCTCTGGACTACCCTGGAACTCGAATGCTTGCCTGCTCGAGCATGAGTGACACTCTTGAAGACATTGTCCAAGCTCTAAAGATCCCCCGGGAGTCATGGGCATTCAACCCCCGCGGGCTTCCGGTGGGGGCGACCGCCACTGTTGCTCGATCATCCTCCATTGATGTGCCCCTGCTCCGGGCAACTACCGCCTTATCCCCATCTGGTGCTGCATCCAGTGCGTCGGCGGAGGAATACGCCTACTGTCCCGCTCTCCGGAGTGGCCACGACGTTGCCGCGAGATGGTGGTGCTCCCATACTGACGCCAGCTTTTGTCCGAATTACCAAGGAACACTGTAGACTACCAACTCGATCAGTTCCGGTGGAACCTCAACATGACCTGGTAGGGAAGATTTAGCTTTTCCCCGCCTTTGAGTAACGGTCCATGCTGCCTGTCCTTTCTGTTGGTGTTGACAAACTTTTTGAACTGCCGAAAGGGGTTCTGGTCCGGCCGCGGGTTATTAGAAGGTTTTGAACTAAAACCTTGGACCTGCCCAGCCTCGGCGAAAATGGCGCCAATATAGGTGGGACCTGCAAATCCTTACGGTGCCCTGGCTGCTTAGCCTTGATGTTACGGGATATGTACTTGGTCTTTGGGCACATATCGGGCGGGGAAGGATACTGACTGGGCATACAGACAGCCCTGTTGATGTTGGTTTTGATTGATTATTGTATTATCGTAGCTTCAAAGTAGTGTTGCTCGTGGCACTCGCCCACAGTGTGCATCTGGACGATTTTTATCGTAACTGATCCTGTTATACTTTCGATTATTAAATTAACATTCGCTGATCCTGCAACTATTAGACACAATTAGTTTTGCAATTAATGGCTCGACTGTTGCGTATTTTTTTATATACTACAGCGTAATGTCCCCTTACCTTATATGTTTCTAACCTGCTCCATGGCCGGCCTATATGGTTGTAGACCCATATTTGTATGTTGACGTTTTTCACAATAAAGGTAAAAGTACAGATAATACAGACTCCTTGTCTGAATATTAGGATTGATTGAGATATTTTTTTATCCACCATGCCTGTCTTTCCTTAGGTTATGAGAGAATGGTTGCTTTAACTTGAACTGATTGTCGAATATGAGGTATGGTATTCTGTCCCATCATGTACGACTAATCGAGGAACACACGCACGAGGAAGAAAACTCGAATTTAAAAGACAAGTAAAAGCGAGGCAACTTGTTCCTAAAAACTTCACCGAAGAGAATGTCATCTAGTCTGACCTTAGGCAAGATACGTACTATTGAAAGCTCAAAAGCCCTCAGTGAAGCCTGCCGCCCCCTAGAGTTTTCATGCTCTACGGATAGGGACGGCCCCATGCCATTGTAGACCACATCTTTTCTTCAAAGGAAAACATGAACCCATCACCTCCTTCACCTTATACTGAGTACTTCTAGCTTTTTGACCCTTTCCTACACGCGGTCTGCAATACCACACTCGAGCGACCTATGCAGTGAACCGCCGATAAGTCGGGTACGTGGTAAGTAAAAGGTTTTTGTATTCATGCGCGCTATTATACTTTGAATGCTGCCCCACCTCCTTTTTCTTCCTTCCTCTCCAGGCTACAAACGGAATTCTCGACCCAAGAACAAAAGAAGACCTACGCACCGTGTTCCGCACAACAGGAGGACTAGTACAATTGGGTTGTATGCTGAGTGCAGCGGCTATCTCTGGTAGCGAAGAGCGATTCGTATGATATGGATGCGTACGTGGCATGCTTTGTACAGTATGAATGCGTATGTGGCATAACTTGTGCAGTATGAAGACGCATGTATCATGATCCATATAGTAAGTAGCTCTGCATCCTGTATGCTTAGGTTGATCCGGGAATGTTTTTGTGTGACAAGAATACTGACTGAGCGGCCCGTGGGAGGAAGAAATCAGGCCTGGACGACGTACTTGTATATGACAAATAAATAGACACGTAGGAGGATAGCTTACCTCAGGGCCCTAGAGGGTTATCGCAGTAACGTCGAACAACTCCGAAAGGAAATGCCCAAACGTATGATCATTCCTGATGCTTAGGCCAAAATAAAACGCACCAGTGGGTTGACATGTGAGCTAATAAAATAACAAAACGAAGAGTCCCCCGGGCAGGGGACGACCCTAAATACTCCTCCGCCAAAGGACTAGAGATTGTTATTTTCTAGATTTACCCCTTCTTCTTCCACCCACTTAGAAAAATGAGATTTGCACCATTTCGTATCCGACCGACACTCCTCCTTTGCATCAGCCCGGATCGCTATTGCAGGATATTGGAGAACTCCACCGTGAGTACAAACACGACTGGACTAGCGCCCAACCAATTAAAGGGGAGTAAGTATTTTCAAGACAGGCCACCAACCGCAATGATCAACCACTGAGAGATACGGGAAAAGGAATGCGCCTGATCCTGATTTTAATTAAGCAAAGGGCAGAGAGTACAAAATTTATGTAAAATAGTCCGTCTGTCTTTTTTGTACTTGATGTATGTCCTGTTCTAATACTCGTACGTCCCAAACTGCATGTTTTATATGTTAAACAGACCCGTAATGTTCTATGTTGTGTATCGCACTGAATAGTCTATTATTGTACACGATTACTCTCTCCCTCTCTTACCACTCTCTTCCTTACCACTTTTCGATGTTGCACGTGTACTGAATTGCCTATTGTTGCGCATTACCCTCTCTCTCCCTCTCTCTCTCTCTCTCTCTCTCTCTCTCTCCCTCTTTCTCACCCTGAGGACTCGCTCCTAACTGACCGACCACTATACCCCCCTGACCCCTGGTACACGACTCAATTGGCTCTAAATACAACGGTATTTGTACAAATTGACTGAAACAAAATATCGTATTGTGCCATGTTACTACCTCTCCTTTCTATTAACACTGATGAAACTTAAATTGGCCAAGAAGGAAAGGACAGGTAAGAGGACTGATGTTCCCTAATCTGACCCTTAAAAGGGGAACTATATGTCAGGGTTTTTTTTTAAAATGCCTTAGGTAACACGACCCTCACCGTCCAGATTGTCTCCATGCCCAAATTAGAGTGATCCGGATGTCCCCGTTTTCCCAGGATGGCCCCAGTTTTTGTATCAGCTGCCTCCGAACCAGAGCTTGAAAATTGTGGCTCGCGCCCTGGTTGTAAGAGACAGGTTGACTAACAACTGACACAGGCCAGCCGTTGTTCCCAGAAATGATTTAATTAACAAGCAAGCCACTGAGTTTAGAATGCGAAAAATGTCCCTGAATCCTTGCTGACTGACTTGTAGCCTTCGGCTAGATAACGCGCTTATGACACAAAGTAAGATGGTGACCCCTCACCCCAATAGAAATAAGAATGATGCTTATGAAGTTGAATTAGATCAAAATAGAGAATTGTTGCAGTAGACCCCGCTGAAAGTAAAAGGTTTAGCTGAAGGATAGGATTTACCGACATAATGGAAAATTGCTTAGCCCATGTTCCTTTCTCAGAAAGATACCTATCAGCCCATGATGATAGCACTTCACACTTTTTGTGAATTACAAAGCCCTGAAGGACGGTATAGCTTTGCAGGATTTGTACTAGAACAGGTCTTTGCCAGAGGAGCTGACCTGAATGTGGTAAACAATTGTAAAGAATAGGTCTCAGACTTCATACCACGATCATAAATGTAACGAAAACGAACGCCAACGACAAGGTTATGATGGAAGGTTGTGGAAATACTTGCAACCCTACACACCAGAAGTGGTTTATAAATTAGTAGCATACACCAATGTGACGGATGTTTCCCCAGTTGCTTGGGGTTGGGAGAAAAATAGACTTGTATAATTACCTTCCCCTGCCAGTTCACTAAAAATTGTTTTTCGAACTTATTTAAGGATGCCGTCCAGTTGCCAGAGGAGAGGGGCCGGACATGATGATGCACAGCCTGGCAACAGATCGTGGAACGTCTACAACCTCGACCAAGGTGGAGCCGCAAGGTAAAGAGTCGCAGGACGAGGCACTATTTCCGACAAGGCGGAACGAAAGGGCTGACCAGAAGCCCCTGCTCAATGATCAACATGTGCCGGAAAGTCCCAGCCCTCTGAGCCCGATCAATGGGCCCACTTGCATAGAATTTCTTGTCCCCCTGGTCTGTTCCCGATCTGACCCCACTCCCCCCTCTCTTCCCTCGACTTTTCGAAAAGATTGCCCCCACACCCCCTTTTTCCACATGGATTTCGTGACAATTGACTTAAAGAAGAAACACAGAATTCAGATAGAATAGGGTTTGTTACGAAAAGGAATGGAATATGGATACCCTGTCTAAGGTACCCATGAAAGAGTAGTTAGGGTACAGGGCACAAAAGGACCTTTAGCCAGGGAACAAGGAATGGCCACGCCCTGCAATGCGAGATCTGGAATAGAGCTGGACGCATAGCACCACCGCCGGTGCTCAACAGTGGCAACGGAAGACGAAGAAGAACACTGAGTACCTACCAGTAATGACCCGCTGTAATACGACGCTGGAAAGAGCGACACCTTTTTTTAACATTATCACCCCCCCGACTGTCACTTATATTAAAGTTGCATTTCTCTCCCAAACCACTTTGTATTGAGTATGCTCCAATTGGATGTAAAAAGGACCTATCTGTTGAGACACTACCTCAGTCACCTTCGCCTGTATATGTGTAACGATGAAAACGTTAAACTTTATATGGTGAAGAATCGTAGAAACAACAGTTATACATATGGCTATACCCACTAGTTCGTATTCCCAATAATTGTAGGCCTCTGTGAAATGTACCCAATGCACTCTCACTGCAAGAACGTTTTTGTCCGATATGGTGGTATTATGATCTTCCCGCATCATCCTAGTAATGTATCCACCTCTAGATCTGAACATGCGCGACCCCACAAATGTAATTGTTATGCACTGTTCCCTCACCTAAACTCCAATTTTTTTTTTGCTGCCTGTGGTTATTACTAAAGACAAGGATAGAAAATAGGCCAGCAAGATGTCTTGGGAATGTTAAAGGGAGGACTGTGGAAAATTAATTTGTATTGATAAACATTATCTGCGCCATCTTGCCTTTTTCCCAATGCCACACTTTTGTCGTGCATGGCAGCGATTTTAGATTGCTTGATCAGACCCACTCTCTGCACGCCGCCGATCCCCAGCGCGGCTCCCCACCCTCGCAAGCATCTCCCCCACGCACTGGTCATCCCCGCTCTCTCTCTCTCATGCATGGGCCGTAAACCCACTCCATCTGAGCTGCTCTTCCTGCCATAAATGCGTGTATAAGAGGCCAGGCCTCAGAGATGCAGTTAGAGCACCTCGAGAAGATTCCCTGTTGGTCTGATCTGATGTGTTCTCCTCTGGAGAGAATAAACCTCTGTTTCCTGCCTTCCAGTCTCCAGCGCCTGCCTCTTTATTGAATAATACTTTGTGGGTTAAGAGGCGACATCGCCGGGCAATACTTAAGGTTATTTCGTTCATTGATTGCCTTCCTGTTTAACACCACCAATACCACCAATATCACCACTACCAATACCGCCAACAGCAATACCAATACAACCACCACCAATACCACCACCCACATAACTATACTATCAGTCCCACCACCTCCACCACCACCAATATCACCACCAATCCAAGCAATACCACCTCCACCAATACCACCACCAATAACCCCACTAACAATACCACCACCATCAATATTTCCACCAATACCACCGCCTCCATCAAAACCAATATCACCACCAATATCTTCCCCACCATTATCACCACCACCAAAACCACCACCGCCAACACCAATACTACCTCCACCAATACCACCACTACCAATACCACCACAACCAATATTTTATTTTATTTATTTATTTAAACTTATAACGTGCAACAGCTACCCACAGTGGGTTTCCCGGCGCCAGGGACAGACTCAAGAAGAAAAAGGACAGGTACACTAAGCTAGCTTATATGAGCCCTCACAACCTACTGAAAAAGCCAGGTTTTGAGTCCCTTACGGAATCGAAACAGGTTTGTCTCTGTCTTAAGGGCCATAGGTAGAGCATTCCAGGATTAGGGACTGAAGTGGGAGAAGGACCGACCGCCCATCTTTACTAGTCTAAATCGCAGAATAATAACGTCACCAATCTCTGAGGATCTTAAGGTGCAGCTTGGCTTATAGGGTTGGGCTAGGCTCTGTAAATATTTTGGAGACGAGTCTTGTCTAATTTTAAAGAGATGGCTAACCCTGGGCGTAGCACTTCGCTACGCCCACGGAGTGGACGTAGTGTTGCCTACTTCACCATTTGCGAAGTAGGCATAGCAGGCAACACTACGCCCACCCTGCGGGCTTAGCGAAGTTGCCCGTCAGTTGTCCGCCACCCGCCTCCCTCCCACCTTCCCTAAATACTTAAATTATATTTTAGAAAATAATTAAAAACCACTTACCACCTGCGCATGCGCATTACTGTTCAAGGCGGCGGCAAGAATCGCGGGATGACGAGAGGGAGCCCCGGGGACGCGGCGGACAAGGTAAGTGTTTTTTAATCATTTTCTGAAATATAATTTAAGTATTTAGGGAGGGCGGGAGGGAGGCGGGTGGCGCGTAGTGGGGCTACGCGAAGTGCGTTGGTGGACGTAGTGTCTTGCCCACTTCGTGTAGCTTTGCGAAGCCCCACTACGCCCACCCTTAGAGATGGCACATAGCTTTAAATTTAACACGGCTCGGGATTCTGAGCCAGTGTAGATCGAGGAGTGCATGGGAGGCAGATGTTCTCCTAGGAACATTGCGAAGAAGTCGGGCAGCCACCCTTTGTACAACTTGAAGTTTATTAATAGTTGTCGAGTTTGCTCCAAGATAAAGAACATTGCCATAGTCCAGGTGGGAAACAACTAAAGCCTGGACTACAGTTCTCTGGGTGGAAGGGGGCAACATCCATAACATTTTTTGCAGCCATCTCAGAGTAGCAAAACAAATGGACGCCACCTTAGTTGCCTGCTGCCTCATTGAGAGCTTATCATCAATGAGAAAACCGAGATTGCGTACTACGGCAACAGGCTGGGGAGTAGACCCCATATCACTGGGCCAGTGCTGGGGGCCCCAGAGATCTTTGTTTTTGCCCAGTATCGCAACCTCGGTCTTGTTCCCGTTTAGTTTGAGGGAATGGCTCTGCATCCACTCAGCAACTTGTGTCAGGCCTAGCTTCAAGACTGAAGTTTTATTGCAGTCACTACTAGAGAGGGAAAAAACAATTTGAGTGTCATCGTCGTAAGAGAATAACGTCAGCCCAGCGTCCTCAACAATGCTGGCCTGGGGTCTAACATAGGTGTTGAATAATAAAGGACTGGACCCCTGGGGAACGCCGTACGCCGATGGACAAATTGCAGATGCAGCTTTTTCAGAAAAGACCTGCAAGGTGCGCCCACTTAAGAAGGAGGCAATCCAGTCTAGCGCAGGACCATCCACTCCCAGGGACCGAAGAGATGCAAGAAGGAAAAATGGGACGCGGTATCGAACGCAGCAATCAATTCCAAGAGTATGAGTGCAGATGTTTCACCGCGATCGATACCGTGCCGCAAACTCTCGGTGACTCCTAGGAGTGTGGTTTCGGTGGAGTAATGCGCTCGGAAACCGGAATGGGACGGGTGTAAAAACCCCGAACTCTCAACAAGATGACTTAACTGTGTATTAACAAGCCTTTCCAGGACTTTAGAAAAGAGAGGCAACAAGGAGATAGGTCTAAAATTGGACAAGTTGGACACATCCGCTCCTGCCTTCTTGAGGAGAGGAACAACCATCGCATGTTTCCATTCCTGCGGAACATAGGACTCAGATAGGGATGAGTTAAGAAGTTTCATCTGTACACGACGAGAGCTAAGATCCAGTAGCTTTAATACTTTAGCAGGTAAAGGATCACGTGGGGAGCCAGATCGGATGCTGTTCAGACAGGAGAAAAAGGTGGCATCGTCAAACAATTGCCATTCCGTGAGCTTCACAGCCAAAAATGGTGATAGTACAGATCCTGACAATGATTCATCGATTAGTAGTAGAGGGGCTCATAAATACGTTCTACCTTGGCAATGAAAAATTCAGCAAAGGAATTACATTGGACTTCATCCAATGCAGGGGGGACCGGGGTCGTGTCAGCTCCTGTTAATTTCTTTACCACAGAAAAAAGTGTACGGGGACAATTCTGGGCATGCTTCACCGTATTAACAGTGTGGTCTGCTCTCGCCATTTTGCATTGTTTATTATACTCTTTTAAGGCTTCCTTGTAAGCTACTTTACGGGAGCTGGAGTAAGAACGTCTCCATTTCCTTTCGAGGGCCTTACAGTTAGCCCTCAGGAGCTTCAAGTCATTTGAGAACCATGGCGCAGTAGGACGATGAGACAGAGAGTGCTTAGGAGTCAGGGGAAGGAGTTTGTCAATGGCGCCACTTAGCCATTGGGATACCACCGTGTTTGACTCTGATACAGGCATATCAGGGGCCCGGAAGAGTGTCACATAGGTGCTGGTTAAACTTCGTGATGTCAAGTTTACCCCTCCGACGTATATGCTCATCCCTTCCATTACAGCCCTTGGCCATGATCTTGGTAAGAGGCAAGGAAAAATGGACAGCATAATGGTCCGACCATTCCAAAGGACGGGCATTCAGTGAGCACTTGTAGAAAAAGAGAGCGACATACTAGTATCGATGCCCGTATGGCTGCTGGCGCAAGTCGCCTCTTAGTTCCCATTCTGAATAGTTACCAAATAAAGAGACGGGCGCTGGGGGCAGGAGTCACAAGAACAGAGTTTATTTCTCATGAGGAGAGCCAGTCATTTCAGACACGAAACAAGGTGTCATCGGGAGGTGCTCTAACAAGTGAGCTGAGACTCCGTCTTTTATACCTTACAAAACACTTGGCGTTACAATTACAGCATTGTGAAACAAAGAAAAGATATCCCCATAATCCTCGTGTCAATCCTACCCCACATGTGTTCACAATAGGGACCCTTGACTTGCTGATAAGAGGGGAGGGCAATCACGCAACTGAGTGTTCCGTCAACTGTTTAGAATGTGTGCGCCTGATCATAGCCCAGGGGGTGGGGTGGCCAGGATCAATAGTGGGTCCTTTGAAGAGGAGTGACTTCATACAAAAAAAGGCAGTAAATGGTATCTCCTGGCTTAGGCGATGGCCTCGGACATGTGTGGTCAGTCGGACTCGGGGGAAGGGGTCATCAAAGGAGTGGTATTCATGCCGCGTGGACACTCGAGTGCGGAGGGAGGGCTTGTCAACAGAGGGGCATTCATGGAAGGAAAGGAGGTGTTGGTCAGGCGCGGCCGTGACTACCAAGGACAGGGTCTTGCAGAAGAAGGTTTATGACTTGCCCGTGTGAGGGAGAAGGGGAAGGGGGGGGGGGAGCCAGGGTGTGCACAGGGACAGAGTCGCACACAGAGAGAGAGAGATCTTATGACCCATGCATGAGAAAGCGGTGGTAGTCAGGGGCAGCTGGGGAGGGCTATGTCAGCTGGGGCGAAGGTGACCTCTTCAAGAGTGAATGGGGGGTTTGCGTGGGTCAAGCAGAAGGGCTGCCTTTCAGGGCAGGGTCGCGCAGAGGGAGAGGGTTTCATGTTTTGTGCATGTAAGAGAGAGGGGGGGGGGGGTTTCAAATACGCGCAGAGAGGAAGCCGGTGTTTCTAATCTTAGGCGGGCAAAAGGCTAGGGTGCCTAAAATGGCTGTCATGTACACATGGGTACAGGCCTTTGCTGGCAGAGTGATGCAGTCAATGCTTTACGGTATTCATGGTGTACGCAGGGAGAGGGGTGGGAAAAGGGAAATGAACGTTGCTTATGTACATCAATATTTCTAATTTTCTACACACTCGTATGGAAGATTGGAAAGAATAGGGTCCAACAAGTGCCCAGCAGAGTGAGTGGGCCCTGAATTGTACAGTGAGGTGTTATGGGCTTCCAGATCTGATAAGAAGTGTTTACTAACGGTGCAAAGAGGATCGTCTAAATGAAGATTGAGATCACCAAGAATGGTGAAATTTGCAGCCCTCAGGGATAGTGGGGCAATTGTTTCAGAGAAGGAAGTCGTCCAAGTGTTCGAATTACCAGGAGGACGATAAACCAGGAGACCTGACAAGGTAAAGTGAGGGCTAATCGCAATACTGCCAAAGCCACCAATACCACCACCACCAATACAACCACCATGCCACCATTAACAATACCCCCACCAATACCACTACCACCATCAATACGATCACCACCAATACCACCAGCACCTATACCACCAGCACCTATACCGCCACCACCAATAAACCACCACCACCACCAATACCACCATCACTAATACCACCACAACCACCATCACCAGTTCCAATATCACCAATACCCCCACCCCCACCAATACCAGCAGCACCAATACCAGCCCCAATACCTCTACCACCAGAAACCACCAATACCACCACCACCAATTCCAATATCACCAATACCACCACGACCACCAAATACAATATCACCGATACGACCACCACCACCAATACGACCACCACCACCATATCCAGTATCACTAATACCACCAGCACAAACATAGACAACGATAACACCATCAAAATCATGAAAGCCATCCACTCCGGGTCTCCGTCCTACCCATGCCCACACCACATCTTCAACAAAGCTAGCACCATCATCGCAACCCATTTTCAGAAAGCCATCAACATCTCCTTCGAGACAGAGACCTTCCCAGCGAGCCAGAAGCATGCATAAAACAACGCCTTACTCAAAAAATCCCTGACCCTAAGGACCTCAAGAACTTCTGGCCCATCTCCCTGCTCCCGTTCCCGGCGAAGTTCATCAAGAAGACCATTAACAGACAACTGGGCCACTACCTCGAGTAAACAGCATCCTGGACCCGTCCGAGTCTAGGTTCCGCAGCAACCACAGAACCGAAACTGCCCTCATCGCTACCGCCGACGATATCAGGACCCTGCTGGACAACGGCAAAACTGCGGCCCTCATCCTCCTGGACCTGTCAGCCGCCTTTGACACTGTCTGCCACCACACCCTACGCACACGCCTCCACGACGCAGGGATCAGCAAAAAAAACCTGAACTGGACCACCCCCTTCCTCTCCGGCAGAACCCAGAGCGTCCGTCTCCCCCTTTCCGCTTGGAAGCCACAGAGATCATCTGCGGCGTACCCCAGGGCTCATCCCTCAGCATGACAATGTTCAACATCTACAAGGCATTGCTCGCCCACGTCGCCCAACTGCACGACCTCAACATCATCTCCTATGCCGACGATACCCAGGTGATCCTCTCCCTCACCAAGGACCCGCCTCACTGCCAAAACCAACTTCCACAAAGGTATGAAAGCCGTTGCCAAGTGGATGAAGAACAGCCGTCTGAAGCTAAACTCGGACAAGACGGAAGTACTCATCCTCGGCTCCACCACCTCATCCTGGGACGACTCTTGGTCGCCGACCGCACTGGGAACAGCACCATCACGCACCAACCACACATGTAACCTGGGGTTCATCCTCGACTCTACTCTCTCCATGACAAAGCAGGTCAATGCTGTTTTGTCCTCCTGCTTCAACACCTTCTGCATGCTCTGCAAGATCAACAGGTGGATCCCCACTGAAACAAGAAAAATGGTCACCCAGGCACTTGTCAGCAACAGGTTGGACTACGGAAATGCTCTCTAAGCAGGAGCCTTGGCCAAACTCCTGAAATTACTTCAGCGCATTCAGAACGCCTCTGCACGTCTGATCCTCGACATCCCTCCCCGCAGACACATCACACCCCACCAGAGAGACCTGCACTGGCTCCCCATCAACAAAAGGATCATCTTCAAGATCCTCACCCACGCACACAAGGCACTCCACAATACCGGACCAGCATACCTCAACAGATGACTCACCTTCCTTCCACACCCCCAACCGCCAGCTCCCCACCGCCGACCTCGCCCTTGCCACCGTCCCCCGCATCCAAAGAGCGACCTCCAGCGGCAGATCATTCTCACACCTCGCCAACAAGACCTGGAACACCCTCCCCATAGAACAATGGCAGACCCAGGACCTGCTAGCCTTCAGAAGGCTCTTCAAGACCTGGCTATTCGAGCAGTAGCAGCACCCCCCCCCCCACCCCTCAGCGCCATGAGACCCCCATGGGTGAGTAGTGCGCTTTACAAATGTCCTGATTGATTGAATACCACCACCACCAATACCACCACTAACTAATACCACCATCACTACACATTCCACCACCACAAAGTCGTATATCACCAAAACCACCACCACCACCAATACCACCACCACAAGAAACCAAACAATACCACCACTACCAATTCCAATATCACAAATACTGTCAACAACCCCAATTCTACCGCCAATACCACCGCTGACAATACCACCACCACCACCAATTCCAATATCACCAATACCACTACCACCAATACTGTGGAAAATTGACTGCGTCAGCATTTGGCTGAAGCCATCTTGTTTCCGACAGCCATTTTGTCTGCCATGTGATCACCACGTGCTGTTTCCTTCTTCACTGTCATTTACCCTTGTGCTCTGTTTAAAGGACTGGCTATACTTGGACTCCGCTACTCTGCACACACACAGAGGAATGTGCAACTGTCCAAACATCTGTTATTAGTCTGTAACTGTCAGGTTGTTTCTACCAGAGTCAGCAACTGCTGGCTCCTCCTTTATTGTTGAGTGTGCCTTTCTGTATGACTATCTATGTATGTAACTCTCCTATCTGTGCTTGTATCGCCCTCTTTTGAGTCCCTGTGTGGTTATAAAAGACCCATGGTTCTTCTACTACTTGTGCTACTTCATTCACTACCGAAGGGTGTTGTGTGAATGTAGTTCCACCTCATGAGGTTTAATAAATGTCTCCTTTAACCTTTCAGCTTCCATGCCAATTTCTATTTACTTGTCTGAGGACTTGCATGCAGAGAAGGGCGAACCACTAGCACTAGTAGGCCTGGCTGAGGCGCCCAACTAAGTGGGGCTCATCAGCGAATCGGAGTGGTCGAAATGGAGGATTGGAATCCCGCTGCGGACTATAGGTGCCCGAGGAGTCCCTCGTCTTGGCAACCACTGCATTTTTTCCTATCTTCATGATCTGACCCTCCGGTGGTGCCGGTCCTCGACTGAGAGCTCTTCTGATGTTCACCGTGCAGAGACCATTTGGTCAATTCAAAACTTGGCAGTTGGAATCTGGAGACCTACGCTCGGTAAGGTTATATGTGAGACAGTGAGGAAAGTGCACCGGCTGCAATAAGAGAGAATATAAAGTGATATAAACGTGAGATACAACAGTGAGATATAACATGAGATACAACAGTGAGATATAACGTGATATAACTGTGGGAAATAAACTGATATAACGTGAGATATAAAGTGATATAACGTGAGATATAAAGTGATTTAACATGAGATGTAAAGTGATATAATGTGAGATAAAGTGATATAACGTGAGATATAAAGTGAGATATAAAACGCCATATAGAGCAATATAAAGTGATACAGCATGATATATGAATTGCAATTAATATAGGCAGGTAATGCAGAGATTTTTCTCTCATTTATGAATTATATGTAATGGCATAAGTGCCACTGCTATATAGTGTTGTATATCTTACAATACTCTTGGATATGCCTGTTTTAAACACACTTCGTAGAATGTGTTGTTGCTGTAATGGTACTGACGTGAGTTTAGAGAAGAATCAGTTGGCTCCTCCTGAGGGGACGCCTAATAGGGAAATGTATATTAAAAATTGTATTTCTTCTATAATGTACAGCACGTTATGGAATAAATATACTAGTAAGGATCCTGAGTTGCGTTGGCCTTTACATGGGTCATTTGATCTTAAAAAGATTCAGTATGTGGAACAATGTATGTTTAAACGTAAAAGTCGACAAGACATGTTTGACTGTGTACGAATGTGGGAGAAAGAAGCGTGTCAGAGAGTGAGATGGGAGCAAGCTTTGAAAGAACAACGCGAAAGCATTCACGCGAAAGCACTGAAACTCAAAAATAAAGAAATGCAGGAAATAAAGGAGAGGGAGAATAGAGAGTGCCTTTTGCAGGTAAATGGCCAATACTCTGTTCGGCGCCCCCTCCTTAATAAACCACAGGATGATTCAATTTTGTTGGATCGTCCTCCACCTCCATATCCTTTTCCTTCTCCCCTTACTGACTCTGATGGTGGTGATCCTTCTACGGATCAGGATAAGTTAGGATCTGATTCTGCGCGAGAGACTCGCTCTATGCTGACCGATGAGCGTGCGGCTGAACTTAGATCTGCTTCCCGTAAAGTTGCTTGTAATACTCTTTCCAACCAGAAATATTACAGGATGTAGAAAAATGGCAAGGGAACAAGTATATTTTGCGGAAGTATTTGCCAAAGACATAATTGAACAGTTTAGGAAGCAATCCACAGAGTTAGAGCCTGATGATATAGCAACAGATTGTAAGCAGTTGTGTGATGGTCTTTTTCTCTCCTCTCAGGTGGCTGACTTAATTAAAAGTTTGGTTAAACATTTGCGAGAAGAGCAAAAGGCAGCTACTGCAACTGCACAAACACTTCAGACCACCATGATGCAGTCTGACGCCTCAAGGACAAATAAGGATGTTGCAGTTCATGCAAAATCCATGTATGAAGCCGCTCCTTTGTATGTTCCTTCTAAGGGTGCTGGGACAAGTGATGAAAAAGATTCCACTGATGTGAAGGGTTACTTTATTTATAACTGTGTTTATACTCCATGGAGTCGAGCAGATGTCATGGCTCTTAAAGCAGCTTTGCCCGATCCGCATGAATATCCAGCTGTTTTTTACGAGGAAGTTGAAGGAGCTATTAGTTCTTGTATCATGACCTTAGCTGATATTGACATGTTTTTTGGGTTTATTTTACCCCCTGATATGTGGAGAACTATTCGTAGAGTCAATGGCCATTCAACTCTTGTGGATGTTTCGAAGGAGCTTGAAAGGATTAATGCGGAAAGGAAACCTGCGCAGAAACCGCACAAATTGATTTTAGATATTCCAAAGGCCATCGTAGATAAATTGAAAACCCTCATTCCTCCTAAAAAGATAGATTGGACTGTTTTAGCATCCTGTAAGCAAAAGGCAGATGAATCGGTCTCCGATTTCTTTACACATTTTGAGGTGGCATTCCACGACTTTAGTGGCCAGTCATTGACAGATGACACAGGCAGGCATCTGTTTGTCGACAAATTTGTCGCAAATATGTTGCCAGTAATAGCTAGTCACCTACAAGCCAGCGAAGGTTTGAGGACTACGTCCTCCCCCATCTTCCTCCTGACTATGGCTCAGTATTATGCACGGCAGGAATTAGAAGCTATGGGTAATGAGGATAAAAAACAAGGAGGTGAAAAGAAAGGTTATGAAGGCCTGGGTTTATGGTCCCTCTTATGATAATAGTGGTTGAGGCTGCCGTGCAATGTACCGCCCTGGTTTACCCCCTTTTGAAAAGTTACTTTGCCTGCTGATCAGTGCGCTTATTGCAGGGAGACCGGCCATTGGGCTTATGAGTGTCCTCATTGGCGTCCTTTACAGTATCAGCATGGTCGGGGACAAATGAGAGGCCGCCCAGGGACCCCAGAATGCAGGGGAGGTATGGATGATAGTGCTAGATTTGAGGCTGGTGGGCGTCCTCCGACTCCTTCAAATACGTTTGATAGACGTAATCAATACCAAATGTCTGACTATTTTAATCTGGATTTACAGGGCTCCGCTTATGCATAGGACTGCCTAGGATGGGATAAGGAATCAGTTGAAGTCCCAGTAGATCAGAAGGGTCCCTATTTCCACGCACATGTTTTGGGTTCTAGTGATCGGTTTCTGGTTCATACTGGAGCTACTCGTAGCGCCTTGTCTTAACAATTGGTTCCAAGGGCTCCCCTGTCTTGCTCCAGACAATACCACCACCACCAATTCCAGTATCACTAATACCACCACCACCACCATTTCCAACATCACCAATTACACCACCACAAATACCACCACCATCAATTCCAGTACCACCAAAACCATCACCACCACCAATTCTACCACCAATACCACCACCACCAATACCACTACCAATACTACCACTAATACCACCACCACCAGTACCACCACTAATACCACCAACAACACCATCAACACCAATACCACCACCACCAAACCACCATCACCAGCACCAAAACCACCACCAATACCATCAACATTAATACCACCATCACCAATACCATCACTACTACCAATACCACCACCACTAATCCACCACCACCACAAATCCCATACCACCACCACTAAAATACCAATAATACCACCTATACTACTACCACCAATACCACCAACACCACTAAAACAACCAATATCACCACCACCAACACCAATACCACCACCAATATCACCATCAAAGCACCACAGACAAAACCACCAGCACCAGCACCAATACCACCACCAATACTACCAATCTACCACCACCAATCCAATGCCTCCACAACTACAATAACAATAATACCACCGATACCACCAATACTACTACCACCAATACCACCAACAACACCACCAAAACAATCAATATCACCACCACCAATACCACCACCACCAATACCAATACAACCACCACTGATACCATCACCCACACAACTATCAATCCCACCACCACCACCAATATCACCACCAATACTACCAATACCATTCCCACCACTACCAATATCACCACCAATACTACCACCACCAATACCACCATCACCAATACTTCCACCAATGCCACCACCAATACCACCACCTCCGTCAAAACCAATATAACCACCACCACCGATATCCCCACCACCAATACGACCACCAATACCACCACCACCAATACCACCAACAAAACCACCACTGCCATCACCAATACCACCTCCACCAATACCACCACAACCAATACTGCCACAACCACCACCAATACCATCACGAATGCCACCACCAACAATACCACCACCAGTTCCACCACCACTATCAATACGACCACTACCAATACCACACCAATACCACCTCCACCAATTCCAATAGCACCAATACCATCACCACTACCAATTACACCACCAATACAACAAATACCAATACCACCACCACCAATACCACTACCAGTATCACCCCAAATACCACCACGACCAATACCACCAATACTCTCACAACCACCAATATCCTCACTGTCAATACCACTGCCTCCACCACCACCGATACCACAAGTACCTTCACCATCATTACCACCACCACCAATACCACCACCACCAATACCACCACCACCAATACTACCACCAATACCACCACCAATACCACTACCTCCACCTCCATCACCACCAAAACCAACAACACCAATACTAATACTCCCACCACCAATACCACCAGCACCAATACCACCACCGCCAAAACCACCAGTACCAATACCACCATCAATACCATCACCAACAATACCACCACCACCACCAATACCTCTACCGCCACTAATACCACCACAACCAATCCACCACCACCACCAAATTACCAAAAATGCCACCAATACAACTACTACCAATTCCACCAAAACAACCAATATCATCACCACCACCAATATCACCACCACCAATGCCACCACCAATACCACCATCCCCAAGACTATCAATCCCACCACCTCCACCACCACAGTGGAGGGGTGTGGCTCACTGGTTAGAGGTGGCAGACCCGGAAGCAGAGAACGGCCCGGGACCAGGGTTCAATTCCCGACGCGGCAGGGTTTTGGACCATGGTCAGCGGACTCGATAATTCTCGCCTCGGTGCCTACTCTAACCAGGGATCACACTCGGCAACTCTGGGCATTAGCTTGCCTCATCTCTACAACGGCCCCCCACATTCACTGGGGATGCCTGGTTTCACCTTGGATATACCCAGTAGGGACCATCTCACAGGGATAGCCAGGACGTGTTCCCCAGCGGTCTACAGCGCCACGACACCTCAGGGCAGCAGTGCGCTTTACAAGACACATACATCACATTACAATACAACCAATACCACCATCAGTGCTACCACCACCATAAATAGCACCACCAATACCACCTCTAACACCACCACCATTAATTTTACCACCAATACCACCACTAATACCACCACCTACATCCCAACCAATATAACCACCATCACCAATACCCCCAGCACCAATACCACCACCAGCAATACCACTACCAATACCACCACCACCACCTATATCCCAACCACCAATACCACTACTACCAATACCATATCCAGCAATACCACCACTACCAAAACCACCACGACCAATAACACCACCATCACCAATACCACCACCATCACCAAACCAATACCACCACCCCCACAATACGAATACTAGCACCAATACAACCAAGACCAATGCCACCAACACCACCACCAATTCAACCAATACCACCACCATCAATACCACCACAACCACCAATACCACCACCACCACCAATGCCACCTCCACCACCATAAATCACTGAGGACCTCCAGAACTCCAAACAAACCTGCCGAAAGCTAGAAAAGAAATGGCACTGTGAACAGACTCCAGACAGCTACCCAGGCCACAAGAAATCCAACTGCACACACCATCACCTCATCATATCTGCCAAAAGGGCCTCCTTCAAAGACTGCCTAGACAACAACGCTCACAACAGCAAAGAGCTCTTCAACATCATGAAGGAACTCTCCAACCCCAGCTCCAACACCGACATCCCACATTCGCAATACCTGTGTGACTCCCTCACCACCTTCTTCCATAGAAAGATTACAGGCATCGACGACCGCTTCAAATTCACGACCGCCCCGACAGCCACTGAGACCTCCGTCCCAGTGGCCACCATCCACACAGATCCCCTACTCTCCTGGACTAACATAAACAACGACAACATCACCTCATCATATCTGCCAAAAGGGCCTCCTTCAAAGACTGCCTAGACATCAATGCTCACAACAGCAAAGAGCTCTTCAACATCATGAAGGAACTCCCCAACCCCAGCTCCAACACCAACATCCCACCTTCACAATACATGTGTGACTCCCTCACCACCTTCTTCCATAGAAAGATTACAGACATCGACGACCGCTTCAAATTCACGACCGCCCCGACAGCCACTGAGACCTCCGTTCCAGTGGCCACCATCCACACGGATCCCCTGCTCTCCTGGACAAACATAAACAACGACAACACCATCAAAATCATGAAAGCCATCCACTCCGGGTCTCCATCCTACCCATGCCCACACCACATCTTCAACAAAGCTAGCACCATCATCACACCCCATCTCCAGAAAGCCATCAACATCTCCTTCGAGACCGAGACCTTCCCAGAGAGCCAGAAGCATGCATAAAACGCCTTACTCAAAAAACCCAAGTCTGACCCTAAGGAACTCAAGAACTTCTGGCCCATCTCCCAGCTCCCGTTCCTGGCGAAGTTCATCAAGAAGACCTTTAACAGACAACTGGGCCACTACCTCGAGTTAACAGCATCCTGGACCCGTCCGAGTCTAGGTTCTGCAGCAACCATAGCACCGAAACTGCCCTCATCGCTACCGCCGATGATATCAGGACCCTGCTGGACAATGGCAAAACCGCAGCCCTCATCCTCCTGGACCTGTCAGCCGCCTTTGACACTGTCTGCCACCCCACCCTACGCACACGCCTCCACGACGCAGAGATCAGCAAAACAAACCTGAACTGGACCACCTCCTTCCTCCCCGGCAGAACCCAGAGTGTCCGTCTCCCCCTTTCCGCTCTAAAGCCACAGAGATCATCTGCAGCGTACCCCAGGGCTCATCCCTCAGCCCGACATTGTTCAACATCTACATGGCATCGCTAGCCCACGTCGCCCAACTGCACGACCTCAACATCATCTCCTATGCCGACGATACCCAGGTGATCCTCTCCCTCACCAAGGACCCCTTCACTGCCAAAACCAACTTCCACCAAGGTATGAAAGCCGTTGCCAAGTGGATGAAGAACAGCCGTCTGAAGCTAAACTCGGACAAGATGGAAGTCCTCATCCTCGGCTCCACCACCTCGTCCTGGGATGACTCTTGGTGGACGACCGCACTGGGAACCGCACTAACACCCACCGACCACGCACGTAACCTAGGGTTCATCCTCGACTCTACTCTCTCCATGACAAAGCAGGTCAATGCTGTCTTGTCCTCCTGCTTCAACACTCTCTGCATGCTCTGCAAGATCAACAGGTGGATCCCAACTGAAACAAGAAAAACGGTCAACCAGGCACTTGTCTGCAACAGGTTGGACTACGGAAATGCCCTCTACGCAGGAGCCTCGGCCAAACTCCTGAAACTACTTCAGCGCATTCAGAACGCCTCTGCACGCCTGATCCTCGACATCACTCGCTGCAGACACATACACACCCCACCTGAGAGACCTGCACTGGCTCCCCATCAACAAAAGGATCATCTTCAAGCTTCTCACCCACACCCTCAAGTCACTCCACAATACCGGACCAGCATACCTCAACAGATGACTCACCTTCCTTCCACACCCCCAACCGCCAGCTCCACTCCGCCAACCTCGCCCTTGCCACCGTCCCCCGCATCCAAAGAGCGACCTCCAGCGGCAGATCATTCTCACACCTCGCCGCCAAGACCTGGAACACCCTCCCCATCAAACTATGGAAGACCCAGGACCTGCTAACCTTCAGAAGGCTATTCGAGCAGTAGCAGCACCCCCCCCCCAGATCCATGAGACCCCCATGGGTGAGTAGTACGCTTTACAAATGTCCTTATTGATTGAATTCCACCACCACCAACACCAAAAATACCACCACCACTAACTAATACCACCATCACCACACATTCCGCCACCACAAAGTCTAATATCTCCAAATCCACCACCACCACCAATACCACCACCACCAGAAACCAAACAAGACCACCACTACCAATTCCAATATCACCAATACCGTCACCACCACCAATTTTACCACCAATACCACCACTGACTATATCACCACCACCACCAATTCCAATATCACCAATACCACCACCACCAATACTGTGGAAAATTGACAGCGTTAGAATTTGGCTGAAGCCAAGTTGTTTCCGGCAGCCATTTTGTCTGCCATGTGATCACCACGTGCTGCTTCCTTCTTCACTGTCATTTATCCTTGTGCTCTGTTTAAAGGACTGGCTATACTTAGACTCTGCTACTCTCCACACGCACAGAGGAATGTGTAACTGTCCATACATCTGTTTTTAGTCTGTAACTGTCAGGTTGTTTCTACCGGAGTCAGCAACTGCTGGCTCCTCCTTTACTGTTGAGTGTGCCTTTCAATATGACCATCTATGTATGTAACTCTCCTATCTGTGCTTGTATCGCCCTCTTTTGAGCCCCTGTGTGGGTATAAAAGACCCATGGTTCTTCTAATCCTTGTGCTACTTCATTCACTACCGAAGGGTGTTGTGTGAATGTAGTTCCACCTCATGAGGTTTAATAAATCTCTCCTTTAACCTTTCAGCTTCCATGCCAAATTCTATTTACTTGTCTGAGGACTTGCGTGCAGAGAAGGGCAAACCCCTAGCACTAGTAGGCCTGGCTGAGGCCCACTTTTACAAATTGGCGCCCACCTAAGCGGGGCTCATCAGCGAATAGGAGTGGTCGAAATGGAGGATTGGAATCCCGCTGCGGACTATCGGTGCCCGAGGAGTCCCGCGTCTTGGCAACATCTGCATTTTTTCCTCTCTTCCTGATCTGACCCTCCGGTGGTGCCGGTCCTCAACTGAGATCTCTTCTGGTGTTCGCCGTGCAGAGACCATTTGGTCAATTCAAAACTTGGCAGTTGGAATCTGGAGACCTATGCTCGGTAAGGTCATGTGTGAGACAGTGAGGAAAGTGCGCCGGCTGCAATATGTGAGAATATAAAGTGATATAAACGTGAGATACAACAGTGAGATATAACATGAGATACAACAGAGAGATATAACGTGATATAACTGTGAGATATAAAGTGATATAACGTGAGATATAAAGTGATATAACGTGAGATATAAAGTGATATAACGTGAGATAAAGTGATATAACGTGAGATATAAAGTGAGATATAAAACGTGATATAGAGCAATATAAAGTGATACAGCATGATATATAAATTGCAATTTATATAGGCAGGTAATGCAGAGATTTTTCTCTCATTTATGAATTATATGCAATGGCACATTTTGTGTTAAGTGCCAATGCTATATAGTGTTGTATATCTTACAATACTCTTGGACATGCCTGTTTTAAGCACACTTCGTAGAATGTGTTGCTGCTGTAATGGTACTGACGTGAGTTTAGAGAAGAATCAGTTGGCTCCTCACGAGGGGACGCCTAATAGGGACATGAATATTAAAAATGGTATTTCTCCTATAATGTACAGCACGTTATGGAATAAATATACTAGTAAGGATCCTGAGTTGCGATGGCCTTTACATGGGTCATTTGATCTTAAAAAGATTTAGTATGTGGAACATTGTATGTTTAAACGTAAAAGTCGACAAGACATGTTTGACTGAGTACGAATGTGGGAGAAAGAAGCGTGTGAGAGAGTGAGATGGGAGCAAGCTTTGATAGGGAAAGAACAACGCAAAAGCATTCACTCAAAAGCACTGGAGCTCAAAAATAAAGAAATGCAGGAAATAAAGGAGAGGGAGAATAGGGAGCGCCATTTGCAGGTAAATGGCCAATACTCTGTTCGGTGCCCCCTCCTTAATAAACCACAGGATGATTCAATTTTGTTGGATCGTCCTCCACCTCCATATCCTTTTCCTTCTCCCCTACTGACTCTGATGGTGGTGATCCTTCTACGGATCAGGATAAGTTAGGATCTGATTCTGCGCGAGAGACTCGCTCTATGTTGACCGATGAGCGTGTGGCTGAACTTAGATCTGCTTCCCGTGAAGTTGCTTGAAATACTCTTTCCACTCCTGAAATATTACAGGATGAAGAAAAATGGCAAGGGAACAAGTATATTTTGCGGAAGTATTTGCCATAGACGTAATTGAACAGTTTAGGATGCAATCCACAGAGTTAGAACCTGATGATATAGCAACAGATTGTAAGCAGTTGTGTGATGGTCTTTTTCTCTCCTCTCAGGTGGCTGACTTAATTAAAAGTTTGGTTAAACTGCGTGCTGAGACACTCCGTTTGCAAGAAGAGCAAAAGGCAGCTGCTGCAACTGCACATACACTTCAGACCACCATGATTCAGTCTGACGCCTCAAGGACAGATAAGAATGTTGCAGTTCATGCAAAACCCATGTGGGAAGCCGTTCCTTTGTATGTTCCTTCTAAGGGTGCTGGGACAAGTGATGAAAAAGATTCCACTGATGTGAAGGGTTACTTTATTTATAACTGTGTTTATACTCCATGGATTCAAGCAAATGTCATGGCTATTAAAGTAGCTTTGCCCGATCCGCGTAAATATCCAGCTGTTTTTTACGAGGAAGTTGAAGGAGCTATTAGTTCTTGTATCATGACCTTAGCTGATATTGACATGTTTTTTGGGTTTATTTTACACCCTGATATGTGGAGAACTATTCGTAGAGTCGATGACCAGGCAACTCTTGTGGATGTTTGGAAGGAGCTTGAAAGGATTGATGCGGAAAGGAAACCTGAGCAGAAACCGCACAAATTGATTTTAGATATTCCAAAGGCCATCGTAGTTAAATTGAAAACCCTCATTCCTCCTAAAAAGATAGTTTGGACTGTTTTAGCACCCTGTAAGCAAAAGGCAGACAAATTGGTCTCCAATTTCTTTACACATTTTGAGGCGGCATTCCACGACTTTAGTGGCCAGTCATTGACAGATGACACAGGCAGGCATCTGTTTGTCGACAAATTTGTCGCAAATATGTTGCCAGGAATAGCTAGTCGCCTACAAGTCAGCGAAGGTTTGTGGACTACGTCCTCCCCATCTCTCTCCTGACTATGGCTCAGTATTATGAACAGCAGGAATTAGAAGCTAAGGGTAATGAGGATAAAAAAACAAGGAGCTGAAAAGAAAGGTTATGATGGCCCAGGTTTATGGTCCCTCTTATGATAATAGTGGTTGAGGCTGCCGTGCAATGTACCGCCCTGGTGTACCCCCTTTTTCCCTAGTTACTTTGTCTGCTGATCAGTGCGCTTATTGCAGGGAGACCGGCCATTGGGCTTATGAGTGTCCTCATTGGCGTCCTTTACAGTATCAGCGTGGCCGGGGACAAATGAGAGGCCGCCCAGGGAACCCAGGATGCAGGGGAGGTATGGATGATCGTGCTAGATTTGAGGCTGGTGGGCGTCCTCCGACTCCTTCAAATACGTTTGATAGACGTAATTGATACTAAATGTCTGACTATTTTAATCTGGATTTACATGGCTCCGCATATGCATTGGACTGCCTAGGATGGGGTAAGGAATCAGTTGAAGTCCCATTAGATCAGAAGGGTCCCTATTTCCACGCACATGTTTTGGGTTCTACTGATCGGTTTGTGGTTCATACTCGAGCTACTCGTAGTGCCTTGTCTTAACAATTGGTTCCAAGGGCTTCCCTGTCTGGCTCAACCATTACATCGATTGGTTTAGTTGGACACCTTCCCTTAGCCCATTGTCACAACCACTTGCATTCCATGTTGATAAATGTACTGCTCCATGTCCATTTCTCCTTTCCCCTAACACACCAGACATTATTGTGGGTCTTAATATGCTTAAGTATTTTAGGGCTATGATACGTTGTTCCCCAGAAGGTGTTTGTGTTATTTTGAATGATAACTACCCAGTGATTGAGTAAAACCTGTGTTATTAGAGAGGATATTGCATTGGCTTACCTCCCTAGTACTTTGTGTGCCACTTCGGACACTGATGTAGGGCAAATGGTTATCCCACCAGTGCATATTAGTGTCAAGGAGGGTGCTTTGTTGCCACAATTGCCTCAATACAAAATTTCTCAAGAAGGTGAAGAAGCACTTGTACGCATAGTTGTTGATCCGATTGAAGTGGGAGTTGTGGAAGAAGTCCCTTACAATGTTTGCAATAGTCCTATTCTGCCTATCTTGAAGAAAGACACTGATACTAAGATTTACAGGTTCATCATTGATTTACGAGAGGTTAACAAGATTGTAGTACCACAATACCCGGTGGTTTCTAATATTACGACACTCCTTACCATGGTTCCTCCACCAACCACCACCTTTTCTGTGGTCGATTTAAAGAACGCTTCCTTTTCAATTCCTACTCACCCTAACAGCCAATATTTTCTCAGTTTCACTTTGAATAATCGATCGTACATATTCTGTAGAGTTCCCCAGGGATACACAGAGAGTCCTAGTATTTTCAGCCAAGTATTGAAAAGACAGCTTGATTATTTCCCTTTGCCCATAGGAGTGGCTTTCATACAGTATGTTGATGACATCTTGTTGGCAGCTGATATGCCTGAACAGTGTGAAGAAGGTACACTGCCTTTGCTTTCATTTCTTGCATCACACCATCATAAAGTATCACAAAAGAAATTGCAGTATTGTAGACCTAAGGTGACTTATTTAGGTTACCTTCTGCCTAAGGAGGAACATGCACTCACACCAGATCCCATTCAAGGTATTTTGGACACACCAGTGCCCTGTACTCAGAAAGATGTCTGTGCATTCATTGGTTTTACTTCTTTTTGTAGGAAATGGATATTAGGGTTTTCCTATATTGTTAAACCCCTGTTGGCTCTTTTGACTAAAGTACCCCAATGCCCCTTCAATGGACGACTGAATGCCAGAATGCTTTCCAACAATTGCAATAAGCCCTTTGTTCTGCACCAGTATTAGGCACTCCGGATTATACCAAGGCTTTTACACTCTATGTACAAAAGAGAGATGGTTGGGCGCTTTCAGTGTTAGTACAGACACACAGTGATAAGCAGCGTCCATGTGCATATTTTTCAGCTGTTCTCGATCCAGCTGCCCGTGTATTGCCTGGGTGTTTTCGCTCTTTTGCAGCAGCAGCTGTGTCTAGCAGCAGAGTGAAGGGATAGTTTTGTCACACAAACTATTGGTGTTAGTAAGGCATGCAGTTGAAGTCCATCAGAACCAAACCAAAACGCAGCAGTTAGCTAGTGCTCGATTGACAGGATATGAATTAACACTCTTGGCCCCTCACATCACTTTAAAAAGGTGTTCAACCTTGAATCCAGCTACTTTGTTGCCATATTCAGTGACATATTCTCAGTCACAGAATTCTCATGATTGTATATTCCTGACTGAGGAACAGACAAAGGGATGTGTCGATGTGCAAGACACGCCCCTTTCGAGTGTTGATGGGGAACTATGGGTTGATGGGTCCTGTTTGAAGATATTAGATGGCACAACGTCAGCTGCATATGCAATTACCACACTTTAGACGGTAGTTGAAATAGCTCGTATTACACAGAAGTCATCTCAGGCAGCTGAGCTGATAGCTTTGACACGAGCGTGTGAACTTGTCTGTGAACATTTATACAGATAGCCACTATGCTTTCGGAGTGGCTCATGATTTTGGGCTACTCTGGAAGGACAGGGGCTTTCTTACATCCCACGGGCTGCAAGTAATGCATGGAGAATTAGTACACAACCTCTTGACTGCTTTGACATATCCAAAGAGAATAGCAATTGTTGAATCTAGCGCACGCAAGATAGTAACTGATAAGATAGGACAAGGCAATGCTTTTGCAGATCACACAGCCCTTGAAACTGCCATGCAGCGAAGCACCACATCTATATATGCAGTGAAGTTGCAGGCTGAACGCTGGCATGATACCAGACAGGAAGTGCTAGACATGCAAAGATCTGCTTCTGCAGAAGAAATTGAGCAATGGTCTAAGGAGGGAACATTGGACGATGATGGCTGTTGGTGAAATAAAGAGATGAGCAAGTGGAGATTGCCTGCAGCCTATTTACAACATATGATTCATATGGCACATGTTGGACCCTCCTCGATAACAAAATTTCTCACGCAAGTCTGGGAGCATCTAGAAATTGCCGGCAAATCTAAAAAGATGGTGCAGTCTTGTCTGATTTGTCTTCAGCATAATCCTGGTATAGGGACACAAACTCCTACTGGAGGGTTTGCTACTCCAACTGCACCTTTTGAAGTTTTCCAAATGGATTACATCCAGCTTGAGTGTTGTAACAACCTAAAGTACATTTTGATAGTGGTATGTGCCTTCAGTAAATGGATAGAGGCATACCCTATGAAGGACAATACAGCTCTCACTACAGCAAAGGTGCTTTGGAAGGAATTCTTCCCTAGATTTGGTGTTTGTAAATTTTTGTGGACCCCATTTTATTTGGCAAGTTGTCAAGCATGTCCTGAAGGGATTAGGGATCAAGCAGAAATTTCATGCTGCTTTCCATCCACAATCAGCAGTGCTAGTGGAAAGGTATAATGCCACACTTAAATTGAAACTGGCTAAAATACAGGCTTCTATGTCTTTGAAATGGCCTGATGCACTACCCTTAGCACTGTTGTCCATTATATCAGTGCGACATTCGCGATCTGGTCTTACGCCATATGAGGTGGTATTCGGAAGGCCTATGAACATTTGGGGAATTCCTAAACAACTCCCCATACATGATGTACCATGTGTATTGACAAGTGACTACCTATCACAGTTGACTGGCAGTTTGATTTCTATTCATCAACAGGTTCGAGAAGCTCTTCCTAAAAGGTCTGCAGGTGAAGGCCATGGACTCTGGCCTGGAGACCAAGTGATGATCCGGTCGTTCCAGAGGTCGAGCAGCTTGGATCCAAGGTGGCGCAGCCCGGAACAGGTACTCCTTTTGACGAGAACTGTGGTTCAAGTGACGAATAGGAGGAACTGGGTGCATTCCACCCACTGCAAGAAAGTGCTGTCTACCTTGGTGGATCCTGCTGCCTTGATCGACCATTGAGACATCCTGGATATGGAGAGAGGCCAGCCAAGCCATATCACCTGACAAACCTGAGGATGTCTTCTCGGACCACACGATCGCTGGTGTATCCCAATACCAACTGAGACCCTGGAAAGAACCTTCATTGTTGAAAAAGACTGGTTGAGCTACCGTCGTGGGTTTGTGAAAGGGAGCTGATGTGACAAGGGAGGGATCAGTCCTACATAGTGACACCCGTCTTGACCCTCAGTGAAGAAATCAATGGCTGCCCAGGACTTTCGAACTCCAACGATTATTTCAGCGACTAAGGGCCAGATGTAGGAGCCCTAATACCGGTCGGTAACAGCAGAATTCGGCCGTTACTGACCGGTATTAGGGTTTTCTGATGTAGGGGGCCTATATTTTACCGATTCTGTAAATTTACCGAATCGGTAAATTTACAGAATCGGTAAAATACCGAATCGGTATATTTACTGTTGAGTGTGCCTTTCTGTATGACCATCTATGTATGTAACTCTCCTATGTGTGCTTGTACCACCCTCTTTTGAGCCCCTGTGTGGGTATAAAAGACCCATGGTTCTACTACTCCTTGTGTTACTTCATACATTACCAAAGGGTGTTGTGTCAATGTAGTTCCACCTCCTGAGGTTTAATAAATCTTTCCTTTAACCTTTCAGCTTTCTATTTACTAATTTCTATTTACTTGTCTAAGGACTTGCGTGCAGAGAAGGGCGAACGCCTAGCACTAGTACTCCTGGCCCACTCCTACAATACCACCACAACCATTTCCAGTTTCACCAAAACCATCACGACCACCAATACCACCAATAATACCACTACCAATACCACCACTAATACCCCCACCACCAGTATCACCACCACCAGTACCACCACTAATACCACCAACACCAATACCACCACCACCAATAGCACCACCGCAAAACCACCATCACCAGCACCAATACCACCACCAATACCATCACCACTAATAACCACCACCACCAACGCCATCACCACCACCAATACCACCAATACCACCACCACCAATCCACCACCACCACCACCAATCCAATACCACCACCATCAATACCACCAATACCACCAACAACATCACCAAAGCAACCAATATCACCACTACCACTACCAATACCACCAAAACCAATACCACTACCACCACCATTTTCCAATACCTCCACCCCCACGACTATCAATCCCACCAGCTCCACCAGCACCAATATAACCACCAATACAACCAATACCACTACTACCACCAATATCCCCACCAACAATACCACCACCAACAATACTACCACCAATACCACCACCTCCATCACAGCCAATATCGCCACCACCACCAATACCCCCACCATCAATACCACCACCACCAATAACACCACCACCAAAACCATCACTGCCAACACCAATACCACCTCCTCCAATACCACCACTACCAATACCACCACAACCAATACCAAAACCAACACCATCACCTATACCACCAATGCCAACACCACCAATCCAATGCCACCACCACCACCACAATACCAACACCAGCACCAATACTACCAACACCAATACCACCAACACCACCACCAATACAACTAATACTACAACCAATACCAATACCACCAATACCACCACCACTATAAATCCCACCACCTCCAACACCACCAATACAACCAATACCACCACCACCACTGTTACCACCACCACCAATACCACCATCAATACTACACCACCACCAATACCACCACCATCAATACCACCAACACCGCCATAGCCAGTACGACAACCACTAATACTGACACCACTGCCAATACCACCAGAATCAATACTACCACCACTAATACCACCACCACCAATACCACTACCACCAACAATACCACCACCACCAATACCACCAATTCTGATATCACCAATACCACCACCACCAATACCACCAGCACTTATACCACCACCAATACCACCACCACCAATACCACCAGAATCCACCAATACCACCACCACCACCAGTTCCAATATCACCAATAATATCACCAACAATTCTACAACCATTAACACCACCACCAATATCACCACCACCACCAATTCCAATATCACCAATACCACCACCACCAATACCACCCCATCCAATTCAAGTATCAACGAAACCATCACCTTCACCAACTTTACCACCAATACCACCAGCACCAATACCACTACCAATACCACCACTAATACCACCGCCACCAGTACCACCACCAATACCACCACCACCAATACCACCAATATTATCACCACCAACAGTATCAACATCAATACCACCACCCCCAATACCACAAATACCATCACCACCAATACCACCACCACCAATAAGACCAATACTATCTCCTGCAATACCACCACCACCATTACCACCACTAATACCTCCACCACCAATACCACCACCATCACCTATACCACCACCACCAATTCCAATAGTACAAATACCATCACTACCACCAATTCCACCACCACCAACTCCACCACTAATACCACCACCACCAATACAACCACCACAAGTACCACCACCCCCACCACTATACATCCCACCACCACAAATACAACCACCACCAATACCACCACCACCAATACCACCACCACCAATACTACCACCACCACCAATACCACTACCACCAATTCCAATAGCACCAATACCATCACCACCACCAATCCCACCACCAATACCACCACCACCGTCAATACCAGCAACAATACTACCACTAATACCACCACTAACACCATCAATACCGTAACCAGTACCAGCACTAATACCACCACCACCAATACCACCAATACTATCACAATCACCAATATCACCCCCGCCACCACCACCAATACCAAAAATATCAGCACCACCAATCCAATACTAATACCACCAATACCACCACCAATCTCACCACCACAAATACCACTACCAATACCACCACCAACAATAACACAACCACCAATAATACCACCAATACCACCACCAATACCACCACTTCAATCACCACTACCACCAACACCAATATCCCCACCACCTATACTACCACCAAAACCATCACTGCCAATACCACCACCCCCAGTACCACCACCAATACCACCACCACCAATCCACCACCACTACCAATCCAATACCACCACCACCACCAAAATACTAATATCACTACCACCAATACCACCAACACAACCACTAATACCACCACAAACGAATACCACCAACACAAATACCAATACCACAACCAATACCACCACCCTACCACTATCAATCCTACCTCCATCACCACCAATAAAATCAATACCACCACTAATAATTCCACAACCAATACCACCTCCACCACCAATACCACCACCACAAATAGCACCACCACCAATACCACCATTGTCAATACGACCAACACTAATACAATACCACCACCACCAATACCACTGCAGATACCACCACTACCACCAATACTACCACCGCCATCACCTATACCACCATCAATACCACCATCAAAATACCAATATCACAACCACCAATACAACCGATACCACCACCAAAATTACCACAAGACAAACACCAATACCACCACTAATACCACAACCAATACCACCACCCTACCACTATCAACCCTACCTCCATCACCACCAATACAACCAATACCAACACCAATAATTCCACCACCAGTACCACCTCCAACACCAATACCACCACCACCAATACCACAATTGTCAGTATGACCAACACCAATCCAATGCCACCACCACCAATACCACTCCACTAGAGAATCATTCCCTAAGATCCAACCTAAGTACAGTGGGGGTTACTGAGGGCTTTGAAGGTTCAAATACGCTTCAGTGGGTAAACTCTTTTATCCATCAAAATGTATTACCAGAGTTCAAGGGGGACTTAACTATTATGAGAGCTCATCGGGTTCCGGCACAGAGATTTGCAAACTCAACCTTCCCCAGAACTATCTTGATGAATTTTGCAGATTACAGGATCAATGAAAAAATTCTATCTAATGCATTCCATAAGAGACAATTTTCAGTTACTGAGACAATTAAATATAGAATTTTTTCTGATGTGACTGCCACATAAGCATGGGCGGAAAATCCGTTTCGCTGGCGGATTTTGCGGATTTTCTGTAAATTCGCGAGCAGCGGATTTTATGGCTTGCTCGCACTGTTCGCGTGAGTTCACGGCTTCCCAGTACAACTTCGCGCCCCGCAAATAAGCGCTAAATTGCAGAAATACGATCTTAGCAAAACTGAAACTACTTACCAGGTTCAAAAGTTCAGGCTCATCATTAGTAGCCATTTCCTGTAGTGCTTCCTGAGGGGCCCCTCCAGAGTTCAGTTGCCAGTTGCAACTATTATGTGACCCTGCTCTGAACCTCAGAATAGTTACACATATGCCACAAAGGTCCTGAATTACAGCTAAGGGAGACAAGCAGGAGCCAGGCTGGAAGTTCAAATCCATTAATCAGCCCCTAATTCATTATTGTCAGTTGGGGCAGGGCAGGTGTTGTAACTAATTTTGCAACAATGAAAGCACTTAGCAAGTGCAAAAGATCACTAATCAGGAAGCACTAAGGAAGCAGGTGCCAGCTAAAAAAATATTCTGTGACACATTAATCAGCCCCAAATTAATTCAGGTCACTTGAGGCAGGGAAGGTGTGCTTTGCTTTGCCACAATAATGTACACTGACTGGACAACCAGAGGGTGCTGTGATGAAACAGAGGGTGGCATGGGTGGGCCAGAGGGTGGCATGAGTAGTCAGAGAGTGGCAGAGGTGACAGAGAGTGGCAAACACAAAAAAAAAAAAAAAAAAAATCCGCAAATTCGCGAGAATTTGCGGATTTTGCGGATTGCGAGATTCGCAAAATTCACCCATGCTTACTGCCACAGCAGCGGGCCGCAGGAAAGAATTTGTTAAAATCCTCCACCTCTTCAAATTGAATGGCGCACAAGCTTCAAAAGTCTTTGTGAAGGGAAAGTTTTACATGTTTTCTGACCTTGAGGAAACACAGTCTCTCCTCAAGGAGATCTCTTCAGAGGCAAAGGCTTGATTAGTATGTAGCAGTGTGTTGAATAGTGGTTGAGCTTGAGGAAAGTTTGTAAATAGGTTGCTTTCCTACTTGCTGAGGGCAAGTTTACTAGCTGGTTGAAATATGGGACACTATAAGAACTAGTGGGCCCTTACGGGTCGCGATAATGTTCTACTTATGTATGTGTTATGTGATTTGCTTGCTCTGCTTTGCTATCATAATAGTATCAGAATAGTATCAATTTCACTTTTTTGTCGAGGGGGGGTTGGGGGCCCATAGGGTCACACAGGGTGTGACAAGAAGACACCCAGGTTAGTAGGAAGGGGTGAAATGTGGCTTGCGTGGGGGGGTGGAAGATTCTACATTTCAGGGGGGGTGGGGGTTCACCAGGGGTAGGAGAGGGGGGGTTGGGGTGAACACAGTAAAAAGAGCAGGAGTCTTAGGCAGGGTCGGTACTTAATTCCGGATGTAGGAACTAAAGTTGAGAGAATTTTAAGATGGAAATAAATAAATGTAGTATCTTATCAGTTAATGCCAATGGCGTTTTCTACAAACAGAAATATGGTGTCTCAGAATCCCCATGTGTTATTTCTCCAAGAGACCCACCTAAAATCCAATGCCCCTAATTTATTTATTCCGAAATATTTTTCTCATCTGTTTTTTTCCGTCAGCTGGGGTTGCCCAGAGAGGTGTTGCTATTTACTTTTCCAGAAGACTATCTTGGGAAGTCTTAAAGATTCAAAGGGATCCTAAGGGGAGATGGTTATGGTTCATTGCTAGAATACAGGGGAAGGTTATGAATTTTGTGAACTATTATGGGCAGGTATCTGATGACGTGTCTAGCATCATAGGAATCAATGATCTTCTGAGGGGGGCTTCCGGGCAGCTTGTTTTGGGAGGAGACTTCAACTATACACAAGATTTAAAAAAAGATACCTCTAATAAAAATAAGAAACAACTAAAACCCAATACAAAAAAAGTTTTGGGCGCTTTAAAATCAGAATAACAACTCATAGAACCATGGCGCTCTATGAACCCAGATGGGGAATCCTTTACATGCTATTCGCATCGCTTCCGGACGGCATCCAGAATCGATTCTTTTTTATATCAAGATCCATTCTGACTCTAACCTCATCTATTGGGTGTAATCCCTTTTCTGATCACGGGAAGGTAGAGGTAGAAGTTAGTCTTGGAGTAGGAGGCAGGGATCATTCCAGGTGGCAGCTGGACCGTACCCTGCTCCAGAATCAGGATTGGGTGACTGGTTTTGGAGAATGGATTACGGAATACTTTAAAACCAATAATGACACAGCAGAACCATTTTCGGTTTGGGAGGGATTTAAGGCGGCAGCTCGCGGCCAGATAATATCCTATACATCTGTTCTGGCTAGAGAGAGGAGACAAAAAATATCTATTCTCCAAAAGGCTGTAGATAAAGAACATGCCCTACAGATTAGCCTACACCCGAATCATTTGGAGCAAGCAAAGGCCGAGTTAAGAGATTTCTTTATACTGGAAGAGATCAACAGCTCTAGAACCTTTCAGCAAAGGGTTTATGAGGATAACCAGTTGGTAGGGAAGCTCCTGGTTAACTCTGTGAGAAAAAGACAGGAATCTGCCTCGATAGTTAAAATAAGAGATTCTATGAATGGCCAAGAGATAGTGGACAATGACCTGATTCAATGGGCCATTTTGGAACACTTTGGTCGTATATACACTACTGAATATCTTGTGGGGGAAGACCAGATACAGGATTATTTCGCAAACATAGAAATTCCAAAGATCACGCCTAATCGGGCTACACAATTGGGGCTTGAAATTAGTACAGGGGAAATAGCAGATGCTATTAAAGTAACAGCAGGGGCGAAGGCTTGTGGGCAAGACGGGTTTCCAATTGAATTTTATAAAAAAAATGTAAAAGATCTATTGACTCCCCTTAAGAATTTATTTAATTATATTAAATGAGGAGGATTGATACCCGCGTTCTTTAAAGAAGCAACAATAACATCCTTCATTAAAAAAGATAAAAATCCAGAAGATATTAACTCTTATAGGCCTATTAGCCTTCTGAATTCAGACTATAAAATCCTAATGAAAATCTGGGCGCGTCGCTCTGTATATGCTGCGCAAGAAGTTATACACAGCGATCAGTCAGGATTCATAGCAGGCCATTCAATGGCTTCCAATACTGAATTTTTAATTCAGGCACTGGATTATTTTAATATCAATTCAACCCCAGCGTGAATTTTAATGGTCGACGCGGAAATAGCGTTCGACCTGGTAAATTGGGCAACCCTGTTTCATTCCCTTGCCCAATTCGGGTTTCCAGAGCAAGTGATCAAGATGCTGCGGAACATCTATCAAGGTGCTTCGGCGCAGGTTATAATAAACTCGAATAAGGCCGTTTCAATCAAAGTCAATCGAGGGACTAGGCAAGGGTGCCCTCTGTCTCCTTTACTTTTTACTTTTTTTATTGAGCCCCTAGTGATAAAAATTAGAAACAATCCTGCCATTTTTCCCCCTATCCGCGGGATGGGTAAGCTTAAGCTCTTCGCTGATGACATCATTCTTTATTTGAAGCCAAATAAAGAGAATATAGAAATCATATTAAGGGAATTTAAAGCATATGAACAAATAGGAGGTTACAAATAAATGCTAAGAAGACGGAGGTTCTCGCACTAAACACCAACCTCAGCCTTCTCCCATCTTGTTTACGTGTTCAGGCTGCAAGCCGGGACCCTATTAGATACTTAGGCATATATGTGACCTGGGAATATCATCAGCTTTATCTTCTCAACTATGTGAGAACAAAAAATAAGATTAAGAGTCTTCTCTCCCAATGGCTTTTACTCCCGCTCACCTTGATTGGCAGGGTATCTTTAATTAAGATGTCAATTTTACCCTTGTGATTATTTCTGTTCCAATCAAATTGAATTCTACTTTTTTTAAAGACATGGAAACTGTGATCAGAAGTTTTGTTTGGTGGGGGGAAAGCACCTAGGGTAAAGTGGTCCGTGATCCAACTCCCAGCTGAACTGGGGGGACTGTCTCTGCCACATTTTAAAACATATTATGAGGTAGCCTTTCTTGATATAGTGGCTGGTCTGATGGGTTAAAAAAACAATTGAGATAGCTTCTTCTTAGTAAAGATGATGCAAGAGGTTGACTCTGAAATCCAGGTATTTTTAAAGACTGCAAAGTTCCCAAAAAGGACAAGATATAAGACTCTGAAAGAATATTTATTTAGATTGTAGTCCTTTTTTAAGAAAAATCTTAGCTCCTCAGCCTCCCAGTTTTTAAGCCTACGAGAATGTTCTTAACTGGGCCTCCAAATTAGAAACACCCATATAATAAATTGGGAGTATTTGGGATTTTGGGAGTTAAGGCACAGTGGGGCATATTACCAAGCATGAGCGAAAAATATCGCTCAGCTTAGTTAGCGGCCGAAATTATATCGCAGAGCATCGACGATTTATATCGCTTAGGAGCCTTGATATTATCAAGGTTTATCTCATAAGTGATAAAAATCGGCTGAAATGCATGAATATCGCTGTAAAGTCAGCAATATTGATGCATTATCGAGCAAATGCTCTTAGCCATGTTATCCACCTACCATTGGATAACATGGCTAAGAACTGCTCAGGGGCAGGTGTTAGCTTTTGGAGATATTCGCGCTTAGCGCCAATATCTCCAAAAGTTGGTAATAGGAGATAGCGATGTTAGCGACTGTTTCCAGTCGCTAACATCTTGGCACGCCCTCACCACCCCTTGTTGTAAATATTTTTGTCCACCCTAAGCGTGGAAGGGTATTCTCAGATGTGAGACCCTTGCTCATTGCACCATCAGGATTCAAGCAAACCGGGCCGAAGACGGCTGTAATGCCAGAAACCGGTCCCCGGGAGCTTGTTTCCTTCCCAGTGTAAGAATTGGCTTTTGTAGTTTGGTTTGCCCTGTTCCCATCATGCACTGGGACAGGAACAGACTAATTTGCATACAGCCAGGTTCTGAAACTGGGATGGTGCAGTGAGCTAAAAAACGGTGTTGGATCTAGCCCTGATCTCTTGACTGGGTGAGAGCTTTCTGCTTAATTCAGAGACTCTGTCCCTCACCACCCCTTGTTGTAAATATTTTTGTCCACCCTAAGCGTGGAAGGGTATTCTCAGATGTGAGACCCTTGCTCATTGCACCATCAGGATTCAAGCAAACCGGGCCGAAGACGGCTGTAATGCCAGAAACCGGTCCCCGGGAGCTTGTTTCCTTCCCAGTGTAAGAATTGGCTTTTGTAGTTTGGTTTGCCCTGTTCCCATCATGCACTGGGACAGGAACAGACTAATTTGCATACAGCCAGGTTCTGAAACTGGGATGGTGCAGTGAGCTAAAAAACGGTGTTGGATCTAGCCCTGATCTCTTGACTGGGTGAGAGCTTTCTGCTTAATTCAGAGACTCTGTCCCTCACCACCCCTTGTTGTAAATATTTTTGTCCACCCTAAGCGTGGAAGGGTATTCTCAGATGTGAGACCCTTGCTCATTGCACCATCAGGATTCAAGCAAACCGGGCCGAAGACGGCTGTAATGCCAGAAACCGGTCCCCGGGAGCTTGTTTCCTTCCCAGTGTAAGAATTGGCTTTTGTAGTTTGGTTTGCCCTGTTCCCATCATGCACTGGGACAGGAACAGACTAATTTGCATACAGCCAGGTTCTGAAACTGGGATGGTGCAGTGAGCTAAAAAACGGTGTTGGATCTAGCCCTGATCTCTTGACTGGGTGAGAGCTTTCTGCTTAATTCAGAGACTCTGTCCCTCACCACCCCTTGTTGTAAATCTTTCTTGATATAGTGGCTGGTCTGATGGGTTCAAAAAACAATCGAGATAGCTTCTTCTTAGTAAAGATGATGCAAGAGGTTGACTCTGAAATCCAGGTATTTTTAAAGACTGCAAAGTTCCCAAAAAGGACAAGATATAAGACTCTGAAAGAATATTTATTTAGATTGTAGTCCTTTTTTAAGAAAAATCTTAGCTCCTCAGCCTCCCAGTTTTTAAGCCTACGAGAATGTTCTTAACTGGGCCTCCAAATTAGAAACACCCATATAATAAATTGGGAGTATTTGGGATTTTGGGAGTTAAGGCACAGTGGGGCATATTACCAAGCATGAGCGAAAAATATCGCTCAGCTTAGTTAGCGGCCGAAATTATATCGCAGAGCATCGACGATTTATATCGCTTAGGAGCCTTGATATTATCAAGGTTTATCTCATAAGTTATAAAAATCGGCTGAAATGCATGAATATCGCTGTAAAGTCAGCAATATTGATGCATTATCGAGCAAATGCTCTTAGCCATGTTATCCACCTACCATTGGATAACATGGCTAAGAACTGCTCAGGGGCAGGTGTTAGCTTTTGGAGATATTCGCGCTTAGCGCCAATATCTCCAAAAGTTGGTAATAGGAGATAGCGATGTTAGCGACTGTTTCCAGTCGCTAACATCTTGGCACGCCCACTTTGCATGTCATTTGTGATAAATATCAATGACATGCAAAGCGGGGCTCAAGATGGTCACTATCTCCTACTAGCTGTCGCTAACTGGTGTTAGCGACAGCTAGGTAATAGGGAGATAAAATTATCTCTGCTTTCTTGGCTTTTAAAGTCAAAAAAGCGGAGATAAACCCCCTTGATAATATGCCCCTTTGTTGTTCAGAATAGAATTATCACGTGGCAAGAAGTGCTGGCTAGAGCAAGTACTCCCTGGCGACCAACGTTTTTTGAATATTTACAAATTGTCCACTTTCTAAGAAGAGATATAGGTGGACTTCTCGAATCGACAAGTGAGATGATAACACTTCTGTATGAAGCTAAAATCACCGGTATAGGGAATTGGTACAAGAGGCTCCATTGTGATGGGCAATTAGCTATGATAGATCGCCATCTAGATAAAATAAGTAGCCTAACACAATGTTATTTAACACGCAAAGATTGGGAAACCGTAAGCTTGTTGGGCTATAAATCATTGCGTGCCGCTAATTTTAAGAGGATGGCTTTCCTGTCCTACTGGCTAGCGTATTGGACTCCGGAGGCACTTGGGAGAAGGTTCCCGGAGGTGGGGAATAAGTGCTTCAGATGCCAAGCTGACGGCCAGGGTGGTTGACTTCATATTTTTTTCACTTGTACTCAGCTGAAACCTTTCTGGGAGGCCATTCTCTTAGATATTGAGGCGGCTATAGGGAAAACTCTTCTGCCCTCGGCCGAATTGGCCCTCTTTGGTATATGTAATGACAGAGGGTTGTTTAAAGATGCTGAGGAAATGTTTGTATTTATTTCTCGCGCTGTTGCACATTCCCTGATTCTCCAAAATTGAAAATCAAAGGAATTTCCATCCCATTTAAAATGGCTTAACAAAATGAGGAGATCATGGAATTTCGAAAAAGCTTATGCTAGAGCAGTTAGGAGATTTGATAGGAACTGGAAGTATTTTGAGAATCTTGAGGAAATATGGGGGGGTTAAGTTAGAACTTAAATTGTATACTGATAATAGGTCGAAATTATTTTTGAAGTGTTGGTAGGTTCTATCAAAAAGTCACAAGCGCACTTTTTTTCTGTGGTATTTGCACTATTAGTAATTCTTAAGCACAAGCACTTTGTTTCCGGTTGGATTGTACTGTATTGCATTTGCACTTTATGCTCGAATTTTGCGGATGTTGCACATTTCTTGTATTTGAAAATTTATATAAATAGTTTTATTAACATTGACTGCTCCCGGTTTTAAAGTATTCAAAAATCCTCCCTTTTATTCAGCTTTCAAAAGTAGAAGTTTTTAAATATTTTGTATTCATCTCCATTGTTATAATTGTCCATATATGTATTGTACCTTAACTATGCTCTGCTCAATAAAAATAAAAATAAAAATAAACAATACCACTGCAGATACCACCACTACCACCAGTACCACCACCAACAATACCACAACCACGAATAGCACCACCACCACCAATACTATACCACCAATATCAATACCACCACCACCACCAGCATCAATACCACTAACAATACCATCACCACCAATACCACCAACACCAGTACCACCACCAATACCAATACCACCACCATCAATCCACCACCACCACTACCAATACAATACCAAGACCACCAAAATACCAATATCACTACCACCAATACCACCAACACCACCACCAATACAACCAATACCACCACCACCAATACCAATACCACCACCACCACCAATACCACAACCAATTACCACACCACTATCAATCCCACCTCCATCACCACCAATACAACCATTACCACCACCAATAATACCACCACCAATACCACCTCTACCACCAATCCCACCACCACAAATACCACCACCACCACCAATACCACCATTGCCAGTACGACCAGCACCAATCCAATACCACCATCACCAATACCACTGCCAATACCACCACCACCACCAATACTACCACCACCAATACCACCATCACCTATACCACTATCAATAACAGCACCAGCAGAACCCCCACCAACAATACCACAACCAGCAATACCACCACCAATACTATAACACCAATACCACTACCACCACCAATACCACCACTAATTCCACCACCAATACCACCACCAATACCATCTCCAATACCACCACCAATATCATCACCACCAATACTCCCACCAGTACCACCACTACCACCACCACTAATGCCATCAATACCAATTCCACCATGAAAACCATCAGCAGCAGCACCAATACACCACCAATACCATCACCACCAGTACCACCACTAATACCCAATGTCAGTAAATAATTTCTCCCTTAGGCACTTTCATTATATATTAATATCCAGCGAAACGCGTCGATGCTCAAGAAAGGGAAAAATACTTTACATATTTAAGGATAATAATTCTGACGCATAGCTGAATTATACTTTTTCCTTACATGTTTCTGTCCCATTTTATGCTTTGGTCATATCTATTTGTGTTTATTGAGGAAAGGTTCTGTTTTTTACAAACCTTCATGGTTTTAATATATTGTTTTTAATAAATTGTCAGGTATTTTTTCATATATTGCTTTTATATTGCCTCTTTGTTTATCACATGTATGTTTTGAATATATTTGGTTTGTGAAATGCTGTAAGTGTATGCCGTAGACTGAAAGTGCCTAAGGGAGAAATTATTTACTGACATTTGTCTATTGTACCTGTTAGACCTGACATCTTTTGGCGTGATTACCCCTATCTTTTGCCTCGGCCTCCTGTATTTTTGATGCTGTGCTGGATTCGTTTTTGCTGGTTTAGATGCTTTGGACACTCTGCCACTGCTGATCAGTGCCAGAGTGTAAGTGCTCCCTATGTAAATTGTTATCATGATTGGATATCCATGTTTGGCATATTTGTATCACCACGAAGTCCCTAGTAAAGTGCACAGGGTGTGCCAGGGCCGGTGATTACGAATGCTACTAGTGGGCCTGCAGCACTGATTGTGCCACCCACAGGAGTAGCCCTAAAATGGTGTCTCGGGCCTGCCACTGCAGCGCCTACGGGCAGTTTAGAACTGCCATGTCCTCCTGGTCGGCGTCCCCGCTGACCAGGCCGAACCCTTCCCTTTTCGTGCACCTCAGTCACCCCTATGGAAGGCCCAAGGTACCCCCCTGGGCAGGGTGCCGTGTATGTGAAAGGTAGAGCATGTACTAGTGCAGGTGACATGCTCTGGTAGTGAATTACAGCCATTTTCGTTTTTCACTATTGTAAGGCTATCTTGCTCCATAGGTTAACATGGGGGATGCCGGCTACAGTGGTTACGGCATTTCTTCCCATAGGAGCAAGATAGGACATAAGTATTTAGTATCCCTGAGCTCAGAATTTAATAACGCATCTTTTAGGAAAGGTGGTTTTTAGATCCTGTGTTTGAGGACAGCACTTTTAGAAAGTTCCTGTTCTCTTGTCTGACCCTTCTGCGTGCCTGGAAAGGTTTGTGTATTGACTGTCTGGTTTGTGAGTGACAGGGGCTGGGGAATCCCCCCAGAGGCTGGATGAGTCAGCACTAGGCTGAGTGGAGCAATTGCTACCTGAGTGGTGGGAGGAGTTAGCACCTGGGCTGAATAGGGCTGTGCCTGCCTGCCACAATGCTGGCTCCACCTCCTGCTGGGCGGCGGAGGACTCTGCCCCTCACTCTGAAAGGAAAGATGCAGCCAGCACGTCAAGGTGCTCAGGATCCACCCAGAACTGGTTCAGACCGGGCTCAGGGCCCACATGCACTGAGAGAACAAAGACTTTAGGGGTATAAGTACAGGACCCCTGACAACAGAAAATTAGATCATCCTGGAAACCAAAAAGGAACCTCTGCCAAGGAGAAAGCTGACTCTGAAGAAGGAAGACTGTCCTGCTGTTGCTCTGCTGGACTGACCTGCTGTTGCTTTGCTGCCAAGGAGAGGGGAAGGACTTTGCTGTGAGCTGTGTCCCCTGTCTTGTAAGGAATCTCCAAGGGCCCGAGAAGAGCTGGCTCCCTGTTTCCGAAGTCCCAGGAACAAAAGGACTTCACCCCCAGTCTCCCTGAACTCTGCTGAGAGAGTTCTGTCCTTCGTAGAGTGCTTGATCCAGTTGTGGGGCCTCTAGGAGTCGAACCTGAGCTGGGAAGCTTGAGACTAAGCTGAGAAACTTGTGAAGCTGAAAAGTGTTGCATCGCTCGCTGACGGAGCGCAACCCCGACAGTGCGAGAAGTCTCCCGCCGCTACGAGGGTCGAGATCGGCGCAGCACCTGACATCGCTGCCGAGACCGTCGCACCCTTCGTTTGCGAGACGCACCAGGCCGGTGCAGGGGAATCGAACATCGCTGCGAGTGTCGTCGCAGAGCCTGTCGCTGGGTGAGAACACCGCACCGCTTGCTTGCGGACCGCATCACGTCGCTGCGAACATCGTCGCAGAAAACATCACATCGAGGAGCTGTGAGAGAGAGGGTCACCGCTGGACTGCGCCTCGTCGCCCCGGAGATCATCGCAGCCCCTACGAGATCATCGCATCGTGCCTTTGCAAGAACAGACTTCCCACGGAACCTACGCACCGGAATCCACGCAAGCTGCCTTCCTCCCCTTACAGACCGGATTCGTCGACGCACGCCCGCTGCTGCAGCGGGGCTGTCGCATCGCCTCCCCAGGGTCTCAGGAGTAACGCATCGCTTGTTACCACCGCACCAGCTTCCTACTTGTGGAACTTTGTTGCATCTAGAAGGTACTGTGAGTAAACGTGACGCAACTGTGAACTTTTCACGCATCTGTGGATCATTTGATCCCACCTTAAAGAACTTTGATTACAACCTGAAGAACTCATTTGAAACCGTAACCTTGCATTGTGTATGTTGGATTTTTGACGTTTTTGGTCTTGTGTAGTTTAGAATAAATACCTTTATTTTCCTAAACTGTTGTAGAATCAGTTTGTGGTGTTTTCACTGTGTTACTGTGAGTGTTGGTACAAATACTTAACGCATTGCCTCTGGTTAGCCTAGACTGCTCAGGCCAAGCTACCTTGAGGGCGAGCAGGGGTTATCTGAGAGGGTTATCTCCTTGTCCTGACTAGAAGCAAGGGTCCCTATTTGACATTGGTACCTACCTCTGCCAACTAGAGACCCCCAGTTCTAACATTGGTGGTCAGGCGGTGGGATTTGAACTTGTATTTGTACTTGACCCACAGTAATTGGTGTACATCACTAGTGAGTGCAGACCATTACGCCACCACATACTACTGGTTTTTTGAGTTGTTTTGAATTCTGTTGTTGAGTAACTCTTCGGAAAGCATCATGTCTCTGAATGGGAAAGCGCCCAGTGAGGAGGCAGAGATAGATTTGGAATTCTCGATTGAAGATCTGTACTCCTACCCAGTAAAGCATCTTAGGTACTTCTGCCAGCAGTTTGAGTGCCCCATAAAGAGCGCCTACAGGAAGGAGGAGCTGCAGAAAATCTTGAAAACCTATTGGGAAGCACAGGAAGGAAATGATGTTGTGGATGTAGAAAGTGCTTTTCAAGGCAAAGACCTGCCAGTGGGCAGAGTAGGCTCAGGAGCTGGCAGCAACCACTCCGGTAGGGGCCTCACCCCGGAAGAGTTACAGGAAAATCAAAGAATAAGAGAATATGACCTGGAGGTCATGAAAATGAAGATGAAGCAATTGGAAGTAGAGAAGGCTGCGGAGGAGAGCAAAAATGCCCGCGCCTTAGAGGAAAAGAAATTGCTTTTGGCTCACGAGTTGAGAATGAGAGAGCTGGATCTGCAAAACAGAGAGGCAGATGCCGGTTCGAATGGTGGCAGCGCACAGCCAGTGCATGGGGGTAAAGTATATATTCCCAAAGACCTGGTACAGAATTACCATAGGAGTGAGGATATTTATGCCTGGTTCACTTCGTATGAAATTGCATTGAAGATGAATGATGTGCCTGACAAGTATTGGGGGGCGGGCCTGTGGAAACATTTTGAGGCTTCTGGGAGGAGTGCTCTAGAGCCCTTAGAGTTGACAGGTGCCATGACCTACCCCAATATGAAGGAGGCCTTATGTCTCAGGTATGGCCTTACTCCAGAGCAGTACAGACTGCAGTTTAGAAACTCCAAGAAGAAAGAGTCTGAGACTTGGATGGAGTGTGTGAACGGGTACTCGCGTGCACTGGAAGGTTGGATGAAGGGCAGTAAAGTAACTGATTTAAAGGGGTTGTTGCATTTAATCAGTTGGGAGCACTTGAGTAGTCTTTGTGTTCCAGAGCTGCGCCAGCATCTCTTAGATAGCAAGCTGACAGACCCCATTGAGCTTGCTAAGGAGGCGGACCGCTGGTCCAGTACCAGGGTCCACAAAGGAATTGTGGGTACCACAGCCAAAGGTGGACAGGGTCCCCAGCAGAAGAGTGGGGGGGACAAGGGTAACCAAAAGGAGTTCTCGCAAGGGCCCCAAAATAGTTCCCAGGAAACGGATTCCCAAACCCCCAAGCCTAAACAGTCATGGCCCTCTAAGGGTAGGCGGGACAAGAGAAATAACCAGGGTCCCCCTACCTGCTATCACTGCAACGAGGTGGGCCATATTGCTCCGAAATGTCCCAAGAAGAAGCCCGCACCCACTGGTGCTCCAGCGCCAGCGTTAGCTAGTGTAGCTTTGGGTGGGGATTTGGTTTCTAGTGATTGGGGAGAGCTAGCGGTCATGACCCTTGTCTCGCTAGGAGACCGAGAGATGGTCCCGGAAACCTTACTGCCCTCAAACACTAAGAAATATGGGCAGAAGGTGACCATCAATGGGAGGGAGGTTGAAGCACTGAGAGACACCGGAGCCAGTGTGACATCCGTGAGGTGTCAGTGGGTGTCCGACGAGCAAATCATCCCTGGTGTACTCCGCCCTGTAGTGGCCGCTGACAGCTCAGTGCGCCTCTGCAAGTTAGCGAAGGTTTCCTTTGAATGGGGAGGAGTCTCTGGTCTTTTGGAGGTAGTTGTCAGTGATGCCTTGCCTGTCGACTGTCTGTTAGGTAACGACCTGGAGAGTTCTCCATGGAAAGACATAGAACACCAAACTCACTTGGAGATGTTGGGTCTGCCTGCGTGGATCTGCGTGACCACGCGTGCTATGGCAGCCAGTAAGGGTGAATCAGCAGAACTGGAGCCTGAAACAGTGGCCCAGAGACCTGCCAGGAGAGGAAGAGGCAGAGGGCGCGGGAAACCAGCCCCAGCCGTTCCCACGGTCCAGGAGGGAGCAGAACCTGAGGGGGATGCCCTGGAACCTACAGGGGAACAGGTGGCCGAACTGGGAGACCTACCGGAGCTGACCCATTGGCAGCAAGAAGGTGGTCCCTCCAGGGAGGAGTTCTGCCAGGCGCAGAAGGAATGCCCTTCCCTCATTGGTCTGCGGCAACAGGCTGTAGATCAGGCAGCAGGTGGAGCAGTCAAAGATCACTACGTCTACTGGGAAGGTGACCTACTTTATAGCGAGCCTAAGTTTGCTGAGCCCGGTGCAGCCCGTGTGCTGGTGGTACCCGAGCGCTTCAGAAACTTCCTAATGGGTCTGGCTCACGACGTGCCTCTCGCAGGACATCTGGGGCAAGACAAGACCCTACACCGGCTTGTCACCCACTTCCACTGGCCCCAGATGAGGAAGCACGTCGGTTCCTTTTGCAGATCTTGCCAAACCTGTCAAGCCAGTGGCAAGACTGGAATGAAGTTGAAGGCCCCCCTTCAACCCTTCCCAGTGGTGAGCACCCCTTTCGAGCGGGTGGGCATAGATATCGTAGGGCCCCTGGACCCCAAGACAGCCTTAGGCAACAGGTTCATCCTGGTCTTGGTGGATCATGCCACCCGGTACCCGGAAGCAGTCCCTCTCAGGACAATCACAGCACCCGTGGTGGGCCGTGCATTGATGGGGATCTTTTCCCGTGTGGGGTTCCCCAGAGAGGTGGTCTCCGACCGGGGTACCAACTTCATCTCTAGGTACATGAAGTCTCTGTGGGAGGAGTGTGGGGTAACTTATAAGTTCACCACTCCTTACCATCCTCAAGGAAATGGGCTGGTTGAAAGGTTCAACCGGACCCTGAAAGGTATGATTATGGGCCTGGCGGAGCCCATGAGACGGAAGTGGGACGTCTTGTTACCATGCCTATTGTTTGCCTACAGGGAGGTGCCTCAGAAGTCCTTAGGGTTCAGTCCCTTCGAACTCCTGTATGGCCACCCTGTTAGAGGACCTCTCTCGCTGGTGAAGGAGGGTTGGGAAAAGTCCCGTGGGAAAACCCCCCAGGATGTGTTCAGCTATGTGCTGGCCATCCGCAACCAGACACAGCGCTTCAGGAAGCTCGCTCAGGCGAACCTGGAAGCAAGCCAGGAAGAAATGAAAAGATGGTACGACCAGAATACCACTCTGGTCGAATTTCAACCTGGGCAGACGGTGTGGGTGATGGCGCCAGTGGAGCCCTGCGCGCTCCAAGACAAGTGGTCTGGGCCATACGAGGTGGTGGAAAGGAAGAGTGAGGTAACCTACCTGGTTAACCTGAAGACTCCCAGGCAGCCCCTGCGAGTTTTGCACGTGAACCGCCTCAAACCCCACTTTGAGAGGTCTGAAGTAACCATGCTCATGGCTACAGATGCAGGAATGGAAGAGGATAGTGATCCTCTCCCTGACCTCCTGGCAGTTAAGGAGCACGATGGGTCAGTGGATGGTGTGGTCCTCTCGCCCACCCTGACCCCAGAACAGCAGAATGACTGTCGCCAAGTGTTGGGTCAGTTCTCCTCTCTGTTCTCCCTGACCCCAGGAGTCACCAACTGGTGCGTCCATGATGTGGACACTGGAGACAGTCTGCCGGTAAAACAAAAGTTTTACAGGGTAGCCGACAAGGTCAGGGCCAGCATCAAGGAAGAGGTTTCCAAGATGTTGGCGCTAGGGGTGATTGAGCCCTCCAGCAGCCCCTGGGCTAGCCCAGTGGTCTTGGTCCCCAAGAAAGCTGCTACCCCCGGTGGCCCGCCCGAACTCCGGTTTTGCGTGGACTACCGTGGTCTCAATGCGGTCACGAAGACTGACGCACACCCTATCCCCAGAGCTGATGAGCTTGTGGATCGGTTGGGAGCTGCCAAGTACCTCAGTACGTTCGACTTGACTTCGGGGTACTGGCAGATTGCCTTAACTGACGGGGCCAAAGAGAGGTCAGCATTTTCAACGCCAGAGGGGCACTTCCAGTTCCGAGTCATGCCCTTTGGGTTGAAGAATGCCCCTGCCACGTTCCAGAGACTGGTTAACCAGGTACTGTCCGGGCTGGAGGAATTCAGCGCCGCATACCTGGATGACATTGCCGTGTTCAGCTCCACGTGGGAAGAACACTTGCAACACCTCTGCGAAGTGTTGAAGGCTCTGCAGAAGGCAGGCCTCACTATCAAGGCCAGTAAGTGCCAGATAGGGCAGGGATCTGTGGTGTATTTGGGACACCAGGTGGGGAGCGGCCAGGTGGCGCCCCTACAAGCTAAGATTGATACCATTCTGGCTTGGGAGCCCCCCAAGACCCAGACAGAGGTGAGAGCCTTTTTAGGACTCACCGGGTATTACAGACGGTTTGTCAAGGGATATGGCACCATTGTCGCCCCCTTGACAGAACTCACTTCCAAGAAGTTGCCCAAAAGAGTTGACTGGACTGACGCCTGCCAAACTGCTTTTGAGGCCCTGAAGACTGCGATGTGCACAGCACCGGTGCTCAAGGCACCTGACTTTTCCAGTGAGTTCATAGTTCAGACGGACGCTTCAGAGCATGGTGTGGGAGCAGTACTCTCACAAGCCACTGAGGAGAATGGAGACCAGCCAGTAGCTTTCATTAGTCGGAGGCTACTCCCCAGGGAACAGAAGTGGAGTGCGATTGAAAGGGAGGCTTTTGCTGTGGTCTGGGCTCTGAAAAAGTTGAGGCCCTACCTGTTTGGGACTCACTTTCGTGTTCAGACCGACCACAGGCCCCTCAGGTGGTTAATGCACATGAGGGGTGAAAATCCAAAACTGTTGAGGTGGTCCATCTCCCTACAGGGAATGGACTTTACGGTGGAACACCGCCCTGGTACGGAACACGCCAACGCTGATGGTCTGTCCAGGTTTTTCCGCCTTAGTGAAGAGAACTCCCAAGAGGGTGGGTAGTTCTCCTCACTTTCAGCTGGAGGGGACACGTGTTAGACCTGACATCTTTTGGCGTGATTACCCCTATCTTTTGCCTCGGCCTCCTGTATTTTTGATGCTGTGCTGGATTCGTTTTTGCTGGTTTAGATGCTTTGGACACTCTGCCACTGCTGATCAGTGCCAGAGTGTAAGTGCTCCCTATGTAAATTGTCATCATGATTGGATATCCATGTTTGGCATATTTGTATCACCACGAAGTCCCTAGTAAAGTGCACAGGGTGTGCCAGGGCCGGTGATGACGAATGCTACTAGTGGGCCTGCAGCACTGATTGTGCCACCCACAGGAGTAGCCCTAAAATGGTGTCTCGGGCCTGCCACTGCAGCGCCTACGGGCAGTTTAGAACTGCCATGTCCTCCTGGTCGGCGTCCCCGCTGACCAGGCCGAACCCTTCCCTTTTCGTGCACCTCAGTCACCCCTATGAAAGGCCCAAGGTACCCCCCTGGGCAGGGTGCCGTGTATGTGAAAGGTAGAGCATGTACTAGTGCAGGTGACATGCTCTGGTAGTGAATTACAGCCATTTTCGTTTTTCACTATTGTAAGGCTATCTTGCTCCATAGGTTAACATGGGGGATGCCGGCTAAAGTGGTTACGGCATTTCTTCCCATAGGAGCAAGATAGGACATAAGTATTTAGTATCCCTGAGCTCAGAATTTAATAACGCATCTTTTAGGAAAGGTGGTTTTTAGATCCTGTGTTTGAGGACAGCACTTTTAGAAAGTTGCTGTTCTCTTGTCTGACCCTTCTGCGTGCCTGGAAAGGTTTGTGTATTGACTGTCTGGTTTGTGAGTGACAGGGGCTGGGGAATCCCCCCAGAGGCTGGATGAGTCAGCACTAGGCTGAGTGGAGCAATTGCTACCTGAGTGGTGGGAGGAGTTAGCACCTGGGCTGAATAGGGCTGTGCCTGCCTGCCACAATGCTGGCTCCACCTCCTGCTGGGCGGCGGAGGACTCTGCCCCTCACTCTGAAAGGAAAGATGCAGCCAGCACGTCAAGGTGCTCAGGATCCACCCAGAACTGGTTCAGACCGGGCTCAGGGCCCACATGCACTGAGAGAACAAAGACTTTAGGGGTATAAGTACAGGACCCCTGACAACAGAAAATTGGATCATCCTGGAAACCAAGAAGGAACCTCTGCCAAGGAGAAAGCTGACTCTGAAGAAGGAAGACTGTCCTGCTGTTGCTCTGCTGGACTGACCTGCTGTTGCTTTGCTGCCAAGGAGAGGGGAAGGACTTTGCTGTGAGCTGTGTCCCCTGTCTTGTAAGGAATCTCCAAGGGCCCGAGAAGAGCTGGCTCCCTGTTTCCGAAGTCCCAGGAACAAAAGGACTTCACCCCCAGTCTCCCTGAACTCTGCTGAGAGAGTTCTGTCCTTCGTAGAGTGCTTGATCCAGTTGTGGGGCCTCTAGGAGTCGAACCTGAGCTGGGAAGCTTGAGACTAAGCTGAGAAACTTGTGAAGCTGAAAAGTGTCGCATCGCTCGCTGACGGAGCGCAACCCCGACAGTGCGAGAAGTCTCCCGCCGCTACGAGGGTCGAGATCGGCGCAGCACCTGACATCGCTGCCAAGACCGTCGCACCCTTCGTTTGCGAGACGCACCAGGCCGGTGCAGGGGAATCGAACATCGCTGCGAGTGTCGTCGCAGAGCCTGTCGCTGGGTGAGAACACCGCACCGCTTGCTTGCGGACCGCATCACGTCGCTGCGAACATCGTCGCAGAAAACATCACATCGAGGAGCTGCGAGAGAGAGGGTCACCGCTGGACTGCGCCTCGTCGCCCCGGAGATCATCGCAGCCCCTACGAGATCATCGCATCGTGCCTTTGCAAGAACAGACTTCCCACGGAACCTACGCACCGGAATCCACGCAAGCTGCCTTCCTCCCCTTACAGACCGGATTCGTCGCCGCACGCCCGCTGCTGCAGCGGGGCTGTCGCATCGCCTCCCCAGGGTCTCAGGAGTAACGCATCGCTTGTTTCCACCGCACCAGCTTCCTACTTGTGGAACTTTGTTGCATCTAGAAGGTACTGTGAGTAAACGTGACGCAACTGTGAACTTTTCACGCATCTGTGGATCATTTGATCCCACCTTAAAGAACTTTGATTACAACCTGAAGAACTCATTTGAAACCGTAACCTTGCATTGTGTATGTTGGATTTTTGACGTTTTTGGTCTTGTGTAGTTTAGAATAAATACCTTTATTTTCCTAAACTGTTGTAGAATCAGTTTGTGGTGTTTTCACTGTGTTACTGTGAGTGTTGGTACAAATACTTAACGCATTGCCTCTGGTTAGCCTAGACTGCTCAGGCCAAGCTACCTTGAGGGCGAGCAGGGGTTATCTGAGAGGGTTATCTCCTTGTCCTGACTAGAAGCAAGGGTCCCTATTTGGACATTGGTACCTACCTCTGCCAACTAAAGACCCCCAGTTCTAACAGTACCCTACTCCTCTAGGTTATTGGGTCCCTCTCTTTTACTAGAGCCACCACCAATACCACCAATACCACCACCACCATTCCACCACCACTACCAATCCAATGCCACCACCACAATACCTATGCCACTACCACCAATACCACCAACAACACCACCAATACAACCACCACCAATACCACAAATATCATCACCACCAATACCACCACCACCACCAATATCACTACCACCAATGCCACTACCAATACCACCACAATCAATAACATAACCACGAATACCACCACCAATACCACCACCTCCACCACCACTACCAACACCACCAATACCCCCACCATCAATACCACCACCTATACCACCACCACCACCAAAAGTACCAGCACCAATACCACCACCACCAGTACCACCACTACCACCATTACCAATCCAATCCCACCACAATACTAATATCACTACCACCAACAACACCACCAATACAACCAATAACACTACCACCAATACCACCACCACCGATACCACCACCACCAAAAGCACCACCACGAATACCACCCCCCCCACCAGTATCAATCCCACCACCTCCGTCATCCACCAATAAAACCAATACCAACACCACCAATACCCCCCCACTACCAATACCACCACCAATACCACCACCTAAACACCACCACCACAAATACCACCAATGCCAGTATGACCAACAGCAATCCAATACCACCAACACCGATACCACTGCCAATACCACCACCACCACCAATACCACTAGAACCTATACCACCACCAGCAATACCACCACCACCACCAATACCTCAAATACCAATACCTTGAATGCAAGACCTATTTCATTGAAAATGCTTGTTGTAACCAATCATGGGGAAGTTTCAGGGAAGCAGAGCCAGGCCTAAGTGAAGCTAGCTATCCAGTACACACATGTGGACCCTACCTGCAATCACGGCTCCAATTAAGCTCAGGAGTGTTCCTATAATTGTCCCCCTCTTTTTAACACCATCGATGCTAGTGTTATTTTCCTCCTGTGCTGATTTATCTTGATTCCCATTGTTCATGACGAGCTCAGCTCGTCATGAGTGTATGGAGGTGTACATCATGACGAGCTGAGCTCGTCATGAGCGTCGAAGGAGTTAACACCATCACGGCTGCACCAATTCCGCTCCTGTGCTGAGTTTTTTAAAACCGCACTTTACGTGACGAGCTGGGCTCGTCATCAGCGTGCGAGGAGGCTACGCCAAGACGAGCCCAGCTCGTCATGAGCGTGGAAGGGGTTAAGTCTCTCTTTGGCTCTTTCCTTTTACACTAGGCACCTACATTGATGCCTGTAATATGAGCACACAACCGCACTACTTGTATGCTCCTGAGTGTTACGGCACGCAGCATCAGGACCAGCCTCTAATCTCCCAAGCATCTTACACGTGGTGTGATTGATGAACGGAGATCCTGCAAGATAAATAACTTTTCTCCAATAAACGGGTTGCGCTTTGTTCAGAGATAAGTCCTCTGCCCCACATGAAAAGATGCTAGCATGAAAAGATGGAAGTAACTAAAAACATGTGCCCATCTTGGATGACTATTCATCAAATGTCCTGAGTAGCAGAGTGACATTTCACTGGCCACGATGACTGATGCTCTCTTGTCAGTTCTACAGCCCAAAAACTTAAAATACTGAGAGCTATCTTTGCACTGCTCTTGTGGAAGCCGCTTGTCACCTGAACATGTGTCTTGCTGCAGCAACAGGTGTTCCCACAAATCCGGCCCCCCTCATCCGTACTCATGAAATAGGAGGCAGATTGTGACTCACTACAATTAGATGCTTCACAGGAATGGTGCACCCATGTCCACCAGTAAATTAATGTCCTTAAAATGCAGCTCGTCCTAGAAGGAAATGCATTTAAAAAAAGAGTTAATTTTTGTAATTGTTGTTTAAAAGTTGTCAATGATCGCCTGCAACACTGCCCCCTACAGGACATATACAGAGCTATTGCACAAACAGGGGAAACGCAGGATGGCTACTGGAGTGGCAGGTGAACAGGGAAAAAATGCAGCAATTAATTGCTAGCAATTAAACCTACAGAAAGTGTCACACTTACTGCACGGGAAAAGATACTCTGTAGACAAACCAGTTGAGAGCAGATTTATGCCTGTTGCAGAATAAAGCACCTGCTATTCGCACAATATTTTGAAAACACATTCCTTTCGGAAATCTTGAATTTATGAAGATAGATAATAAAAAGATGTTTGAATAGATAAATATGGGGTACTATTACAATATGTATTTGAGGATATGAAGGCTTAAATGCTACAGTGCTCTTAAGTCAACAAGGTTTGAGTGATGGGGCCAGAGCCTTCAGCCTTCAAGGTGTTAAATAAGACAAGCCGGTTTTTTAAAGGGATACCTAAGTCAATTACATAGTCTAAGACTTACATTGACATTGCCGTGGCAAGATGCATGCCGTTATTAATAATTACATATTCAACTACACACCATATTATTAATATTGATCTCACAGGCTCCATTGCTGCTTAAGCAAGCATTTGCAAAGTCAATAGTTCTGGCATCTATCTGAATATGCAAACCAGACCAATTGGCTTGGCTAATGCTTATTTTTTAACTGAATGCACTCCTTGGGACTACATATGCTTCCTTGTTCCTCTTGCGTCCTTGCACCTGCTGTCTATTCCTGCGTTTTTAGCTTCCATGATCATTCCTCTCATCGTCCTGTATTTAGTATCCAGTGCCTTGCATACTCTATGTTTTACTCTCCCCACTGATCTGTTGCTCCCTAATACTCCCACATCCTACTCTCCTTACATCAATAGATTTGTATTTTCGAGGACTCAGCTGCTACGCTGCTACTGGGCTGCTCACTACATTTTGCACAATATTTTGCACTTTCTTTGATTACCTTTAATGTACCATTCTAGGAAGGCCATCAATTATGTTGACACAGTAAAGGACATAACAAATCGAATTCAATAGCTAAAGGGCCGTCAGGGGGTCCCAGCTCAAGCACAAGCCTGCTCGGTATGCGTGTGCATCAGCAGCCATCTTTCATAGCAGTTGGTTTCATTACAGATTCCATTCCTCGCGGCTCTCCAAGTGTCTGCATGTGTGTGAATCTGTGTGCATGTGGTGCAATGCTTTGACAGAAATGTTGACAGTATCTTCTACCAGAACAAATAAGAACTGGCAAAGCCAATAGTTTAGCCATGTAATGCAGAGAGCTTCTGATTTTGCCAGTGCTTGATACTCTGTATCAATGGCCTTCTCTATGATGACACTTTGTTTATAGCATATGATGCTGGATCCCTACACCAGAATATGACCAAACTTTCTTTGCTCTCCAGAGGCAGTCCCTCAGGCCTACACCGTACATGTATGTTTTCTGGATGCAATCTATGATTGGCCTGAAATCTGTCCTGTAGCAGCAATATGTGGTTCTAGATATTCGCCTTGACTGCTAGGGAACCTCACTCACTTGATCTGCCCCTCAATGTCTGGATGCCTCTTTCTGCTTCCGCCCAAAACTAATAACCAAGACCGTTTCCACTGACTGCGCCAGTGGGTGGGAGACGCCCAGGAAACTGGCCCTGAAGATGCTATCTGCGCTAGTAGCCGAGAAACATACATCTGAAGCCAGTATTGCTCATGAATCAACACACATTTCCAGACAAGGTTCTCAGTTTTTGATCAGTAGATACCTCTGGGCCTTGCATTTCCTTTGACATTTCTTTTCATCTCTCGAGTCACAGTCGAAAGGAGGACAATGTGCCATGTGGCTATTATCCAAGAGGCTGCAAGGGACACAGGAAGCAGGAGAGCGTATTGGGGATGGTTCAGCTGAACAGCCATTGAGAAAGAGGTGCTCCTTCACATTTCAGTAGAGCAGAATATCCAGCTGAGAGGAGGGTGCAGGGAGGGGTCACAACAAGGGATCTCCCCCAAGTAGTTATTGGTGGCCTGAAGAAGCTTGAGGTGCAAGACCTGCATCATGAGACAGTGACAGTCAGTGTTGCGCTGCATCTGTTTTTAAGACTGACATGAACCATGTACCAAAAGAAGCTTCCGCAGTTGTGGCGGATGGTCCGCAGTTGAGGCAGAGGGTATGCAGTTGTGGCAGAGGGCCCGCACTTGTGGAAGAGGGTCTGCAGTTGTGGCAGAGGGCCCGCACTTGTGGCAGAGGGCCCGCACTTGTGGCTGAGGGTCATCACTTGTGGCAGAGGGCCCGCACTTGTGGCAGAGGGCCCGCACTTGTGGCAGAGGGCCCGCACTTGTGGCAGAGGGTACGCACTTGTGACAGAGGGTCTGCAGTTATGGCAGAGGGTCTGCAGTTGTGGCAGAGGGTACGTACTTGTGGCAGAGGGTACGCACTTGTGGTTGAGGGTACGCACTTGTGGCAGAGGGCCCGCACTTGTGGCAGAGGGTCTGCAGTTATGGCAGAGGGTCTGCAGTTATGGCAGAAGGTCCGCACTTGTGGCACAGGGTATGCACTTGTGGCAGAGGGTACGCACTTGTGGCAGAGGGTCTGCACTTGTGGCAGAGGGCCCGCACTTGTGGCAGAGGGTCTGAACTTGTGGCAGAGGGTCCGCACTTGTGGCAGAGGGTCTGCACTTGTGGCAGAGGGTCTGCAGTTATGGCAGAGGGTCCGCACTTGTGGCAGAGGGTCACCACAAAGAATTGCCCAAAGCTTACCAATTTTTAGTTTCTCCGTTCATTTTTGGGTAAGGGGTTTATTTGATTTAGGTTCATAGGCTTCAGTATTACACACGTCATTGGATGGACTCCTTCAGGCAAACCCTGCAAAGGATTTAGGACAAGAGGCAGACAGATCACAGTCCTGCAACACTAGTGAGTGCTACAATCTGAGAATATATCAGGGAACTCTGCTGTGTCTTCACAGTCCTGCTCTACAGACTAAGATTCCCTCCAAACCACATTGTAAACACTTGAATAATAGTTTAGGGCCATACATTCACTCCAAAAGATTCCAAGGCATTCTGGCTTCCTTATAGTAGATAAAAACGCTGGACAGTTGTAATATTGTGTGAATTTTGTTTTACTCTATTTTGTGCCTTACTCTGTTTCCCTCTTCTGGAAACTCCTGGACTGTTCCCCCAAGGCAGCATTGGAGAAAAACTACTCTAAACGGAGGACCTGATTCACAAAAGTACTTTACAATCTTTGATTAATTTACACTTTAACTAATTTTACTACTTTTGGTTATTCACAAAATCCAAGTGTAATTACTATTGAAGAAATGGTAGTAAGTTCAGCACCACATGTGGCCTAGATTATTTGGTTTTGCAAAGGAGAGCCATCGTACCAAAGTCCCTGGGACAACATATGTACACTATAGCACCGGACCCAGATAGCGCCCAGTAACCGCTAGCTCCCACAGCACCTTGAGAAAGGGCTTCACAGAGTGGAGCAGAACTCTCTTATCAGGCTAAGGCATTATTTGCTGCTGCAGAGAAATAAAGCTCCTGGGTTCTGCATCGAACCATGGGCATGTGCTGAATTTATTATTGTTTTCAGTCCCAGCGCAACCAAACCTTGCAGCTAATATGCGGGTGGTCGAGTGACTGAGACAAAGATTATAGTCATGAGACAGAATTCCAAATAAATGGTGACAAAACACAGCAGTTTCCCTCGACTGTCCAACTACAGCACGTCCCTGTGCTGCTGGAAGGGTTTGTGGAGTGAGTGTGTGTGCTGCCAACAGCATTAACTCACTATAGCATCAGGGCACGTGTGACTGTCTTTGAAAACACAGCAAATACTGCCAGGAAAAACCTTGGAGGGGCCCCTTTATAGATCATTCTCCTTCTAAACTCTTTCACGTGTTATGGGGGTGCTGCAGCACCTCCTGTCCCTTTCTGTACACAAACAAACCTAAAATGCCATTTTGTAACTTACATGTGTGCTGCTTCATGCAGCACACATGTAAGTTAAAAAATGGCTTTTAAAAAAAGGTTTGTTTATGTACAGGAAGGGACACCTTCCTGTAAATAAACAAACCTTGGCATTTTGCTTTTTCCATGTGTGCTGTGCAGCACACATGGAAAATGCAAAAACAAGGAGAAATTAAGCATTTCTCCCTGTTTCGCCACCTTGAACCAGGATTTTCTTGGTCTTAAGTTCGGCGTTGCCACCTATTATCGACTCTCTTGATAAAAGGTGGCAGCATCGAAGTGAATGGGTGTTGCGGTGGAACGCCCTCTCATCACCCACTCCACTCCCCTTTCACACTAGTTGTAGCGAAAAAGGGGACCTATTACCAACGCCGCATTATGCCACTTAACGTGGCTTTTAGCCACGTTATGTGGCTTAACCCTACCTTGGTGATAGGATGCTCACCCTATCGCCACCACAATGTCACAGAAAGTGACATTGTGGTGGTGATAAGGGCTTGGTAACATGCATCCACATTTTCATGGACCTGTGTAGAGCCTGGTGATAAAACAACTCTCATTGTACACAACTCTCAAATGATAAAACAGGGAGGCTGACCTGGTAGCTGAAACAAACTTCTTCGGGTGATTGGGGTTCGGCTCTCTCTACAAACAAAATCCGAGATGCTGCAAGAGTCCAGCAGTCCTAAACAAGCCTCAGCAGCAGCGGTGGAAGATCTTCAGTGAAAGCTGCTGAGCACAAACACAGAAGATGAGAAGGTACCACATATCGAACCAGAATGAATACTGCTGTTAAGTGAAGTAAGAAATAACAGACCATAAATAACAATTATAAGTCAAGCAAAAATGTTATGGTAAAAAAGGAATACAGGCAGGATAATACTTTATTCCGCTCAAGTCCCTGCTCCAGTGGTGCAGCACTTTTATACCTGTCTTTCTTTGTTTTGTCTATGCCTTGTGTCTCCAGGCATATGCTCCCCAAAGTTGGTGGTGGAAAAAAGTTTAGCAGGAGTCACAGCTGCAGAACAAAAGCAATTAAAACTTGAAGTTAATTGTTCCTTCAGTGTCCATTACTTTGTCCCCAAATGTGTGAAGTTGTTTCAGTTGAAAGTTGCAACTGTTTAATCATCACCCACAGAAGAAAAGTAATTAAATGTTCTTTGTTGATGAAACTTTTAACCTGTTAAACCCAAGTTGTAAAGTTTCTCCAAAATAAGACCATGGTCAGGTATTATTTCTGCTAAACTTGTTTGATGTCCATTTGTGGCTTGAAGATGGAGCCCAGAGTGCTGGCCGCCTGCCCCATGCACTTCAGTGGTGTCCATAATAATTACTGCACCTCTGATCAGTAAACTCAGAGACAACCACAAAAAATGTAAAGAAAATGAGGGAAAGTTCTTGTGCCACCTGCACCTTTATGTGAAAAATATCAAAAGCTCAGAGCCAAGGAGACACATATCATGAAAAGTAATAAAATAATTGTTTATGACAACTAGCAAGAAACAAACTCATTCCATTATGTGAACAGAGTGTCACTGAATGGTACTCACATTGCCTGTGCATCACGAAGACACCTCACCGATTCTCAGGCATTCGTGAGCTAGGAGCAACCACGATCACTGAGTCTCATCAAAGACTTCTTCTCCTCTGTGAATGGATGTGGATCAAGGAGGCGCTGACCAGAGGGATGCCTCCTCGCCGCTTTCCAGATGTGGAAGAACATAGTTATACAACACCTTATACAAGCACAACTGTATAGCGCCGGGAAACCTTCGGGTAGCTGTTGCGCTGTATAAAATTAAATTAATAATAATAAAAATAATAATAATAATAATAATAATAATAATAATAATTACTGACTGTCACTATCATAAATGTAGTGCCAACCATCAATGACAACACAATAGGTACTGCAATAGGAGTCATGGAGTCACCAGGTACACAAGCAAAATTCAATGAATTGCATCTGGAAAGTAGGTCATGTTTTGCATGAAGTTAAATAGATAGTGCAATGTTAAAAGCAGGGTCATTAATTCATCCTGGGAAGTATGGGCCAACATGTTTCACTGTTATCAAACACACTAGACACTATTAAAGTGACCAACTAATAAATATGACACTATACTTGCAATCTCTATTTACAATCACCTAACCAGTAAAAAGGGCCATTGAAAATCAGCAATGTGGGAGGCTCCCAAAGGAGGGACTGTACATTTTATGGACCCCATTGAGCTCCGGAGGGTTTCCGTTTCTCTAATAAGGGGGAGTAATGAAGGACTTTGTGAGTGATACCAACAGTCTGAAAATATAATTGTGCTTCATTGAGGACCTAATAGAGAGTTAAAACGACAGTGGTCACATTTCTTGTTCCAAGAACAGGTGTCCTCTAGGGCACAGATCTTGAGGAAGGTCGGGTGAAATTTCGAGAGACCGGCGGAGAGACTTCCAGTAGACAAATCTGGAAACAATGAACATCTGCACTACAGACGTTAATTCCTGATTAGAAATACCCTGCCTCATGCCACAAAGTAGGGTGAGCTGGCAGCAAGCACTCATGGTGATAGTTGTGATTTTATCTATGTTGGGTAAGACAGTTGTCAGGAAAAAATTCCAGCGATGTTGCGTTAGCCACAAAGGTCAATTTACAGTCCATGTGGAGCATGACCCTTGAACAGGATTCATTTCTTTTTTCAGTAAACGTAACAGAACCATATTTTGGGGCTTTGTGTTTTAAGTGGTTGTTTGGCATCAATATTGGATTCTTGAAAGGGTGTTGGAGAGCAGGTAGATGTCGCTGAGTGATTATATCTTAAGGAGGGTCAAGGTTTCATCTTCATATTGATGATAAAGAATATGAGAGTTTCAGAGCATCTTTCCAAGGTGGTTTCAGAAACAGATGAAATAGAAATTAGGAATGGACTGAGCCCTCAGAGACCCCTTGTAGAAGGCTCACTTTGTTTGATATGGAGCTTTCTGTTGTCACCACTTGGGGATGGATCGAGTGACATGGTTTGAACCAGTTTAGAACTGCGCCTTAATGCCCATCCTCTATTTGAAGATATTGATGTGAGAGAAGTGGTTGACTGTATCAAGGGCAGCCAGGAGATCTAGAAGCAGAAATAGGCAGGTGTCACCCTACTCAAGGATGTGGAGTACTTTGTCAACAACTCTTCGCAGGGTGGTTTCTGCTGCATCCTTGTTAAAATCCAGATTAGAAAATGTGAAGGTGATTGGTAGTCCGAACTTGAAGAGAAATTTGGTTGACTACACAGCTTTCCATCACTTTTTTCAAGGATAGATTTGAGACAGCCTTGAAGTTTTTGAGATCACTGGCATCAGATGAGGGTTTCTAAACAATTGGGGAAAGCGCCTTCCATAAGTGAATTCACCACAGTGGTCCAATGGTGTAGCATCTGCTTGGCAACGTTTTCAAGATAAGAAAGATCTCCTCTAGTACTTTGGTGCACTAGAGCCTCCCCTTTCCAAAGATATCTCTAACCATTGGATCCCTTCTTGGGGATTACCATAGAAGAGAAATCCTCAAGCGGTGATTCACCAATAGACACCAGGGATTAGGCAAGGGCTTGAGCCCCCCCACCCATTCCAATATCAGTTTTTCTGCTTTCTCCAGGGGTAGATGGGGGTAAATATCACTGGGGAAGAGAGAGCCCACAAGACACTGGGGCAAATTTTAATAAGAAAATATAGGGGTGGGGACTGCCCTTGACAGGCACGGCCATGCCCAGCCCTAGAAAAAGGGGCAACAGTCTTTCTGCCCCATGGGGGATTCAAAAAGCCCACTAGACATCTGGGAAATCTAAACAATAAAATGTATAGGAATGGGGTCTGCCTGCCCTAGGCATGCCCATGCCCTCATCCCAAAAATGCTGCAACAGTCTTTCTGCCCGCCCTACCCAGAATGGATCAAACCAAGGCCAATGGGAGTCCCGTCTCAAGGGCTCCCACTGATCTTGGTTTGATCTGTTTCCTTTAACTGGCAGTAGGCCCAGCCACACAAGTGGTACCATGTTTGCATTGGCACAAGTGGAGTAACGCTGGGTGGCAGCAATTTATTGGATTCCTGCAGATTTTGGAAGTTTCAATTACAGAAATGTAAGGAAAATGCGTGATTTCAGGCAAAGATTGAGGTTTACAAGGCACTGTGGGTAAAAAAAAAATCTCATTGGATCCACACAAGGCACACCACCATGGAAACCTCTGGTAGTCTACTTTTCAAAAATGTCTTTGGTTTGTAGGCCTGCAGACTGCACCTATGTGAAAGGAAGACACAGCCAAGTAAGCGGAGCTCAGTCTATTGGTGGACGCAACCTCGGTGTTCCGGCAGCAACTGCCGGTCTCAGAACCCCATCACAACAAAGCTCCAAAGTAGAACAGGGCACCTGGCACAATGAAAAGAACCCAACACACCCCCCTTCCTTCATAACAAAATTAAAGAACAAAAGAAAAGGATTAACTGAAACTGCAAGAATCAAGCCAAAGAAGAGAAGGAAAGGAAATGAAAGAAGGCATAATATAAAGACAGAAAACAATTGATTCAGTAAACAATTGATTGAACAGTTATAACATATTATAATCTTGAAATTTGACAGGAACAGACTTCACTCTAGAAGAAGCTTCCCTTACAGGGATAGGATTGGACCGTGAAACATTTCTTCCATGGATGATGGTAGAATTAACAAGAGGAGGGGAATGAATTCCGAACCTTCTGTTGACATGATCAAGCATAGGCTTAGGTACAATGGTGACAGTACTCTTATTCCAAATCCTTCCATCATCGAGCACTACAACATGATCTTTTACACCGGACACTTTCTTAGCAGATGAAAACGAAGCCTCCCCCTTGCGAAGAAAACCAGGTTTATTTATCCTCACCCAAACACCAACTTTGACTTAGAGCGAAGCAGAAGCAGAAGATCTGGTGTCATACTAAGCCTGGACAGCAGCCCTGACATCAGTTACCACAGACAAACTCCCAGAATCCACCACCCTCCTGGACATCCATTCTTTTTTCAACTTGGTTCATGCAACTCTCCCTCGCAATAGAGTAACCAGGTGGGAGGAGGCGTCGCCATCATCCACAAGAACACCATCCACATCACGACCAGCACCGACAACACCTCACCCTCCGCCGAACACCTGCATTTCCAGATCCACACCGACCCGAAGACCACCCTCAGAGGCACCCTGATCTACCGACCTCCGGGACCACGCACTCAATTCAGCGAGGACATCGCCGACTTCGTCAGCCCGCACGCCCTCCCCTCCGCTGACCACATCCTCCTGGGGGACTTCAACTTCCACCTGGAGAACAACAACGACTGCAACACCAGCACCCTGCTCGACAACCTCGCCAACCTTGGACTCAAGCAGCTGGTGTCCACCCCCACCCACCTCGCCGGACACACACTCGACGCCATCTTCTCATCCAGCAAAGACATTGCCTTCAGCCACGCCACAGAACTCCACTGGACGGACCACAGATGCATCCACTTCACCTTCAGAAGAACGACGATCCACCACCACCAGCAACAGGTTGCCCGAAGAAGCTGGAACAAGATCACAGCTGACCAGCTCGCTGCTTCCCTGAGCCATCACCCTCCGGCCAGATCAGCGAACCCCAGCCAGGCCGCCGACAACCTCTCGAAGTGGATCAGCAAATGCGCAGACGAACTCGCCCCTCTGAGGATCCCGCCCAGCAGACCCGGCAGTAAGAGAGACCCATGGTTCACCGACGAACTCAAGAGCTCCAAGAAGAACTGCCGAGCCCTCGAGAAAACCTGGAGAAAGGAACCCACGCCGGACAACAGGACCACCCTCAAGCTCGCCTCCCGGAAACACCACCAACTGATCCGCACCGCCAAGAAAACGGCTTTCAAGAACCGACTGGACAACGACGCACACAACTGCAAGGAACTCTTCAACATCGTGAAAGAGCTCTCCAACCCCAACGCCGGAAACAACGACATCACCCCATCGCAAGTCCTCTGCAACTCCCTCGCCTCCTACTTCCACAACAAGATCACGGACATACACAACAGCTTCAGCACTCAACCGACGCACGCCACGACCGCAGCAACGCCACCCACCACCACCCTCCGCGCCTGGACCCCGGTCAACACCGAAGACACCGTCCACATGATGAACTCCGTCCACTCCGGATCTCCGACCGACCCCTGCCCTCACCACGTCTTCAACAAAGCCGACGTTGTCATCGCACCCCACCAGCGGGACATCATCAACACCTCATTTGACACCGCCACCTTCCCCGAGAGCTGGAAGCACGCCGAACTCAGCGCTCTACTCAAGAAACCTACAGCAGACCCCACCGAACTCAAGAATTACCGCCCCATCTCTCTACTCCCGTTCCCAGCCAAAGTCATCGAGAAGACCGTCAACAAACAGCTGGCCGCCTTCCTCGAGACGAATGGATCCCTCGACCCATCGCAGTCCGGATTCCGTGCCAACCACAGCACCGAGACCTCCCTCATCGCCGCCACTGACGACATCCGAGCCCTGATGGACAACGGTGAAACAGCGGCCCTCATCCTCCTAGACCTCTCCGCGGCTTTCGACACGGTCTGCCACCGCACCCTACTGCAGCGCCTCAGCAACGTCGGAATCCAGGAGAAGGCACTGGAATGGATCGTCTCCTTCCTCGACGGAAGAACACAGAGAGTCCGCCTACCACCGTACAAGTCAGAGGCCACCGAAGTCATCTGCGGCGTCCCTCAAGGATCCTCGCTGAGCCCTACTCTCTTCAACATCTACATGAGCCCCCTCGCGGTCATCGCACGTCAACACAACCTCAACATAATCTCCTACGCCGACGACACCCAGCTGATCCTCTCCCTGACCAACGACCCCGCCGCCGCCAGAGCCAACCTGCACGAAGGGATGAAAGAGGTAGCCGAGTGGATGACGACGAGCCGCCTGAAACTGAACTCAGATAAGACGGAGGTCCTCATCCTGGGCTCCTCGCCCTCCGCCTGGGACGACTCCTGGTGGCCCCCCGCCCTGGGCACCGCACCCAAACCGACGAACCACGCACGCAACCTGGGCTTCATACTGGACTCCTCCCTCTCCATGACCAGGCAAGTCAACGCCATCTCCTCGTTGTGCTTCAACATCCTGCGCATGCTTCGGAAGATCTTCTGGTGGATCCCCACGGAGACCAGGAAGACCGTCACCCAGGCCCTCGTCACCAGCCGACTGGACTACGGCAACGCACTCTACGCCGGAACCACCGCCAAGATCCAGAAGAGACTCCAGCGCATCCAGAACGCCTCAGCCAGACTCATCCTCGACGTCCCACGACACAGCCACATCTCCGGACACCTAAGAGACCTGCACTGGCTCCCGGTCAACAAGAGAATCACCTTCCGCCTCCTTACCCACGCTCACAAAGCTCTCCACGATCAAGGCCCGAGCTACCTCAACAACCGCATCAACTTCTACGCTCCCAAACGACACCTCCGATCTGCCAGCCACGCCCTCGCCGCCGTCCCACGCATCAGTAGAGCCACTACAGGAGGAAGGTCCTTCTCCTACCTGGCCGCCAAGACCTGGAACTCCCTCCCGGCCGACCTGCGCCTGACCCAAGACCACCTCTCCTTCAGGAAGAAGCTCAAGACCTGGCTGTTCGAGCAGTAGCGGAGGCCCCCCCCCCCCCCCCAAGCGCCTTGAGACCCTACGGGTAGGTAGTGCGCTCTATAAATGCCTTGATTGATTGATTGAGTAAAAGGGGCAACACCAGTAGAAACATGGGAAATAGTGCTCACTGCCCACAGCATATCACAAACAACCCGACGCCAATGCAACCCATTCACCAAAGCAAGTTGAAGGTGTTCCTTAACAACACGGTTGAAGCGCTAAACCAAGCCGTTACTGCAGGGATGATAAAGTGATGTCAGGATGTGCTTAACCCCAGCTGCCTTGAGGAACTTGGCCATCTCAGAAGATACCAACTGGATTCCGTTAGCTGACACAATTTCCTCCGGGAAAACCCTCCCTAAGGAAAACATCCCAGAGAAAATCAATGACAACTGAAGAATTAATACTGTCAACAAATCTGACTTCGGGCCACTTAGACATATAATCAATCAAAACAAGAGCATACTTGGGAGATGTATTAATAAGACCAAATGGACCTTCAATGTCCAATGATAATTTAGACCAAGGAATGTTCTTCACAACTATAGGTGCAACAGGAGAAGGATGAGTCACCTGAGACTTTTCGCTGGTAATACACACACAACAATCACAAACAAAATGCTCAACATCCTGGTCAAGCGCTGGCCACCAGAAATCCTGCCTGACTCTACGTTTCATCGAACGGATACCATAATGTCCTTCATGAGCAATTTATTTACGAGAAGGATTAGGAACAACCAGCAACCCACCTCTTCTCAATACTCCATCCACTATGGATAGCTCGTCTTTAACTCTCTTGTAACGTACAAGTTCAGGGGGACAATCCTTGTCACAAGGCCAACAGCTTCCCAAGAAATCAATCATTTTTACTACATCCGCATCAAGAGAAATGCTTTCCAACCATTTACATTCAGACAAGGCACTACCCACAGTTTCATCCAAAGAGCTCACAGCACACACAACTTCTAGGTCACCACACTCAGAATCTTCATCGTTACATGGGAGGGGAAGTCTTGACAGACAATCAGCTACTAGGTTTTTTGCTCCAGCCACATACTCAAGCCGATACTGAAATTCTTGTAACCTATATTGCCATTTTGATATGCGAGGGGTAGCTCTGTCACCACCACTGGTAGTGAATAAATCAACCAAAGGTTTGTGGTCGGTTCTCAAGATGAATTTGTTCCCCCACAAAAAATATTTAAAGTGCAGAACTCCCTACCACATGCCAAGAGCCTCCTTCTCTATGGTCGAATAAGTGCCCTCAGTACCTCTTAGGGTTCTGGTGGCAAAGGCTATGGTTTCTTCCAGACCCTCACTCCTCCTTTGCAGAAGAACAGCCCCCAGACCCACATTACTAGCATCTGTGGAAACTATACATAAGTCTGTAATATTGAATAATTTTAATTTAACACCATTGCTGCTATTGTTGATCGTCTCCTGTGCGGGGCCATAATGGAAAAGGTGTGGTCCTGACGAGCTCAGCTCGTCATGAGTGCGGCTCCGCTTTGCCTCATGACGAGCTCAGCTCGTCATGAGCAGGGAAGGGGTTAAAGGACGAGCAAGTACAATTTCACACTGGATGGTTTCAAAATTACTGTTACAATTATCATCCCATACAAACTTGAGATAATTCCACAACTCCTGTGCTGAAGGACGATGAAGGAGACATTAATAAGTCAAGCGATTCTTCGTCAGACTCTTCAGGTATCGTCTTCACGGTTTGAGCTTTACATATCCTAGAATAACGGCCTTTGTTCCCACACTTGTAGCATTTTTGATTTAGAGCAAAACAAAATTTTGCATTGCCCAAAACACATGGGTCAATTTTGTTCAGATCTGGCTTTGGACGAAGCAAGCAAAGAGAAAGGGCGGGAAAAATTAGTCATAGGCGCATTAGGTTTAGGTTTGGGAGGTGGTTTGGAGTTCAAAAGTTTTACTTCTGAGGAGGAAGAGGAAGAACCCATTTCCTTGACACAAAATTGTGCATGCTCAATGTTTTTCGCTAAAGTAAAAGCTGTCTCTAAATCAGAATCTCCAGAAGAAAGTATCTTTTCTTGAATTTTTTGGTAACATGTTCTTTCAATTAGTTGATCACGTATTATTTCATCCCTAAATTCTCTATAATTACAATTGATGGCAAGGGTATGAAGAGCTGCGACAAATTCATCAATTGATTCACCAGGAATTTGAGAACGTTGGAGGAATTTGTGGCGTTCTAGCACAACCTTCCTCTTAGGTCAAAATCTTTTATCTAAAGTTTTCACCAGGGAGGCATAATCATCAATTAAAAGCGAATCGCCATTGTCACCACCAATTACTAAGGTACTAACAACTTCAACTGGTAACCTTTTCAGAATGTTTCTCCCTTCAGTACCAAGATTTTAGACTAAAAGTGCTTTTTTTCTTGGAAGTGAAAGTTTTGTCATCAATAGCTTCCAAATTTGCTTCAAAAGTATCTTTCTACTGTTTCCATGGCACGGGTGGTGTACCAGCTGACTGCAAGAAGGGAGGAGGTGCCAAAACACGATCCATTTGCATGGGTGAGTTGCTGCCCCGGGGATTCAAAAAGTAATCTACAATTACTAACAGTGGAGTAAAATTAACTTTTCTTTTTAAGCTGATGTCAAGTCAAGTCAGTCAAGTCAAAAAATTTGTACAGCGCACTACATACCCAGAGGGTTTCAAGGCGCTTAGGAAGGGGAGGAGGATTAATTGTCAAATATCCACGTTTTAAGCTGCTTTCTGAACGCTAGGTGGTTCTGGGTGAGGCGAAGGTAAGCGGGGAGTGAGTTCCATGTTTTAGCAGCCAGGTATGAAAAGGATCTGCCTCCCATGGTGGTCTTGTTGATGCGAGGTACAGTGGCGAGGGCTTGGCTGGAAGAACGTAGTTGGCGGGAGGGGGTGTAGAAGGACAGTCGAGAGTTGAGGCAATCTGGTCCGATGTCGTAGAGTGATTTGTGTGCGTGGGTAAGCAGTCGGAAAGTGATTCTCTTATTGACGGGTAGCCAGTGGAGGTCTTTAAGGTGACCAGAGATGTGTTCGTTGCGTGGGATGTCTAATATGAGCCTGGCTGAGGCGTTTTGGATTCGTTGGAGTTTTTTCTGGAGTTTAGCGGTGGTAGCTGCGTAGAGGGTGTTTCCGTAGTCCAGTCGGCTCGTGACCAGAGCGTGGGTGACTGTTTTCCTTGTTTCGGAGGGGATCCAGCTAAATGTTTTTCTGAGCATGCGAAGAATGTTGAAGCAGGAAGAGGATACGGCGCTGACTTGTCTGTTCATTGAGAGTGAAGAATCCAGGATGACGCCAAGGTTCCGTGCGTGGTCTGTCGGGATGGGTGCTTTTCCGAGGGCTTCCGGACACCAGGAGTCGTCCCAAGCAGAGGGGGATGTACCTAAGATGAGGACTTCTGTTTTGTCTGAGTTCAGTTTCAGACGACTTTGTTTCATCCATTCGGCAACTTCTTTCATTCCTTCGTGTAGGTTAGTTTTGGCGGTGCTGGGGTCATTGGTGAGAGAAAGGATCAGTTGAGTGTCGTCCGCGTAAGAGATGATGTTGAGGTTGTGTTGGCGTGCGATGGCCGCGAGGGGGCTCATGTATACGTTGAAGAGGGTGGGACTGAGTGAGGATCCTTGAGGTACGCCACAGATGACTTCAGAGGCCTCGGACTTGAATGGAGGAAGGCGGACTCTCTGGGTTCTTCCGGTGAGGAACGAGGTGATCCATTCAAGTGCTTTTCCTTGAATTCCGATGTTATTGAGGCGTTGTAGAAGGGTGCTGTGGCAGACTGTATCGAATGCTGCAGAGAGGTCGAGGAGGATGAGGGCGACTGTGTCTCCATTGTCCAGTAGAGTTCGAATGTCGTCTGTTGCTGCGATGAGGGCGGTCTCAGTGCTGTGTTTTGCTCGGAAGCCAGATTGTGAGGGGTCGAGGGATTTGTTGGCTTCGAGGAAGGCGGCGAGCTGGTTGTTGACGGCTTTCTCGATGACTTTGGCCGGGAATGGAAGAAGCGAGATGGGGCGGTAATTTTGGAGTTCGGTGGGGTCCGCTGTTGGTTTTTTCAGAAGGGCGGTGAGTTCAGCGTGTTTCCAGTCTTCTGGGAAGGTAGCGGAGTTGAAGGAGCAGTTGATGATGTCTCGGAGGTGCGGCGCTATGACGGAGTCTGCTTTGTTGAAGATGTGGTGAGGGCATGGGTCTGTGGGGGATCCTGAGTGGATGGAATTCATCAGGCGGATGGTGTCCTCAGTGGAGATTGGGTTCCAGGCGTTAAGGGTGTTCACGGGGGGAAGATGGTCAGCAGATGGTAGGGTGGGTTGGTTTCCGGGTTGGTTGTCAAAGCTGTTGTGGATGTCTGCAATCTTGTTGTGGAAAAAAGAGGCTAGGGAGTCGCAGAGGGTTTGAGAGGGGATGATGTCGTTGGAGTTGGCCGAGGGATTGGAAAATTCCTTGACGATGTTGAAAAGTTCCTTGCTGTTGTGGGCGTTGTTGTCAAGTCGATCCTTGAATGCTGTTTTCTTGGCTTTTCGGATCAGTTGGTGGTGAGTGCAGGTGGCGCTTTTGAAGGCGTCCTTGGTGCTGGTGGTTGGGTCTTTTTTCCAGGCCTTTTCAAGGGAACGGCAGAGTTTCTTGGACTTCTTGAGATCATCGTTGAACCATGAGGCCTTCTTGCTGCCAGGTTTACTTTGACGTTTTTTCAGTGGAGCTAAGGTGTCGGCGGTGTTGGATAACCATAGGGTGAGGTTGGCGGCGGCTTCGTTAGGGTTAGAAGAGAGGGCTGGGGGGTTTCGAAGGAGCGATGCGGAGATTTGGTCCGTGGTGATTTTGTTCCAGTTTCTTTGCAGGGTAGGTTGGAGGTGGATGTTGGGTTTTGGTTTGTTGTAGGTGAAGTGAAAAACATTACTAAGTGATAATGTTAATGAAGGTGTGTGCATCACCGAATGCACAAATCCAAGCAAAGTGAGTGTGTAGTTATTTGATAAGTGCAAGAAGTTGCATAGATGTGGACACGATGCTTGTGTTGAACTATCTGTCAAATTTCATAATTGTCAACAGTTGGAAGGTGTTTGCGTCACCGATAATGCGCGTTGTAATGTTTGCGAAATGCGTCCATTTGACAGTGGTTAGGATTCAAGGTGTGCGCATCACCGAAAATGCTTGTTTCTATGGTTGCAAAAATGCAGAGAAAATGGCCATCACGTAGCGTGATGACGTGATCACGCAGAGACGCGAGCCAATCAAATGAGGATCACAAGGCAAGGCTGGAGAAAGTAAAGAAGACTCACTGTTGGGATAGCCGAATGGAGATCCCTCATCCCTCAGGAAGTGGTTATCGCCATCGCTACACGCTTGTTCAGGAATCGCAGGCAGCACAGGAACGCGATAGGAGAGAACAGCAGGCCCAGAGCAACACTCTGCAAGGTTTGCGGAAGGCGTAGACAAAACTGACAGGAACTGCAGGACACCAAGGACTTTGGTAAAGACTTCAGCTTAAGCGATTATGGAAAAACGGAGGTGCGGAGACACATCGTCGCCAGTGAAAGGAAGACACAGCCAGGTAATCTGAGCTCAGTTTATTGGTGGATGCAACCTCCGAGTCCCGGCAGCAACTGCCGGACTCAGATCACCATCACAACAAAGCTCCAATGTAGGCCAGGGCGCGTGGCACGATAAAAAGAACCCAACACAATCCCTGTTGTTTATCTATCAATGGAGGTGTTTCAGCACTATTTGTTTTGTGGTATCTTCGCCCATTCACACACGTTTTTATCAGGAGGACACATTGGAGCTCACAGTGGTATGACATTTTTGGCTCCCCGCAGTCTCCAGAACTTTCTGTCACAGAAATTTGAGAACAATGTCTAATTCTGTCACCAAAGTTTAGGGTTTGCAAGGTTTTCTGGGTAAAATTACCTAGCGAGAGCCACACATGGCATGCATCCCAAGACTTCCCTATTTGTTTAGGTTTTAACAGCCATTCGCATTGCACAAAGAGGGTCGATTTTCTGTGTCATAATGTGATATGTCTATGTTCCATTTTGTGCCTCTTCCTGTTGCGAGCACTAAGGCTATCCACACAAGTGAGGTACTGTTTATATTGGGAGGCTTTATGGAATGCTGGGTGGAAGTAAGTGGGTGGCTCCCCATGGATTATGAACTTTCCATCACAGAACTTCGAGTGAAATGTGATTTTTAGCCAAAGTTGGAGGTTTGCAAGTGATTCTGGGTGAGCAAACCTGGTGAGAGCCCTGCAAGTTACCCAATTGTGGATCCCTCAGGAGTCTAATTTTTAAAAATTAGCAGTTTTGCTAGGTTTCTCTAGATGCTTAGGGCCCAAAATGCACAGCTACCCACTTTGAAAAAAAGGGTCAGTTTTGAGGCGAAAGATATGATGCATCCATGTTACGTTTTTGGCCATTTCCTATCGCAACCACTAAGCCTATCCACACAAGTGAGGTGCAATTGTTTTCAGGGGACGTGGGGGAATGCTGGGTGGAAGGAACTTTGTGGCTCTCCACATATTCCAGAACTTTCCAATAAATGTGAGAAAAATATGTCAACGTTTGTGGTTTTGTAAGGGATTCTAGGTACAAAAACCTGGTGAGAGTCATACAAATGTCCACACCCTTAGATTTCCCCAGGGGTTTACTTTTCAAATATGTGCAGGTTGGCTAGGTTGCCAAGGTGCTGGCTGAGCTAGGGTCCAAAATCCACAGCTACCCACATTGAAAAAAAGGGTCTGTTTTCAGTGGAAAAATGTGATGTGTGCTTGTTGTGTTTTGGCCCGATTCCTATCACGAGCAGCAGGCTTACCCACAAACATGTGATTTACCATTTTTATCAGAAGACATGTTATTACCAATTGGATTTTTCTACATTCATGCCCTGGGTACGCACATGTTCAGAGTACAAATAACCACTGCTTCTGAACTCCACATTGTGCAGCCATTTCAGAAACATATAGGTTTCTTTGATACCCATTTTCACTCTACATATTTGACCATATTAATTGGTCTATACTCGGTACACAATGAAAAAACATTGTACTGTGCAGCTCATTTGTTGGCTCTAGGTACCTTGTGTTACATGTACAAGAACTAGCAATAGCGTTAGCGTTAGTTAGTGGCAGTTTTCTTAACGTGACCTATCACCAAAAACTATCGGCCTGTTAGCGATGAATTTACAATACTTCTCTACATGGTGATAGTTTCAGGTAGCCGCGGTGAATACTGCTGCTAACACTGAAGGCGATACAAATTCTGGCATTAGCGGGCAAAAAACTGACGAAAGGCCTATTAGCGTAAAAAATACTCAGGTTAGTGTTTCAACAAGACTTTTTTTGCCTCCAGAGGCAAAAATAGCCTATAAGTCCATTGCCAATGAAAAATAAGGAAAAACAAGTAAGGGAATGCAGAATGGAGTTGCTAAGGACAAGTGCAGCACTGATCAACTAACCCTCCACAAACACTCCAACAGCCAGAATGACCAGCCGGAGTTCCAGGGGAAGAGGAAATTCAGGGCTGCAATCATGAAAAGATGTGCATTGCTGGACAAAACCAGTGATGCATCACTTATCATTGTGCACTCCTTGCAACACCATGGCATCCAAAACCTTGAAATTGGGAATAGTCCCTGGGGTCTGGAGGCCTCGCTGGGCCTGAGTCTCGGACCCGGAGTGGGATGCAGAGGTGCTGTGGAGTTGCTGGGCTGTGGCAGTAGACATTGAGGCATCCATGGTCACCCTTAAAAGGTGGTGAAGTCTGCCAGGTTGCATGCAGACATATTGCTGACCTCTGTGAGCAGACTGCCTGGTGCCCCTTGGAGCTGTAAATTGTAGAGGTGCTCCTGCACCCCAGCGTAAGGAGGTCTGCATCACATGCAATGCACCACCACTACACCTGGGTGAATGGAGGAGATTACCAATGGTGGGCTGCACCTCTCATCAACACAGGCCGGAGGATGTTGCCCTAGTCGGACACTGTGGAGGGTGAGGCCACTGAGCTGGATGAACTTGTGTGGTTGGATGGCTACAACTTCATGCCTAAAGGGGCCCTATTGCATCACCTACACAGGAGGTTCCCCAGTGGACTTGACGACAACTGCTTTACCCAAGCTTCTGAAATCATGCCTGGCTGAGACTCCTGCTGGCTGAGTCACAGATTGGGGGAGAGAGCAGTGGATTGAGCCACAGTGTCATTGTTCAGGTGAGGAGAAGGTGGGGCGCATAGCGGAGGAGGCCAGGGGGTCGAGCTGGAGTGAGGCCAAGCACCAATGGGTGACACACTCTCAGTAGTGGCTCATCTGCTATGGCGGTGAAGCATCTTCAAATTGCTTTCAAACATAACAGGATGATAACTTTCTGATGTACTCATGATATGTTTCCTTTGCGGGTGGGAGGGTGGGTGGATGCTGCTCTACTCACGGGGCAGGGCAGAGGCGGAGTGGTATCTCAACTCAAGTGCGCAATGTCAGTCCTCTCAGGCCACCCAAATCAGTCATGCGCACATGCCTGTTTGCAATGGAGGCTGCATTAGAGCCTGCAGGGAGAACATGCCCACACGTCCAGCCCCTGGCTGCACTTTTCACAGTGCCCAAGAACAATCACAATGCTGCATTGCAGCATAGTGATTGGCTTAGGGGAGGGAGCATAGCTCCCTGATTCCTGTTCCTGCAAGCAGACTCAGTAGCACGGGTGCCCAAAAGATGCAGGTCAGTGCCACGAGGTAAGCATTTTTTTGAAGATATTTACAACCCCTCCCCATAGTCCTCACCCCCACCAGTGTCCTTTCCTGTGCTTCCACCTTGCAGCTGCCCAGTCCCCCGCTGCACTACATAATGGCAGCAGCTGTGCGGCCATGCACAGTGGGCGTACCACTGGTGTGCCAAAGGCAAGCCCATCTGCGTCCGTCTGCACCTGGACCTTGCCCAGCCCCAAGGACCCTTTGTCTTGGACCCTCCACCACTATGATGCCAGCACCCTTCTCGGCATCAACTCTGGATGCACACCACCTCCCATTTAGCAACACTGTAGAATTCTCTTGCACCCTGCACCTGTTGAATCTGCGAACACACACTCTGCCACATCAGCTCAGCAGGGCCTCCTGCCTCCCAGCCGACTTACTCAACTGCATCCTCCTCAACTCGCGGTCCCTCCACAAACACGCATCAGAAATCTGAGACCTCCTCGACACCACCTCTTCAGACATCGCCTTCTTCATGGAAACCTGGACCGACCTCTGCTCCGGAGCGGACATCGATATCACCATCCACGACGGCTACAAGTTCACCCACACAGACCACCCCAAGCAGCCAGGAGGAGGAATCGCCATTGTCTAAAAAAGGAACACTTCAATGAACATGCACTGTAATGAACCAAAGTCGACCATGGAACACCACAACTTCCAGATCCGGACCAACATCACCCTCCACTGCACCCTTATCTACAGGCCCCCCAGGACATGAACCCCATTCACTGATGCCATTGTAGACCTCATCGCACCCCAGGCTCTCCCAATCACTGACTGCTTCTTACTTGGAGACCTCAAGTTCCACCTGGACAGCCCCAGTGACCAGACCACCACCCCCCTCCTGAGAAAACTCGTCAACATAGGACTCAAGAAGCTAGTCATCGCACCAACCCACATAGCCTGACAAATGCTCGAGCCCTTCTTCTCCACCAGCTGCAACTTCAACTACAGCCACACCACAGGACTCTCCTGTACAACCATCATTATTTACATCACAGCCTTCACCTCACCCACTGTACACCATCATTATCATTGCCCCCCGTTTCAGCTGTATCAAGGCCACTGAAAAACTTCCTGTCAACTCCCTCAGCACTACCACTCCACCAACGCTTGCAGATGGCAACAGCGTAGCGCGCAACCTCTGCCAACGGATTTCCAATTGTGCCAAAACCCTGGCACCCCTCAAGAAAATACCAGGCAAACAACACTCCTAGAAGACCAACTGGTTCACTCCCACCCTCCCCTAGTCCAGCCCCACCTGCAGACGTCTTGAGAAAGATGGAGCCACAACAGCAATCAACTACACAACACAGTCCCACTTACACTAGGGCACAAGGGTGCCTGCGTTGGCACATGGAAGCCATTGTGTGCCAACTTAGGGGAAAAAGACAGGGGAGCTTATTCATGAGCTCCTTCTGACACCTGCTGGTGTGTCATTTTCTTAACATCCTTGCAGCGTGACCTTGTGAAGACCTATGCCACATCATACCTTCATCAGGTATGATGTATGCAGGGTGGGCATTCCCACGCAACAAAGCCTCATAGGAGTGGCACAGTAAAATCCATAGGATTTCACTGCAACAAGTCGGACACCACTACATCTGTGCCTTACGCCTGCCTCATGGCGTAATGCTTGTGACACAACTGCAGTAATGCATGACTTTAGTGCTGACAGATACGCCAGGATTCCAGAAGTATCTGTCATTAATTGTGACATGGAGCATCATACGGTGAATACAGCACATCCATGGTGTCACAAGAAGTGCGTAGTGAAAAGTGTTGCAACACTGTTTTGTTGCAGCGATGCAACACTATTTAGGTTGATGGTGAGAATTCCTGCCCTGTAGTTTTGTTGCAGGGCAGCGCAGCAACATTTCTTGCAGCGCTGTCCTGCACCAAAACCTTCTGAAATGAGGTCCAAGTGTTTGCACCATTATTAAGTCCAACTATTTTCTAGTCTTAAAAAACTGCCTCTAACTGGAGTTAGAGGGAATTTTTGGGGGTTTTGCAGTATACAAGGAATTCCTTGTAAATATCACAAAGTGGGATTAGCTGCAGTTTTTGCACGGGAACGCCTACCTTACATCTCATTTTTGTTAATCCCGTTAACAGAAGTGGCGATCTTAAAAATTCCAGTTTTCACCGGCAAAGTGACGCTAACTGCACTTAGCAATAACTTGTAAATACGGCAATAAAAGAAAGCCGCCATAACGTTAAAAAAATGACGCTGCAGCTGCGTTACGTCCTTGTACATATGCCCCTTGCGTCTTGGAGAACCTACAAACCCTGTATATCTCTTCAAACAGAAGGGTTGAGCGGATGTAATGGTACATTGCTTTTGTAAATTGGCCATTGTGACAAAAAGTTATAGATGAAAAAATTGTCACAAATGGCAGTTTTATCTGTACTCGTTTTCAATATTTCTTTATTTCAACAGTTAGTTCTTTAACCTTGAAATATCTGCACACACTGAATTTGGTTTTTTTTTTAACCTTTTTGAAAACTATAGAGTTCCTAGATAACCCATGATTTTATACTGGTTTTATTTATTTACTTGAGTTTTATATATCACTGGCTGGACCCGGAGGTATCAGAGCCCTTTACATAAGGGCACAGCGAGTTACATGTTACAAAGGTTTCACAGTAGTTGCATAATGGATAATTAAACAATACAGGGGTAAATTAGCGAACAGGAAAGTCAGGATGCAAAAGACCAGGGACAGCAGGAAATCTACAGGGAGGAGACAGCAGAAAACGAGACAAATGTCCGTGATCTGGATGGGTAGGTGACATAGTGGTGTGCCAGGGCCAATCTCCCCTTTAGCTGTCTGTGCAGCTCCACCAGAAAGTGGCCATGTATGCGTTTAGGGCTCCACCAGAGAAGAGTGAGGATCAGGAGGGGATCAGAAGGCTAGAAACCAAAGACTGGTGGTAGGCGCTGGCAGGATGGAAAGGTAGGAGAAGGAGTGTGGTTTTGGCAGCCATCTTAGAGTCAGGCACGTCAAGTCTATTAGTTTATTGGTTTTAAACACAAACTGGAAGCAGGTTGAGAGCACAAAGCAATACGGAACATGTGCTACCTTTTATTAAAAATTGTAAATAGTTGCAAAAAAGAGTTTTGTATTCAGCTCTGCATGCTAATGAAAGCTGTGAAGCTGGTGACTTTAGCACAGCATTGCATTCATTACATCTTCGCAAACTTTTATCTAGGGTACCTAAGTCTTCTATAGTGTATTGTAACTCATTGAGGTTGTGCAAACAATCTGAAAGATCTGAGGTGAATGTAGATGCTTGTTTCACCAGAGGTGCACAGTAGAATTTATACAAATGACCACATTTTAGGACTTTGAACTTTGGCTTGACATTGTTCTGTGGTTAAGTTGGTTTGCGTTTCAAGTATCTTGGAAACCTTTTGCAAATGTGGTAATTTATGTTCCATTAATTAGTAAACATAGTATTTTCTAAAATCTCCTGTGTTCACTGGTGGGAAGTTTTTCTACTGTTGCGCATGTGTTGTGCAGCCCTAAATGTTCCTCAATTTTATGGATTAGTGTATGATCATGATTGGCTCATCTTTATCAGCATTCTTTAATGTGATGCATGGGTTCTATCCGTGGCATTGTAGAGCCACTTTTTTATTATGTCACATATTTTGTATTATGTTTTGTTTTCTGTAATTGATGGTTGTCAATGTTTTTAGAACACTTACATCAAACAGTTCTATTGTACTGTGACTTATGGGTAGAATAACATCAGACTTAGGTTTGAATTCATTAGCTCCATGCTTTCTGACCTTGAGATGTATATATTTACTTATTGAAATATGCAATATATGCAATCCTATGCTTAGTATAAAGTTTACTTGTGTCCCCAGTTTGGTTGTGTGGGCATGGGTATGCATGTTACACCAATTTTAAACTAATTTTCCTTATTAAGATTCAGTGTGTACTGAGAAAGTTTCACTAACATGAATCCTTGGTCTTCGGTTTTTGCTCCAGTCTGGGTTTTTATATGGTATGAGGTCAATCTCCAAATGGCTATTGCCCTGGTTGTTGTGATGGCACTATTTATTTGGATGTTGAAGCAGTTAGATTGGGGTCTTGTTCCTTTGGTTTACAATGTGCTTATAGAATGTACCAGGGTCACAGGCACAGTCACCTAGGCACATGCTAAATGCACTATAGCCTGTGCAGCACAAAAAAGAAACAGGAAAAAACAGGAGAAATAAAGATATTTCTTCTTGTTACGACTCACCTGGAGAGGTGTAGCATTTTGACACATTCACAGGTTTAGCAGTATTGCTAAATCTGTGCACCAAACTCCATGGGTAGGTGCATTAGTACACCCCCACTCCACGCATGGAATCCCTCCCTGGGGAGGGTAACTCAATGCAGTGAATTGGCTGCATTGCATTACTCCAAATATATCAAGCCTTGCAGGGTCACAAAAAGTGGCCTTGCGTGGCTTGATAAATCTTACTTAGTAGTTGTGTAATCCTTGTGCCCTATTGCATGACACAACTTCTTTACAAATGTGCCCCTATGAGTCCACGGTGGGGGGAGTGCATTAGCTCATAGGTACTCCATCAAGATAATGTCATGCATAGCAGTTTTTAACTGAGTGTGTTTCAATTCCGTTAGGGTTTAGCAATCCTCCGTTTGTGTTAATGTCAGAGGTATACTCAGGTTATCTAATAGTAGGGACCATTAATAAAGAAAAGACAACACTGGAGACTAAGCAGAAACAAAAAAAGGACTAAATATTAAATAGCTCAGGAGTCTGACCAGGGTGGTTATATTGTGTGGTACCTTGACAAAATATAAAAGCCATAATGGCATCAGTATCCATACATCTGTTCTTCCTGTTCTGTTGGGACACTGCCAGTAAAAGGTCAAAAAGAACTAAATGGAGTGAGTACGTCACAAAAGACAAGTATACAAAGCAGAAAGGTCTGAGCTCCAAGACTCACGTTAAAAAGAAACATGTAGCCACAATAGCTAAAAAAACATATCTTTTAAACTACAGATACTTCTGGGGAACAGGGCTTAGGTGGCAGCACATCTGTGTGCTAGACTCTCCAAGGAGCTTCTGGTGTTGAATCAGACTAAAGAATATATACTTGGTGAAGCTTTATATGGTATTGTAAACCCTTCATACAGTGTTTAAATTGTAATCATACAATTGGACAATGAGTATACCATGCAAAATTAAAGCAATGATCTGGTCACATGATGCAGAGGATGGACTGCAGCAAATGGCATCGAATACAGAGGATATTACATAGATACTTGCGGTAATACAAGCCAAGAATGAGGACATCGAAGCACGCTCTAGGCGCAACAATATTCGCGTTTTGGGCCTTCCCGAGTCGACGAATGTGGGGCAGCTGGAAGACTTCATGGAAGCAATGCTGCCGGACATTTCTAGTAACAGAGAACTATTGCCTTTATTTACAGTTGAACGTGCACACCGATCTTTAGCAGCCCGTCCGCTGCCCGGCTCCCCGCCGAGACCTATCATTGCCCGACTCTTTAACTTTCGGGACCGGGAAACCATCCTGCGTGTAACACGCCAGCAAGGCACCATAACTTATCAAAACAATGTATTGTCGTTTTACCCGGATTTCACGGCAACTGTCCAAGCAGCTAGAAAGGAGTTCCACAATGTCAAAAAAGCCTTGATAAAGGAGCAGATTCCATACGCAATGCTCTATCCCGTGTGGTTGCGCATAGGCGGCGCTGAGGGCGGCAACATTTTTACGACACCCAAACAGGTAATGGACCATGTGAAGTCATGGCGACGGCGCAGAAAGCCACTAGACCACACATCTGATGTTGATGACTGAACATTAGTGAAAACGTGTACTCCTGTCCTGTATCTGGGTGCACCCCTGGTGTTGTGAGCAGTAGGAGGTTAAAGATGTGACTGTGGGACTACCACGGGCGGTGCAGTCTTTGGTATATTTTGTTACACTGTGCATAGATATGACACCAACCACCACTACCTGTCTTTGCAGGCTGTGTTTTAGGTCCTTTCTGGAGGGGTGGTGGGGTGAATTAAGTTAGCCGGGAGTTATGGGGTATATTCCCCCTTTCTTATACATGCGTTGTATGACTGCTGTTTGATGCTTTTCATTTAACTCATTCAATGGGGCAGGAGTCTCTACTGGTGGGGTGGGGTCTATATGTTGGCGGCCTCCTCCCTAATCGATCTGGGAGCAGATTCTGCCACTACGCTCCCCCATGGGTATTCTCCATCAGAGGTATTTTGCTATTTTGTTATGGTTGGGAGGGGTAATGTTTTGGGGTCTGTTCTTTGGCAATGTTGGGCTGCCGAAGTGGGTGGGGGGGAGGTTCGGGTTGGTTTTCCAGTGGCTTCAGACACAGGTACTACAAAAGTTGGGGTGCTACTATAACGGAATGGAATGTAAAACTATCTTCACACACTGGGATGGTGGATTGGTTAATATGTCTTATACTTGTTAGCAAATGAAGGGGGCACAGAATAAATGCATATCGTGGAATGCCCGCCGCTAAACTCTCCTAAAAAGACGAGGCAGGTACTGGAACAGTCAAACCGTCATGGGGTGCCCGTTCGCCCTATTCCAATAGACACCTTGGAGCAAATTCACAGAGGGTAACGCGGCGTGTAGATGGTCGACATTCCGGTTGGCCTCTTCCTATTCCACATATGCCAGGGGGGTCCTCATTCTTATTAAGAGGGGGGTCTCCTTCCAGCCCATTGAGTCATGTGTAGACGCAGAAGGGAGATGGGCCATGGTACATGGCAAGCTGGGGCTTGTAAAGGTCACAATAGTAAATATCTACGGCCCGGTGGTCGATGACCCAGCGCCTTTCCTACAATTGTTTAATGTGTTGCGCACTTGGCCGGAGGCTGGATTATCTTTGGGGGCAACTTAAACACACACCTAGATCCCCTAGTTGACAAGTCCAATCCTGCTGGCGTGAGCATGGTTAAGGTGGAGCTGTGTATAAGAGAAAAATTGGTGTAACTTTGTTATATTTTTCAAAAATCGCATTCCTACCTTGCCTTGTGTATTCTTGGGCACTTCTCTCCACCCTGTGGAGAAGTGTGGCTCACTGGTTAGAGGAGGCAGACCTGGAAGCAGAGGTCAGCCCAAGACCAGGGTTCAATTCCCAGCTCGGCGGGGTCTTGAGTCCTGAAATGTCCATGGACTCGACAATTCTCGCTCCGGTGCCTACTCGATTCACGGGTTCACACTCTGTGACTCTGGACAATAGCTTGCTTAATCTACACAACGGCCCCTCGCGGCGGGATGCCTGGCTTTCACCTTGCGGATACCCTGCCAGGGTTATCTCACAGGGGAATACCAGGACGGGTTCCCTAAGCAAGCGCTCAGTGATTTTCGCTATATAAATTCCTGTACATTTACCTTTACATTTACATGTGACCCCCGCGCAGCCGAGGTAAACGCTGCAGCGGGCTAGGGAAATCTGCATTTGCCGCCATCATCGAGCCTGACTTCAGGCCACGCCCACTTTCACTAGGACACGCCCCCCGCCTTCTTAAACGGGCTGACTACGAGCCCAAACCCAGACCACGATACTCCTGAGGCACAGCCGGGAGCTCTATTTGTTTGCTGAAGCTGTTTCTTTTAAAAAATTTGGTATACCTTTGTTATTATTTTAAAAATCGCATTCCTACCTTGCCTTGTGTATTCTTGGGCACTTCTCTCCACCCTGTGACCCCCACGCAGCCGAGGTAAACGCTGCCGCGGGCTAGAGAAATCTGCGTTTGCCGCCATCATCGAGCCTGACTTCAGGCCACGCCCACTCTCACTAGGACACGCCCCCCCCGCCTTCTTAACCGGGCTGACTACGAGCCCAAACCCAGACCACGATACTCCTAAGGCACAGCCGGGAGCTCTATATGTTTGCTGAAGCTGTTTCTTTTAAAAAATTGGTGTAACTTTGGTATATTTTTAAAAATCGCATTCCTACCTTGCCTTGTGTATCCTTGGGCACTTCTCTCCACCCTGTGACCCCCGCGCAGCCGAGGTAAACGCTGCCGCGGGCTAGAGTAATCTGCATTTGCCACCATCATCGAGCCTGACTTCAGGCCACGCCCACTCTCACTAGGACACGCCCCTGCCTTCTTAACCGGGCTGACTACGAGCCCAAACCCAGACCACGATACTCCTGAGGCACAGCCGGGAGCTCTATTTGTTTGCTGAAGCTGTTTCTTTTAAAACATTTGGTGTAACTTTGTTATTATTTTAAAAATCGCATTCCTACCTTGCCTTGTGTATTCTTGGGCACTTCTCTCCACCCTCTGACCCCCGCGCAGCCGAGGTAAATGCTGCCACAGGCTAGGGAAATCTGCATTTGCCGCCATCATCGAGCCTGACCTCAGGCCATGCCCACGAAAACTAGGCCACGTCCCCAACACCTCCTATAAGTAATGTGCTTTCCACGTACGCGCAGTGGGCGTGCCGTTTGCGTGCCGAAGGCGCACCTAAGGCAAGCCCGTCTGTGCCCGTCAGGGCCCGGTCGGCCCTAGGCCCGTTCACCATGCCCAAATCTCCCACAAGCCGACTTACCTACACCCAAGGTAGGCTCCTCGCACTCAACACCCCGAAAAACATTAATTGTAATTACACCTATACAGGTGAAAAACCTTTTACTAACTGCGAGCTCTGCAACCCAGCCCTTACCAACGCACAATGCCACGCACAATGCCACGGACTTCAGCTCGGCTTTCTTAACTGTAGGTCTCTTCCTAAACACTCCCACGAGATAAACCTTCTTGTCTGTGATCTTGCCTGCGACATCCTGTTCCTTACGGATACTTGGCTCACCCCCTACACCGAATCCGACATCGTTAATGCTCTACCACCTAGCTACCAAATCCACTCTCAGAACAGACCCCTCGGCAGAGGAGGTGGCCTGGCAATAATTTACAAAGAGCACTTCACCTGCAGAACTAACAATGGTAACATCGATGACTGCGAAAGCTGTCATTTTGCCTTACAGATCTCACCTGTAACCTCCCTCTCTGGTCTACTGATATACCGCCCACCTGGAGCCCCAGCCAAATTCGACAGCGCTCTTGTTGATACTATTACCCTTATGGCAACAACAACTCCCAACTTTCTAATCCTGGGTGATCTCAATCTCCATCTACTAGACCCCAAGGACATAACTGCCTCGGAACTTCTCCTTGACCTCACTTCGTTTGGCATACGACACCTTCTGGACCCCATTTTCACTAACATCCACGACCTTAAAACCCATACTCCCCTTCCACTACCATGGACAGACCATTTCTTGATTCCTATCGACTGGCATCTTTTTGTCCCGTCACCCCAACCGTCCAAAACCCGGGTCACCGATAGATGCTGGCACAAACTCTCGCTGGAAGAATGGGCTTCTACGCTCATGGTCACTCTTCCCCCCCCAGCTCCTGACCCAGTTACTGCAGATAAGCAGTTTAACTCCTGGCTCCCTCATTCACTGGACGATCTCCTCCCCAAAACAAGTACCTTGAAACGAGCCAAAAGAGTGAACCCGGCCCCCTGGTACACTCCTGAGCTTAACCTACTACGTAAGGAGTGCAAAAGGACAGAGCGCTCATGGAGGAAGGACAAATCCACAGCCAAAAAAGCTGCCTTCCGCGCCTCCCTAAGAAACTCGCGCTACGCAATGCTAAAGGCCAATTCCTTGATGAAAGAATAAAAAACTCCTCCTGCTCCACCAGAGACACCTTCATCATCTTAAAAGAACTACTCAAAGTCCCAGACCCTCGGCCAGAGAAACTCCCAGATCCCAACACCTCTGAGGATAAATGCCACAAGCTGGCTAAATACTTTGACGAGAAAATTCAGAAAATTCTTGCCTCCCTACCTCCAGCCGACCACATCTCAATGATGAGGGTTGCTCTAAATCTGACCCAACTACCACCCACCTAAACACCCTCGGCCCGGTAACCATTGAAGAGGTCTCGACTACGCTCACCACAATCAAAAGTGGCTCCCCTAGCGACCCGGTCCCCTTGCGCATCCTCAAAAAAGTGGCCCCTACGATCGCCCCCCCTCTTACTGACCTCATCAATTCATCTTTACTTCAGGGAAAGGTCCCCCCCAGCTGGAAAGCGGCTGTTGTCAAGGCTCTCCTTAAAAAACCTCTACTAGACCCTCTGGACTTGGCCAATTATAGGCCAATTTCCCTCCTCCCCGGAATCAGTAAAATCACTGAGAAATAGTCATAAAAAGCTCTCCCAGTTTCTGGAGTGTAACAACCTGCTCAGAAACTCACAAACTGGATTCCGCCCAGGTCAGGTCACGGACACCGCCCTCCTGGTAGCAGTGGAGGAGACCAGATGCATTTTGGACACAGGAGGATCAGTGGCAGTGATCCTCCTGGACCTCAGTGCGGCCTTTGACACTGTCAACCACCGGGTTCTAATCCAGCGACTCAGAGACATCGGTGTGGAGCGCACTACCCTGGCCTGGTTCGCATCATTCTTAAACCATCGCTCCTTCCAAGTTTGGGAGAACGACATCCGCTCCCCAGCCATCCCCCTCCAATGCGGAGTGCCGCAGGGCTCTTCACTAAGCCCGACATTATTTAATGTATACATGTCCCCATTGGAGGAGGTAGTCACCCCGTTCGGAGTGAAAATCATCAGCTACGCGGATGACACCCAGTTAGTGGTGTCCCTATCCCATCCCAACCAAGAACCATCTAACCTCCACAACTGCCTTTCCAAAATCCAGGGGTGGATGAACAATTCAGCGCAGAAACTCAACGGGTTCAAGACGGAAATCCTACTCCTTGGTCAAAAAGGGCTCTCCCTTCCTCCTAACATCTGGCCCTCCTGTCTGGGTGAACCCCCGGTCCCCAAAACCGAGGTCAAGAGCCTGGGAATCTGGCTAGAGAAAGACCTGTCCTTCAAAACCCAAGCCAAAAAAAAAACTGGGATTTGTTTCGGGCTCCTTCGATCAGTCAGGAAAATCCTGCCCTTACTCCATCCCATCTCCCAGAAATTGCTTATCCAAGGCCTCATTCTTTCTAGGCTGGATTACAGCAATGCCATCTATCTGGGAGCCCCTGAAGCCACCTTCAATAAATTACAAAGGATTCAGAAGGCCACTGCCCGGCTTCTCACCAACACTCCGGCTAGATCCTCGGCCAAATCAGCTCTGAAGCATCTTCACTGGCTCCCAGTAAGAGAACGAGTTAAATTCAAGGCTCTCTGTCTGGCCCATAAACTCCTGCAGGATAAAGGCCCCCCTTCCTTAAAAACTTCATCAGGCCTTACAAAGCCACAAGATCCCTCCGCTCTGACCATGAACACCTCATCACAGTCCACAGAGTGAAGAAGGCGCGCACAGGCGGATGGCGATTCTCCGTGAACGCAGCCCGCCTTTGGAACACCTTCCCCCGCAATCTAAGGATGGAATCTGATCACCTTCGGTTCAGGAAACTTCTGAAAATGCACCTCTTCCCCTGATCCCTCTTCCCCACTTCTTCCCGCCGTTCCACTCTCTTGACTGTCCTGGTCTCAGGGCTGGGATGCTTCCGGGTTACTATGCGCTCTACAAAACCCTGATAATAATAATAATAATTTCATGCTGGAGGTGGGGCTCTTTGATGTCTGGAGGTCCTGTAACGTAGATTTTCTGGAAGGCACACATGTCACACCTGCTTTTAATAGTTGGTCCAGACTTGACTACTGGCTCCTAAGTAGTGAGGCAAATGGGTGGGTGGAGAACGTGCAGACGCTCCCGCCCACCATATCGGATCATAACCCAGTGGTCCTGGACTTGGCGCTCCCTGCTAACCCACGTCGTCCGTTCACATGGTGCTTTAATGGACCTGGTCTACCCTGAGACAATTCTCACTGCCATCTGTCAATACTTTGAGTTGAATGCAGGTTTAGTCAGTCAACCCTATGTGAGGCTTTTAAAGTCACGATCAGGGGGGTGTGCATAAGCACTTCGTCGGGAATACTCAGGGACCTTAGGGGACAACTGAGCAAGCTTGAAGGGCAGATAAGGGACCTGGAAAGTCAATATGATAGGGCACCATCGCTTACCCTGCTTTCCCGCACACAGGAACATGTGACGGAATACAACTCAGTGGCGGCCTCCGAAGTAAAATACATGTCTCGTAGATATGTAGCTAAGACATATGGAGAAGGTGGCCGGCCGGGCAAGATACTAATGAATAAACTTAGGGACAAAGCTGATAATCCTCCGATAGAGCAGATAACGGATGACTCGGGAACAAGTCATCACACCCAACATGACATTGTGGAACAGTTCCGTACCTTCTATGAAACCCTATACACGTCCCGAGGGGGAATGCCAGAGGCAGCTATGAGCGAATATCTAGAGGATATAGCCTGTGCGAGGTTATCGGACTTACACAGGAAATACTTAGATCTGCCTATTATGGAAGAAGATGTCAAGGAGGCCATCCTATCTCTCCTGAACAACAAAGCTCCCGGCCCAGATGGCCTGACATCGGAGTTTTATAAAAAGTTTGTGAATATTTTGATACCGCATATTCTGGAAATGTATGCGGAGGCACATGATACAGGTAGTCTTCCCCCGTCTCTGCTCCAAACGCTGATCATCACCCTTCTAAAGAAGGTCAAAACCCCTTCTAGATGTGATTCATATCGCCCTTTATCGTTGATATATTTGGACGCAAAAATACTTGCGAAAATTCTGGCCACTAAATTGCAGCCCTTAATGCCACTGCTCGTGCTCCCAGATCAATCCGGCTTTTTTCCGGAGCGCTCTACAACCCTTAATCTCTGCACGATATTCGCAATGTTTCACGTGCTAAACCCTACTTTGCCAGCCCCCACAGTTCTCCTAGACGCTGCAAAAGCATTCCACTCTGTTGAATGGAAATATATTTTCTACATTTTGGGCAGAATGGGCTTCCCCCCAGCCTTTATCCGGCGGATTCAGGTGCTATACACAGATGCCTCTGTAGAGTGCAGGTGGGGGTCCTGACCTCTGAACCGTTTGCCATAACTAGTGGGACTCGTCAGGGCTGTCCCCTTTTCTTTTTGCTAATGTGCTGGAGCCTTTAGCGTGCAAGATAAGACAGTCTCACAGAGCCGCTGCACTGAACTTTCATAATCGACCAGTGGGCATCTCTATGTATGCGGACGACATGGTCCTCTATGTCCGAGAACTACAGTGTTACTTGTCCCCGATTATACGGGAGTATATTAAGTTTGGTCTCTCCTCTGTGCTCCAGATCAATTGGGAGAAGTCGGTACTGATCCCGCTGACAACTATCACGTCCCGCCTCAGGTGGACTATCCACTACTGTGGACAGCATACCCGGTTAAGTATCTTGGTGTTTGGAAACACAAAGACCCTGAGGTGGTAATTCGTGAAAATTATGGTCCCGCATACTCAACATTGGTACAGCAGATAGATCGGTGGGTCTCATTGCCCCTTTCGCTGGCAGATAGAATTGCAGTAATCAAGATGGTAATCCTCCCGAAGTTCTTACACTTATTTTGCAACATTCCCATTAAATTGACGAAACACTTCTTCAATAGGGTGGGAAGTAAATCAGTAATGAATTAATTAATTAAGTAAATTAATTAAATTGTTTAATTAATTAATAATTGCCCATGAAATTAAAATTAATTGGTAAATACAAGTTATTGGTATAGGAAATTAAATTTACTTGGTAGTGATATTTCTATAAATAATAATTAATTATGAAGTTTTGCCTTTTTTTACTGTTGCACTCACTGGAGTGGGAATAGTAATTTTTACCCCTACGCTATCCAACGCTTTCCCTACTGTAGCACCCACTGGAGTGGGAATAGTAATTTTAACCCCTACGCTATACAACGCTTTCCCTACAGTTGCACCCACTGGAGTGGGAATAGTAATTTAATTCCTACGCTATCCAACGCTTTCCCTACTGTTGCACCCACTGGAGTGGGAATAGTAATTTTAACCCCTACGCTATCCAACGCTTTCCCTACTGTAGCACCCACTGGAGTGGGAATAGTAATTTTAACCCCTACGCTATCCAACGCTTTCGCTACTGTTGCACCCACTGGAGTGGGAATAGTAATCTTTACCCCTACACTATCCAGCGCTTTCCCTACTGTTGCACCCACTGGAGTGGGAATAGTAATTTTAACCCCTACGCTATCCAACGCTTTCCCTACTGTTGCACCCACTGGAGTGGGAATAGTAATTTTAACCCCTACGCTATCCAACGCTTTCCCCACTGTAGCGCCCACTGGAGTGGGAATAGTAATTTTAACCCCTACGCTATCCAACGCTTTCCCTACTGTTGCACCCACTGGAGTGGGAATAGTAATCTTTACCCCTACACTATCCAGCGCTTTCCCTACTGTTGCACCCACTGGAGTGGGAATAGTAATTTTAACCCCTACGCTATCCAACGCTTTCCCTACTGTAGCACCCACTGGAGTGGGAATAGTAATTCTAACCCCTTCGCTATCCAATGCTTTCCCTACTGTAGCACCCACTGGAGTGGGAATAGTAATTTTTACCCCTACGCTATCCAGCGCTTTACCTACTGTTGCACCCACTGGAGTGGGAATAGTAAATTTTACCCCTACGCTATCCAATGCTTTCCCTACTGTTGCACCCACTGGAGTGGGAATAGTACATTTTACCCCTACGCTATCCAACGCTTTAGCTATTGTAGAATTCACTACAGTTGTTACAATAAATTTTAACCATTTTGCTATACTACGGTAAAATGATTATATATGTTTATTTAATAATATATATTTATATAAATATATATGTATTATTTTTTATATTTTTTTAATTTACAATAAATATGTATTAATATAACATTAATTTAATAATTTTAAGTAGGTTTATAATAAATATATTTATTATTACATTAGTTTTAACTTAATTTAAAGACATTTAAAAAAAACGATATTTTTACAGTCTATATTTTAGTAACTCGATATTTTAGAGTCGATATTTTAGTACTTACCTTTTTAAAGATAGCCAGTCGATATTTTGTCCATCGATATTTTATCAACGATATTATGGTAACTCCATATTTTTCAGGTCGATATAATTTCAGAGATCCTTCTCAATATTGGTCCCGTGTCATAAGTAGCCATGGATGTTTTTTTCTTTGTTTGCCTTTGTTTTTTGTTGCTCAAACTGCAGTACTGTTTAGCAGATTGCTGAATACTGCTGGTAAATGTAGATTTTTATTCTGGACCTGTGTATGCTTTTTTATTTGAAATGCTTAATTAAAAAAATATATATATATATGATCTGGTCACATTTATCAGAAACTTATAACATATTTTCTTGCAGGGGATGACTGGCCTCAGGCACTTATAAGGGATAGGCCCAGGGAGAGGAGGTAATAATGTTATCATTTACTCCGACTCACCAGAGGACTCCAAGGAAAAATATGCACATGAGTGGGCTTTGAGAAAAACGTCGGTGAAACCAAGAGTGGTGAGATAAAGAATCGATTGCATTTGTCATTCCTTCATGAAGCCAGGCTCATAAACAGACTTGATATCCTCTGAAGCCAGAGGTAAAGTGCAACATTAAAGCTATCTTGAGTCAGCTACAAAATCAAGAAATCATAGCGCCTTGAGATTCTACAATGAACATCTCTTTTTTCCAGGTCTGAAAACTTGACGTATCATATAGAAAAGCTTTGTACAATGTAAATTTAGACTCACACACACTCAAGTGCGAGCATACACACACACACACATGCTGCAAAAAAATGCTCATAGCACAAGGTGTATTCTATTTTAAATGATTGCCAAGGGACTATAAGAGTCCTGGTTTATTTGCAAAGCACATTATGGATAGTTTACACGATGATCCCAAGGCTATTGACATTGATGACATTTACATCACACACAGTGACTTAGATCAGCACCTGGCTGGGGTGGACCAGATATTCACTACACAGGGTTGAAATATGAACTTAAAAGATCTGTAATCACTTACTTGTTTGTGCTTTTCATCAGATATGAATTATCCAGCAAGTGTAGTGGTCTGGCAGCGGACTTCTGGTATACTGTACCACCTTACAGCCTCCAAACATGTACAGAAAGTTACAGATGAGGTTTCCTAACTTCAGGAGGACTTACTTGACACACTGCTGAAGGGAAGGACTCATACATCCAGGTTCCTCCCATGTTTTCTGAAAAACAATAGACTGAAAAAAACACACCACGGTCCTACGTGGACCTTAAGCAGACCTGTTAGAGCGTGAATATTTACAGAATAGGGATAACAAGACAAGCCTAGTTATTGGAAGTGTCCCCAGTTTGTTGGGCTTACCTTATTTGGGACTGATTTAGATCTTGGTGGAGGATATCCCTTCTGCCGGTTCACGATACTACGATATCCTCTGGTGATCGTAATTTGGTAGCTGGGATATATCTGTCACATTTGTGACTGAGTATTCCTTCCACCGGGATCTAAATCAGGGCCATAGGTTGCAATAAACAACACACAGTTCCTATTGCTTAAAAATGAGTCTTGCACTTCACAGATGAGGCAAGCTTAGCTTCATTTACATAGGGGCAGACAGCCATATTTAAAGAGCATTGCTTTGGATGAAGGGAAACTAATATAGTTTCAACTATTTCTATGCTAGGAACAGCAACAACAGCAAGCTTTCCTAATGCATGCTTATACATCTGCCTTGCATGCAGTGGGCCATGTCTTTAAGTGCAGTTAATGTAAAATTGGAGTAGCATTTCACTCTATGCACTCAAATATATTTCCAATACGCACAAAATATACTATAAACTCCTTATATACCACCATTGAGGATTGCAAGAGTGTTTCTAAACAGACAGCTCTGCACAGCCTGCATTGGCGCTAAACAAAATTACAGCAATGCAGTGTATGGAATGTTTGCAAACAGCAAATCGAAACTGCAATATACTCTCACCAAAACACTTGGTGATAGCACTGCACCTCTTACAGAAAGTCATGCTTTGCTATCTGCATTGCATTGAGCTAATCCAGCTGTTCCCACATTATTCGGGTTGGATTCAGCATTCTGTGTGCATGGATACCATGTTAATCAACCCCATAAATTGTATCTGTTGTGAGTGCTCTGGTCAGACCTAGGGACAGTATTACACTCCTGAGGCGGAAGCCGGGAGCTAGAGAGATTTACTTGCACTTTGCAAATTCTTTTTAAAAAAATACATTTTATCTCACCGCTTTTTGATAAATATTGATTGTATTTCGTGATTGTAGCGACACTTACTAGCGCCGCATTTATCAGCTGGTTCACCCTCATTTCAGCCAATTTAGGAGCTGAATTGGGGTCGGGGGTAAACAGCCTTTACAACGAAACTTTTACAACGCACTACCATTACAACGCGGTCATTACAACGCAAACCATCACAAAGCATTGCGCTGGGGGGTGCTCTAGGATAGGGAATACGTTTAATTTTCTATCCAACACCTTCCCTAGTGTCCACGGGGACTGGAGTTGGAATAGAAAATTAAACTTTTCACTATCCAGCACCTCTAAGCCCTATGCGTTGTAACGGTATGCGATGTAAAAACCGCTTTGTAAAGTCAGGCATTGTAATAGCCTGCGTTGTAACATCATACATCCGGGTCTGGGGTTGGAGGTGGCCGGCTAGGCAGAGCGGCCATATTGGGAGGAGGCAGGTTGATGCTGCAGTCGTTGGGCAGGAAGCGCCGGTCCCGTGCTCAACCCCATAAAATTGGGAGGTCTTTTCTTCGCGCAGCGAACGCGACAGCGGACGTGCCTCATCACGCCGAAGGAGCGCCTAATGAAAGCCCGTCGGTGCCCGTCCGTGTCAGGACAGGCCAGGTCGAGGCCAGGGGCACTAAATGGTGAGTCCTCCCCTAATGGATACCCTACGCTATAGTGGGAAGAAGCTGAGGGCAATTAGAGGCAGCGTTACCATCAGCTGTCCTGTCAGCTCCCCTTTTGAGGAGGTAGGGTGTGAGAGCGAGGGCTTGATAAACAGGCGTGGAGGCTGCAATATAGGTTTGAAAATAGGTTTATTGATATTAGAGGAATGAGGAAGTGGATAGGGATTGAGAGTTTCTTCTTCTTCTGAGTTTTCCCGAGATGAGTCAGAGGAACCAAAGATCTGCGATGTTATTCTCTTGCCTTCTAGGTCGTCTGGACCGGGTTAGTTACTCCGGAGGCTCATAGAAGAAGGGAAAATAGACAAAGGGGAATCGTCAGAATGGAGTTCTTTTTTAACAATAACGGATACCGTCACCACACCCTTGTTTGTCAGGAAAATGCCAATGGCAAGGGGTCTTAGAAAATATGGGGGGGTTGTGCAATTTAAAATGCCTAGGACGGGGGTATTTGTGTATGACTTCCAACACTGTTCAACCAATAAACATAGATATATAAGATAGAATTGTGCACCAACACTAGCATACTTCGCAAAAACAGCGTGTTACATATCAGTCTTCCAGGTTTCATTTAACCCAGTGCTCTTTCCTCCCACTATGCTCTCACCCGCCCTACCCTTAGTGTGTCCCCGAGTCAGTTAACTCACCGACCCCGCCGTAACTCTCTTCCGAGTTACGGCCGCCTTCCAGCCTCCTCCGGACACCACCAGTCCTCCGACCAGCTTTCCTCTTCAGGGTTGTCAGGGCTGCTGTTCTGGTTATCGGGTCCCGCATCTTCTCTCTCGGGTCCCGCGTCTTCTCTCTCGGGTCCCGCGTCTTCTCTCTCGGGTCCCGCGTCTTCTATCCCGGGTCCCGCGTCTTCTCTCGTCCTCGCCGTTTCCGCGTCTCTCCTCTCTCTCCTGACCTGTCCTTGCGCGCAAGTTATTAGCTCTCGCCTCTCGCTTCCGTGGTATGGGGGTTGGACTTCCGGGTTACGTGAGCGATCGCCAGTCCCCTGTGAAGATACGTGAGAGTCATGCAGGGGTAGTAATCCTCGGGAGGTGTCGGGACACCAGGGACGTCCCTGCAAGTTCCGGGTAAGTGCGGGATCCTCCTCACATCCCCTTTCCCTTGCTGTCCTTCTTCTAGGGGCACTATCCTGAGGATATCTAGACAAGTAGTCAGCGTTCCCTTGATCCTTCCCTTTCCTATGCCTAGTAAGAAATCGGTAGGGCTGTAAAGAAAGAAACCACCTCAAAACTCTCTCATTATGACCCTTATTCCTCGCTAGCCACTCTAAAGGGGCGTGATCAGTGAAAAGAAGGAACTCTCTACCTTCCAGGTAATACCTTAGAGTTTCTATCGCCCACTTAATGGCAAGTGCCTCTTTTTCGATGGTAGCATAATTCTTTTCCCTAGGAAAAAGTTTGCGGCTTATATACAGGATGGGCTTTTCTCCTTGGGACGTCTCTTGGGATAAAACAGCTCCTAGACCCAGGTCAGAGGCATCTGTTTGTAAAATAAAAAGACGGGAATAATCTGGACTGATCAACACTGAATCAGAGGTTAGGGAATTTTTTAAGGTTTCGAATGACCGCACTATTGCAGCGGGAGGAGATTGCAATATTTCCTCTGCTCGGATGTTCTTCTGTAACAGATCTGTCAAAGGAGCTGCTATTTGTGAAAAGCTAGGGATGAATCGCCTGTAATATCCCAGCAATCCCAAGAAAGCTCGTAAGTCTTTCTTTGTCTTAGGGAATGGTATCTGGGAGATGGCTGATACTTTGGAGTTTTGAGGTCTTATGACTCCTTCACCTAAAAGGTATCCGAGGTACTTGACGGTCTGTGCTGCCAAATGGCTTTTGGCTGGATTGATTTTTAATCCATGAACTCCTAGAGTTCTTATCACTTGCGAGAGATGTACCACATGTTGTTTCCAAAAGTCACTATATATTATGATATCATCTATGTAGGCTCCAGCATATTCCTCATGAGGCCTGAGGACCGTATTCATAACTCGCTGAAACGTAGCAGGCGCTCCATGCAAGCCAAAGGGTAACATTTTGAAATGGTATAACCCGTCTGGGGTGGAAAATGCTGTTTTTTCCTTGTCCTCGGGCTTCAAAGGAATTTGCCAATATCCTTTACACAGATCTAATGTGCTGATGTATTTGGCCTTTCCTATCCTTTCTACCATCTCGTCCACTCTTGGTAAAGGATATGTGTCAAACTCGGATATTTTGTTCACCTCCCTGAAGTCAATGCAGAATCTTACAGACCCATCAGATTTTGGAGCCAGAACTATGGGTGAGTTCCATTCGCTTTTAGAAGGCTCTATGACATCTAGCTGTAACATTTTCTCTACCTCTTCCCGTATAACCTGTCTGCGAGATTCAGGTATACGGTGGGGTCTTAGTCTCACTCGTTTACCTGGTGGAGTCTTTATTGCATGTTCAACGAGTGTGGTCTTTCCAGGCGTGGTGGAAAATACCCGAGCTAAAGGTTGTAAAACCTTTATTAAATCATGTACTAACTCAACAGGCAATTTGTTATCTATACATGTTTGAAACAGGGGAGTTTGAGGTTCTACGCTATTCACTGTTACTGGTGCAGGCCCCTCCCATTTCTTTAGTAGGTTCACATGGTATATCTGTGACACCTTCTTCTGGGAATCGGTTTCAATCTTGTAGGTTACTGGAGTCACTTGTTGAATGACTTTATAGGGACCCTGCCGTTGTCCCAATAACTTCTGGTCCGAAGAGGCCATCATGAGCAATACAAGATCGCCTATCTGAAAGGTCCTAGTTTTTGACCCTCGGTCATATTGATTTTTCTGGGCCATCTGGGCATTCTCTAGGTTGTTCCTGACATTACTCCGAATTTGTTTCAAATGAGTTTGAAGATTAGAAACGTACTCGGGAAGTGGCCTGGCATCATTCTGTTCTGTTTCCCACTGTTCTCTTGCCATATCTAATAGAGTACGAGGTTGGTGTCCGTACAGCAACTCAAAGGGAGAATGACCCGTGCTCTTTTGTTCTTTACATCTGATGGCAAAGAGAGCTAGGGGAAGAATGTCTTCCCATTTACGGGCTTCCAGCTCTAGTAACTTTTTTAGAGTAGTTTTAATGGTGGCATTATACCTTTCAACCAGTCCATCCATTTGGGGATGGTAGGCTGATGTACGGATTTGCTTCACACCTAACTGCTTACAAATGTCTCTCATCATCTTAGAGCTAAAGGGGGTTCCCTGGTCAGTGAGAATTTCTTTTGGGAAACCTACTCTGTAAAAAACACTCACCATTGCTTTAGCGATATTGGTAGTATCAGGTCTGCGTAGGGGTATGGCTTCTGGGAATCGAGTAGCATAATCTACCAGAACCAGTACATATCTACACCCACTTCTAGATGGCAATAAGGGACCGATAATATCCATACCAACCCGTGAGAAGGGTTCATCTATGACGGGAAGGGGAATCAACGGGGCTTTTGGGGGTTGATAGCGACTGTGTTTTTGGCACACAGGACATTCCCTACAATATTTCTTTACCTGTTGATATATACCTGGCCAATAGAAATTCTCCAAAATGGTTTTTTCTGTCTTGTCCGACCCAAAATGACACCCTAATCGATGACTATGAGCTAGATATAAAACTTTCTCTCGAAAGGGATCTGGGACTAACAATTGGGCTTTCTGGTGTGGTGGGTTCTTTCTATATAACAAGCCATTTTTTTCAAAAAAATATGGACCTACATGTTGCGGGTCCTCTCCATCAAGAGCCTTGTTCCAGGCTTCCTGAAGAACAGGGTCCTGTCGTTGGGCCGCATGGAAGTTACGATCCGTTTCCCAAGGATTCTCTACCGGAATCACAGGTGTTACCAAGGGCTCTTTGTGTTTTTCAGCCCTTCTTTGACTGCGACTTTTCCGTTCCTTATGAGTTGGCCATTTCTTATCAGTCTCTGTAGAAGATGGTGCAGAGGATAACCAGTCCTCTGTTGCCAGGGAAGACTCCTGTAATAACTGGGGCAATTTAGCATAATAGTTTACTAGGATTGCTTGTTCAGCTAGTCGGGGTATGAGTCCCACCGTTAGAGACGTTCCTGAATCTTTGGGATGTTGGACTAGTACTCGAGCCGTGGGATAGGGTTTCACATCCCCGTGAACGCATTTGATCGCCACCATACCTTCTATGGGGCCAATGCTGTTCCCCAAATCCTGGGGTCTAACCACGCTATGTAAACAACCAGTGTCTGCCAGGGCAGTAACAGGGCGTCCATTCATGGACACGGTACACTTGGATGGGGGTAGTCTTTGGTCTTCTTGGGGAGAGCAGAAATAATTACGAGCCAATCCTATCTCCATGGGCTCTTCTTTTTGGGGACAAAATCTGGCTATATGCCCCATTCCTCCACACTGAAAACATTGTGGTCCCGACATAGAAGGTCTCACGAGTGGGACGCTAGGCAATGGGCTACTGGGAACGAGGGCCAAGGGTTATGTTTTTTTAATGAGTGGGGGTCGAGGAGAACGATTTGGCATGTGTCCACCGGTTTTCCCGGTGGATTCATCCCTGGTTTTCTGAAAGTCTTGTGCCCTGTTGTATGCACTGGCTATTTCTACAGCCGTTTCTAGGGTAAGGTTGGCTTGCTGTCTCACCCACCTTTGAATAGGGGGATGAAGGGACGTTAGGTACTGTTCTAAATATATTTTAGCCATGATGCCATCCTTGTCGGTGGTTGCGGGTTTTAGCCAACGGTCTGCCATGTCCTTCACTCTAAAGTATAAAGCACGAGGAGTTTCTTGTGGACCCTCCTTCATTTGTCTCAGTTTAAGTCTATAGGTTTCGTCATCCACTCCTAGTCTTTCCAGGATACATTTCTTTATGTCTGCATAAGACACAGTCCCTTGTAAGGTGGCCGCCTGGTAAGCTGCTTGCAAGTCACCGGACAACAAAGGTCCCAAATACTGTCCCCATTTATCGGCAGGCCAGGATGCTGCAGTCGCCATCCTTTCAAAATTACTAAAGAAAAAATCGGGATCCTCTCCTGCAACATAACGCTGTAACACTACGGACGGCAAGGTAGTAGGGCCTCTCTGGTTACCCAAGGCTTCTGTAAGTTTACCCATTGCAGCTTCATGGGTCTGTCCCTGACCTGTGATGGCCTGTTGGAACTTGCCTCGGTCTTCCTCCACGACCGTTAAGAAACTTTCCATAACCTTGCTCAGGTGTTCCTGATTTTCGGCCATTTTTGCAAGGGCAGCCTCCATTTCGCCTTTCAATCCCACTTCTGACACCACTTGTGAGAGCGAGGGCTTGATAAACAGGCGTGGAGGCTGCAATATAGGTTTGAAAATAGGTTTATTGATATTAGAGGAATGAGGAAGTGGATGGGGATTGAGAGTTTCTTCTTCTTCTGAGTTTTCCCGAGATGAGTCAGAGGAACCAAAGATCTGCGATGTTATTCTCTTGCCTTCTAGGTCGTCTGGACCGGGTTGGTTACTCCGGAGGCTCATAGAAGAAGGGAAAATAGACAAAGGGGAATCGTCAGAATGGAGTTCTTTTTTAACAATAACGGATACCGTCACCACACCCTTGTTTGTCAGGAAAATGCCAATGGCAAGGGGTCTTAGAAAATATGGGGGGAGGTTGTGCATTTTAAAGTGCCTAGGATGGGGGTATTTGTGTATGACTTCCAACACTGGTCAACCAATAAACATAGATATATAAGATAGAATTGTGCACCAACACTAGCATACTTCGCAAAAACAGCGTGTTACATATCAGTCTTCCAGGTTTCATTTAACCTAGTGCTCTTTCCCTCCCACTATGCTCTCACCCGCCCTACCCTTAGTGTGTCCCCGAGTCAGTTAACTCACCGACCCCGCCGTAACTCTCTTCCGAGTTACGGCCGCCTTCCAGCCTCCTCCGGACACCACCAGTCCTCCGACCAGCTTTCCTCTTCAGGGTTGTCAGGGCCGCTGGTCTGGTTATCGGGTCCCACGTCTTGTCTCTCGGGTCCTGCGTCTTCTCTCTAGGGTCCCGCGTCTTCTCTCTCGGGTCCCACGTCTTCTCTCCCGGGGCCCGCGTCTTCTCTCGTCCTCGCCGTTTCCGCGTCTCTCCTCTCTCTCCTGACCTGTCCTTGCGCGCAAGTTATTGGCTCTCGCCTCTCGCTTCCGTGGTATGGGGGTTGGACTTCCGGGTTACGTGAGCGATCGCCAGTCCCCTGTGAAGATACGTGAGAGTCATGCAGGGGTAGTAATCCTCGGGAGGTGTCGGGACACCAGGGACATCCCTGCAAGTTCCGGGTAAGTGCTGGATCCTCCTCACATCCCCTTTCCCTTGCTGTCCTTCTTCTAGGGAAACTATCCTGAGGATATCCTCAGGCTTTGAGTCATACGGACAGGCTCCTGACCCCACGAAAAGCCTGGCTGGGATTCTAGAAGAGGTTCTATTTGATGCCTCCGAAGGTCTCGACGCCTTTCCACCACTCGACCTGGCCACTGTGGAAAGACTCCTCAATGGCCTCAAATCGGGTTCACCCCTGGATGCTGCGCCGCCTGCAGTTCTTAAACAGGTTTCAGGGACGGTGTGCCCTGTTATTATGCAGGTCATTAATTCATCCCTGGAGTCAGGTGTGGTACCACCTATCTGGAAAATGGCGAAAGTGAAAGCCCTCCTAAAAAAAAACAACTTGGACCCAGAAGATTTAGCTAACTATAGACCTATCTCGTTGCTACCGGGCCTGAGTAAGATTGCTAAAAAAATACGTCAACCAGATCCTCTCCTCATTCGCTGAGATCTCGGGCGCCCTCTATTCCTCTCAAACGGGATTTAGAGCCAAACAGGGTACAGAGACTGCCGTGGTGGCGGCGATGGAGGCGACTAGGAGTATTGTGGATGCCGGGGGCTGTGCTGCGGTAGTCCTGTTGGACCTCAGCGCAGCCTTCGACACTGTTAATCATCCACTTTTGCTTCAGCGCCTCCATCGGTCAGGGATCTCAGGAATGGCCCTTAAATGGCTACAGTCCTTTCTGGCAGAGAGATTTTTCTCAGTTTTAGAGGAGGAGGTTTCATCCCACCAACTGCAACTTTATCACAGCGTTCCCCAGAGCTCCTCTCTCAGTACTACCTTATTTAACATCTATATGAGTCCACTGGCTGAGGTGGTGCTTCCCTGGGGAATTCAGCTTATCACCTAAACCGATGATACGCAGTTGGTCGTCTCCCTGGTAAGGGATGACGCCGGAGAGCAGGGGAGTAACAACTTGACCCCCTGTCTCACCAAGGTTTTGGAGTGGATGACGATGTCATTTTTAAAGCTAAATGGGGCAAAAACAGACATCATGCTCCTGGGCTATAAAGCTCCCATCAACCTCGACCAATGGTGGCCGCACTGTCTGGGTCCCCCTCCCACCCCAAAGACCCAAATAAAGAGCCTGGGGGTCTGGCTAGATACCACCTTGGGGTTTCAGGTCCAGGCCAAGAAGGTGGCGGCGACTTGTTATGGACTGCTTAGGGTCCTCAGGAAAGTCCTGCCCCTCTTACCTTTTGAGGCCAGACGCATACTGGGCCTGTTGCTGATTTTATCGCGTCTGGATTACACAAATGCCGTTTATTTGGGAGCTCCAGTTGCTTCTATCCAAGTTCTTCAATCAGTACAAAACTGTGCAGCTCGGCTGCTTATGAATCTTCCCAGACACTGTTCGGCGAAGGCGGCACTTCGGTCACTTCACTGGCTCCCGATCCAGGAAAGGATGTTGTTTAAAATGTTCTGTATAGCGCACAAGTCTATAAGCAATGTTGGTCCTACCATCCTCGAGCCCTTGTTTTGCCGGCATCGTGGCGTTAGATCCTTGAGATCTAATCAGCGAAATTTGCTAGTGGTACCCAGGGTGAAGCGAGCCCATATGGGTGGCCGCCAGCTTTCCTTCCATGTTGCCAAGGGCTGGAACAAACTCCCAAATATTATCAGGCTGGAAATTAATCACCTCGTATTCAGGAAGCGACTGAAGACATTTTTGTTCCACTGATTGTCTTCTTCTGTCTTCTTTGTCTTGCAGCGCTGGGATGCCTCAGGGTAGCCATGCGCTATACAAGAGCGTACTCATTCATTCATTCATATATAAAATTATTCAGAGATTCAAAAGGGAAACCAGTTAAAATAACAAGTTCTGGGGAAAGGCAGCTGTGTTTATAGAAACACTTGTTTTGGTCAATGTTCAATGTAGTGTCTCCCTAATAATAAGGGAATTCACATCTACTGTGTAGCTTTTTTTAGCCACTAAGGAGGCACACTTTTAAAGGAACAGTGGTAAATAGATCTAAAACCAATATTGATACCGACAGTTTTGCAGTGAAAAAAGCAACAGCTAAAGGTGAAAAGCCCCCCAGATGGCTTTCTCTGCACATACACCTATACTCTCAACCAGGCTATCATTTCGATGGTATCATTACCTGAAGTGGAAGATAGATATATGTTCCTGGTATTTGTTATAGCCATATAATGTGACTAATAATGTTCTAGGTTTTAAATTTAAGATATTTTTTTTAATCCACTGTATACAGCAGTACAAATACAACATGATTTAATAATAATGAATCACCAATGAGCATGCTGTATTAAAAACCTAAGAAACAACCATTAAATACTTGGTAATATTTTGAGGAAGGAAGGGAAAGAAGGAAGGGGGACATGAAAAAAAACTAAATAGGAGAAAAGAAAACATTGCATAGTATGTAATAAAAATAATGGCAACGAATAACACCATTTTCATCTAAAATGTGGCCTCTACTTTTTGTATTGGTAACTCCATACAAAAAGCAAATAACATGTCACTTGAATATAAAAGAAAGACAGAGATTAAATAATCAAGAAGGATAAAAGTTTTCAGACAATATGGGCACAGTGCTGAAAATATCACTGTCTTGATTAAGAGATGTGGTAAGAGGTGACCATTGTAGGAGAGTAGGGTCTGCAATCCTATGATCACCCAGATTTTTTGCTTTTGTTTCACTGGTTTACGACTTTCTCTGGCTGTGGGCCTGCCAATCAGACCCACAGCCTGGCTGTTCTCTCTCTAAATTACAACATGTACCCGAGGTGCATTTACCAATTGGTACTGGGCCACCTTATCAGACCCTGTAACTCAGGGCATAGGTGTACCCAGGGCTGCCAGGGGCTGCAGCATGTATTATGCCACCCCTGGCTGGCCTCCTAAATTTGACACAACTGGCTGCATGACAGCTGGGGCAAAGTCGTGTAATCACCCTTTGCTGTAGGTGTAGTATACCTATACCTAACCCTAAAATGGACACACAGATTCCTATCAGTCACTCCTATGGCAGGCCTTGACAATCCTGAAGGCAGAGTGCTTGGAATCGTGTGAGATGGTGCTCTGGCATGAGCTGAGCCTGTCTGCAGCTTGCGGAATCAAGTCCTAATAGCTGTTCCATGATATCGCATACCATATACTCTTAAGTGCATTATAATCCTCGCGGTTAAATGCTATCTTTGGTATTGCTTTATCAAAACATGTCGAGTAAGGTGTCATACGAATTGGAATACTAACCCCTCGCCAATTCTGGCGACGGGGTTAGCATTCCACGCTTCTAGAGGGACACGACATGTATGTAACTGTGAACCCCGGTTAAAGTTAACTGAAGCCTCAGCTCCACAAAATGGATGCTGCCACCACAGACACGAGTCTGACCCCCTGCAGCTGGGAGTCCTTCCAGCGAGGGGAGCCTGGACAAAAGGTTTCCTGTCAGGGGCGGTGCTTGCACCGTCCCAGACATGGTTTTGTGTATCCTGGGTAGGCAGGGCTTTTCAGGAAGGTGACTGCTGAGTGGCACCCCGGTGCTCACTACGCATAGGCCGGTCAGAACCAGTTCCAGGGGCACACCAGCCCCTGGCCTGGGGAAAGTCCGGCATGGCAGAGGGGTGTAACCACCCCCCTCCTAGTCCCACCCATAGGCAGGACCTAGTCACCGGGTCAGCCCCCTTTTTTAGTATAAAGATGGGAGCGGGCCCCCTGTTCAAATTAGATCATCTTTGGAATCAAGACCCGACTTTCTGCGAAAGGCATCAAGATTTCCTTCTTCAAGATTCTCCCTTGTGGCTAAGGAGTAGTCACCCTGCATCAAGCGGGCACCATCCTAAGAACACTGCGGTCTGCCGCAAGTCCTTCTTCACGAATCCGACGACCCAGCTCGACGAGACCCGGCTTCCCTGGCACCTCTGACCTCTACTCACCTCTACAGCAAAGCTGAGAACTGTGAGTGCGACGAGACCTCGAGGGACCGACGATCGCCAAGACTGCACGACTTCTTTGCAACAAGCCCACCGAGTCTTCCACTGGTGAGTGCTTTGGGGTCCGAGAAGCCCCAACCCTGAGCAGCTCCAGCACCGAAGATCAGCCCTCCAGCATCTCCACGATCTGCGTGGGGCCCTTCTGCTTTTGCGTGCTCACCGCGCTGTGTGGCTACTAGCCGGCTGGCTTGTGGCCTTCTACACGACGCCCAACGACATCACTGCTGCTGGTCTGGTTGCTCCAGACTGGCCCTTGCTTCCTTCTTCAAGAGAGGCACCCCGGACCCTCCTGGTCCACTCCAGACGCCATTTTAGGTCCACCGCGTGGGCTTGAATTTGCCAAGGCTTTGTTGCCCAATCCTGGGTCCAGCGACGCCGACAGCTTCAATCTTCGTGGGACAGCTCGCTCCTCCATCCTGGTCGCCGACAACGCCTCCTGGTCCGTGAGATCTGCGAGCACAGCGTCACCCACTCACCTAGTCGAGGTGACTACCATCCGGTGCCCTCCTGGTGCCACCTGACTACTGGCTAGTAGTCACGAACTTGGTCCCCTCTGCTTTCAGGTGTCATCTTCCTTCGATCCAGGCTTGGGTCCATCGAACTTTCTTCACTGGTCGCCTGCCAGCAACTTCTTTCTTCCAGGCTCCTGGTCCGTCTACGAGGATTCCCGACGTCTTTTGAGACCTATGCAGCTGCAGCCCCTGGGCTAGGTAACTTCGGCATTTCGGTGCCCCAGCATAGCCTCACTATCCAAGGGTAAGAATCCACTTTCGTTTTCCTCCTACCAGGTCGGGTTCGCCCGAGAACACTAACTTTGTCTTTACTAGCTACCATAGACTTTGTCCCGCATCACGTGTGAGAGTGCACACTCTGCACCCGAGTCCCCTGGGTCTCCTAGAAGTAATCTGAAGATTCTATAGTCAAGATCTAGCGATTCCAAAGCCTATTAGTACTGTACTTACCTGCTAGTAATTTCGCATTCCACTTTCAGAGTATATGGTTTTCCGTGCCCCTCGGGCATGTGTATATACTGTGCTAACTTAAGTATTTTCGTAAAGGTTTTGTTTTGTGCTTAGTACCCTGTCCTCATAAAGAGTACAGGGCTGTTGTGATTCTTAATAAATAACTTGTTTATTTTCATAACACTTGTGTGGTGTCCTTTCACTTGGTGTTCAAGGGGTATATGTGTGGTAAACAGCTGGCTTAACACGCCCTCTCGAGTCTTTAGCCTTAGACTGCTCGTATCCACGCTACTAGGATAGCTGGTCTATAAGGTTGACTTACAACCAATCATCAATAAGGGTTGCTGGACTGATACATAGTGTTCACTAGAATAGTGAGCACTGCATATCAGGCCACCTTCTCACATTGGTGAGCAGCGGTTGGGATTTGAGCTTGCTGTTGTTTTACCACACGTATCCTAAGAATATCTTGTTGAAAGATCACATAAGTACTTCAGGTACATATAACTAAGCTTAGAATACTCTGAGTTCTACTGAACCAGCTGTTGCAGCTCCTCAAGGCTTAGCACACCTTGGCTGCAACTCTTAGCAAGGGATCAGTAGGCAAACACATAGTGTAGGTAGGTGCATCACTTACACCACACTAGCAACAGTATGTCAGACAAAGGAGGGAACTCTGAGTCTTCCCTTGTGTCAGTGGACCCTCCACAGGTCCTCCCTTCCAGATATACTGTGCTTAGCTTCCATGAGTTACGACAAGTGTGTACCTCTAGGAAGATTAAGCAGGGGTCTAACCCCACAACTTCCTTTCTGATTGGTCTCTTAGAGACTTATGATGCCAGAAAAGCTGAGAAACTTCTTAGCTCTTCTAATCCAGATGGAGGTATGCCTCCCCTTGAGGGAACCAGAGGAGACCCTGACCTAATCCATCTCTCAGCTGAGACTGAAGAGGGGGAGGAGGATGAGGAGCCCTCTGGGGATGAGGCAGACAAGGGACAGGTAGAAGTCAGCAGACTAACCAGGTCCAACTTAAGCAGACATGAGATGAGTACTGGGGGACCCCTGGGACCACTCTCAGGTCAGCTTAACATTGGGAATGGACGAGCTAGGTCTCTATCCAGAGGCTCTGGCAGATCCCTTCAAACCAATGGCTCTCAACACTCCTCTCAGAAGGGGATGACATCTCCTCAGAGGAGAGTGTATGAAGCTAAAGAAAGGGCAGCCAATCTGAGGATTGAAAGGGAAGAACTTGCCCTGGCCAAAGAGAGGCTTGCCTTTGCTAGAGAGCAACAGTTAAGTGGGGTAGTCCCCACTGGTGGCAGCATTGTACCTAGCAATAGGGACAGGAGTTTTGATACAAAACACCTAGGTAAGATAGTGCCCCCCTTTAAACAAGGGGATGATATCCACAAATGGATTACTGCTCTGGAGAGGGCCTGCACTGTGCAGGGTGTTCCCCAGAGTCAGTGGGCAGCTATCTTGTGGCTCTCCTTTGAAGGCAAAGGTAGAGATAAGCTCCTCACTACAAGAGTAGAGGATGCTAACAATTACCAAGTCTTGAAAAACACACTGGTTGAAGGGTTTGGCCTAACCACTGAGCAGTACAGAGTGCTGTTCAGGGATACCCAGAAAACTCAGTCTCAAGATTGGTCTGACTTTGTAGATTGTGCCACTAAGGCTTTTGAGGGCTGGTTGCTGGGCAGTAAGGTTACTGATTATAAAGGATTGTACAATTTGATGATGAGAGAACAAATTTTAAACAATTGTCAGAACCAGTTGTTGCATCAGCATCTTGTTGACTCAGTTCTGACCTCTCCCCAAGAATTGGGAAAGAAGGCAGACAGATGGGTTAGAACAAGAGTCAAGCAGAACCAGGGCCAGAATCAAGGTGGTCAGAAGAAAGCAGACCAGAAGGGTAAAGATTCTAAGGGGGAACAAAATGACCAGAAGTCTTCGACAGGTCCCCAACAACCCAAAGAGGGTGGGGGTCAGGCTCCCCAAAAGAAGAAAGAAGGCCAATCTAAAAGGTGGTGCCAATACTGCAAAAGTAAAACTCACTGGTTTAGTGAGTGCACCAAGAAAGGAGGAGGGCAGACTCCTGCCACTGCAGCCCCTAAGGCACCTGTGCCCCCTAGTACAGTCAGCAGTGGTAGTGCACCTCCCAAGGGTTTAGTAGGGTTAACCCTGGGTTCTGAGGGGAGTGACAACTTAGTTGGCACCCTCACTCAGGCTGTCCTTGTTTGTACAGGGGATGTGGATATGTCCCCTGATATAAGTCCCAATACTTTGGGCAAATACAGACAGACACCTTTCATTAATGGAAAAATGGCTCAGGCCTATAGGGACACTTGTGCCAGTGTCACAATGGTGACACCTAACTTTGTGGACCCTGGACAGATCATGCCAGGTACAGAATTTCTGGTGACCAATGCAAGCAATGTCACTACCAATCACAGTATGGCAATTGTAGCTTTCTCCTGGGGAGGGGTAACTGGCCAAAAGAAGGTTGTAGTTAGTTCAGACCTCCCAGTGGATTGTTTGTTGGGCAATGATTTGGAGTCATCACAATGGTCAGAAGTGGAGCAGAGGACTCACATGGAAATGTTAGGCTTGCCAGCACATGTGTTTGCTGTGACCAGGTCACAGGTCAGGAAATGCCCCACTGAACAGGTGCTGGATCCTGGAAAAATGGACCAGACACCTTCCAAGAAGAAGAGCAGTAGGGTTAAGGCTGTGCCTTCCCCCTTGCCCCAGGTTGTGGATCAAGTCTCAGAGGAGGCTGACCTACAGGAATTGAGGGAAACTGAGCCTAGAGAGTTTGAACTTGATCAAGTTGAATTCTTGGGTTCAGGGGGACCCTCAAGGGAAGACCTGGGGAAGGACCAGTTAGACTGCCCTTCTCTTGAACCCCTCAGACTGCAGGCTGCTGCTGAGGCTGCTGGGAACACCACAGGTACCCACAAGGTATACTGGGAAGATGGACTCCTGTACACTGAGTCAAGAGACCCCAAGCCTGGCATGACCAGGAGGCTGGTTGTACCCTTGTCTCAGAGAGGTTTCCTACTTACCTTGGCCCATGAGATTCCCTTAGCAGGTCACTTAGGCCAGACAAAGACTTGGGACAGGCTTGTCTCACACTTTCACTGGCCTCACATGAATGAGGATACCAAGGAGTTTTGTCGCTCCTGTGTCACTTGCCAAGCCAGTGGTAAGTCAGGTGGCACAACAAAGGCCCCCCTTATACCAATGCCTGTGGTGGGGGTGCCCTTTGAAGGAGTGGGGATTGACATTGTTGGTCCAATGGAACCCCAGACAGCATCAGGGCACAAGTTTATACTGGTGGTAGTGGATCATGCCACCAGGTATCCTGAATCTATTCCACTTAGGACCACCACAGCACCTGTGGTGGCAAGAGCCCTAGTTGGAGTGTTCTCCAGAGTGGGCTTCCCTAAGGAGGTTGTCTCTGACAGAGGTGCAAACTTCATGTCAAGCTACTTAACTGCTATGTGGAAGGAATGTGGTGTCAATTACAAATTCACTACACCCTATCATCCACAATGCAATGGGCTTGTTGAAAGGTTCAACAGGACCCTAAAAGGGATGATTCATGGACTACCTGAAAAGCTCAGGCGTAGATGGGATGTCCTGATTCCCTGCCTTCTGTTTGCTTATAGAGAGGTCCCACAAAAGGGGGTTGACTACAGCCCTTTTGAACTTTTGTATGGGCATCCTGTGAGAGGCCCCCTGTGTTTGGTGAAGGAAGGATGGGAGAGACCTCTCAAAAAGCCTGCAACCAACATAGTGGACTATGTACTTGGTCTCCGCTCCAGGATGGCTGAGTATATGGAGAAGGCATCTGAAAACCTTAAGGCCAGTCAAGAACTTCAAAAAGCTTGGCATGACCAAAAGGCTGTCCTGACTGTTTACCAGCCTGGACAGAAGGTGTGGGTGTTGGAGCCAGTGGCCCCAGCAGCACTCAAAGACAAATGGTCTGGGCCCCACACAATTCTTGAGCAAAAGGGAGAGGTCACCTACCTGGTGGACCTTGGAACTCCCAGGAGCCCCCACAGGGTACTCCATGTCAACAGGCTCAAAGCATATGTCGACAGGAAGGACATGAGCTTGCTCATGGCCATAGATGAGGGACAGGAGGAAGAGAGTGACCCTCTCCCAGACCTGCTCACTCAGAATCCTGATGATGGGTCAGTAGATGGTGTTGTCTTTTGTGGCAGCCTCTCTGAGCATCAACAGAAAGACTGTAAACAGGTTCTTCAGTCTTTCAGATATATGTTCTCTCTGACACCCAGTCAGACCAATTGGTGCACCCATGAGGTTGACACTGGTGACAGCCTGCCAGTCAAGAGTAAAATCTACAGGCAGCCTGATCATGTTAGAGACTGCATGAAAACTGAAGTGCAGAAAATGTTGGAGTTGGGAGTCATTGAACCCTTAGATAGCCCTTGGGCTAGTCCAGTAGTTCTAGTGCCAAAACCTCACACCCAAGATGGTAAGAGAGAGATGAGGTTCTGCGTAGACTACAGGGGTCTCAATGCAGTCACTAAGACTGATGCCCACCCAATACCAAGGGCAGATGAACTTATAGATAGATTGGCTTCTGCCAACTACTTAAGTACATTTGACTTAACAGCTGGGTATTGGCAAATCAGGTTAGCTGAGGATGCCAAGCCCAAGACAGCATTTTCAACCCCTGGTGGGCATTATCAATTTGTGGTAATGCCCTTTGGTCTGAAAAATGCACCTGCCACCTTCCAAAGGTTGGTGAATCAAGTCCTTACTGGGCTGGATGACTTCTGTGCAGCATATCTAGATGATATTGCTGTCTTTAGCTCCACCTGGGAGGATCACCTGGTCCACCTGAGGAAAGTGTTAGAGGCTCTGCAAGCAGCAGGCCTCACTATCAAGGCCACCAAGTGCCAGATAGGGCAGACACAGGTTGTATACCTGGGCCACCTTGTAGGTGGAGGCCAGGTTCAACCACTGGAGAACAAAATACAGTCAATCAGGGACTGGGCTCCTCCAACCACCCAGACTCAGGTTCGAGCTTTCTTGGGCCTGACTGGATACTACAGAAAGTTTGTCAGGAACTATGGATCAATTGTGACTCCATTAAATGAACTGACAAGTAAGAAAATGCCAAAAAAGTTTCAGTGGACAGCAGGCTGTCAAAAAGCATTCGATGACCTAAAGCAGGCCATGTGCACAGCACCTATCCTTAAGAGTCCAGACTACTCCAAACCATTCATTGTCCAAACAGATGCTTCTGAGTTGGGTGTGGGAGCTGTTCTTTCTCAACTGAATTTTGATGGTCAAGACCAGCCCATTGCTTTTATAAGCAGAAGGCTGACCCCCAGAGAGAAGAATTGGTCAGCTATTGAGAGGGAGGCCTTTGCTGTGGTTTGGGCCCTGAAGAAGCTGAGGCCATACTTGTTTGGCACTCACTTCAAGATTCAGACCGACCATAAGCCCCTCTTGTGGCTAAATCAGATGAAGGGTGAAAACCCCAAACTGCTTAGGTGGTCCATTTCCCTACAGGGGATGGACTTTACAGTGGAACATAGACCTGGTACTGATCATGGCAATGCCGATGGGCTCTCCAGATATTTCCACTTAGAACAAGAAGACTCACCTGGTCAAGGTTAGCTTATTGTCCCAAAGTTTGGGGGGGGGGTCATGTAGGAGAGTAGGGTCTGCAATCCTATGATCACCCAGATTTTTTGCTTTTGTTTCACTGGTTTACGACTTTCTCTGGCTGTGGGCCTGCCAATCAGACCCACAGCCTGGCTGTTCTCTCTCTAAATTACAACATGTACCCTAGGTGCATTTACCAATTGGTACTGGGCCACCTTATCAGACCCTGTAACTCAGGGCATAGGTGTACCCAGGGCTGCCAGGGGCTGCAGCATGTATTATGCCACCCCTGGCTGGCCTCCTAAATTTGACACAACTGGCTGCATGACAGCTGGGGCAAAGTCGTGTAGTCACCCTTTGCTGTAGGTGTAGTATACCTATACCTAACCCTAAAATGGACCTATGGCAGGCCTTGACAATCCTGAAGGCAGAGTGCTTGGAATCGTGTGAGATGGTGCTCTGGCATGAGCTGAGCCTGTCTGCAGCTTGCGGAATCAAGTCCTAATAGCTGTTCCATGATATCGCATACCATATACTCTTAAGTGCATTATAATCCTCGCGGTTAAATGCTATCTTTGGTATTGCTTTATCAAAACATGTCGAGTAAGGTGTCATACGAATTGGAATACTAACCCCTCGCCAATTCTGGCGACGGGGTTAGCATTCCACCCTTCTAGAGGGACACGACATGTATGTAACTGTGAACCCCGGTTAAAGTTAACTGAAGCCTCAGCTCCACAAAATGGATGCTGCCACCACAGACACGAGTCTGACCCCCTGCAGCTGGGAGTCCTTCCAGCGAGGGGAGCCTGGACAAAGGGTTTCCTGTCAGGGGCGGTGCTTGCACCGTCCCAGACATGGTTTTGTGTATCCTGGGTAGGCAGGGCTTTTCAGGAAGGTGACTGCTGAGTGGCACCCCGGTGCTCACTACGCATAGGCCGGTCAGAACCAGTTCCAGGGGCACACCAGCCCCTGGCCTGGGGAAAGTCCGGCATGGCAGAGGGGTGTAACCACCCCCCTCCTAGTCCCACCCATAGGCAGGACCTAGTCACCGGGTCAGCCCCCTTTTTTAGTATAAAGATGGGAGCGGGCCCCCTGTTCAAATTAGATCATCTTTGGAATCAAGACCCGACTTTCTGCGAAAGGCATCAAGATTTCCTTCTTCAAGATTCTCCCTTGTGGCTAAGGAGTAGTCACCCTGCATCAAGCGGGCACCATCCTAAGAACACTGCGGTCTGCCGCAAGTCCTTCTTCACGAATCCGACGACCCAGCTCGACGAGACCCGGCTTCCCTGGCACCTCTGACCTCTACTCACCTCTACAGCAAAGCTGAGAACTGTGAGTGCGACGAGACCTCGAGGGACCGACGATCGCCAAGACTGCACGACTTCTTTGCAACAAGCCCACCGAGTCTTCCACTGGTGAGTGCTTTGGGGTCCAAGAAGCCCCAACCCTGAGCAGCTCCAGCACCGAAGATCAGCCCTCCAGCATCTCCACGATCTGCGTGGGGCCCTTCTGCTTTTGCGTGCTCACCGCGCTGTGTGGCTACTAGCCGGCTGGCTTGTGGCCTTCTACACGACGCCCGACGACATCACTGCTGCTGGTCTGGTTGCTCCAGACTGGCCCTTGCTTCCTTCTTCAAGAGAGGCACCCCGGACCCTCCTGGTTCACTCCAGATGCCATTTTAGGTCCACCGCGTGGGCTTGAATTTGCCAAGGCTTTGTTGCCCAATCCTGGGTCCAGCGACGCCGACAGCTTCAATCTTCATGGGACAGCTCGCTCCTCCATCCTGGTCGCCGACAACGCCTCCTGGTCCGTGAGATCTGCGAGCACAGCGTCACCCACTCACCTAGTCGAGGTGACTACCATCCGGTGCCCTCCTGGTGCCACCTGACTACTGGCTAGTAGTCACGAACTTGGTCCCCTCTGCTTTCAGGTGTCATCTTCCTTCGATCCAGGCTTGGGTCCATCGAACTTTCTTCACTGGTCGCCTGCCAGCAACTTCTTTCTTCCAGGCTCCTGGTCCGTCTACGAGGATTCCCGACGTCTTTTGAGACCTATGCAGCTGCAGCCCCTGGGCTAGGTAACTTCGGCATTTCGGTGCCCCAGCATAGCCTCACTATCCAAGGGTCAGAATCCACTTTCGTTTTCCTCCTACCAGGTCGGGTTCGCCCGAGAACACTAGCTTTGTCTTTACTAGCTACCATAGACTTTGTCCCGCATCACGCGTGAGAGTGCACACTCTGCACCCGAGTCCCCTGGGTCTCCTAGAAGTAATCTGAAGATTCTATAGTCAAGATCTAGCGATTCCAAAGCCTATTAGTACTGTACTTACCTGCTAGTAATTTCGCATTCCACTTTCAGAGTATATGGTTTTCCGTGCCCCTCGGGCATGTGTATATACTGTGCTAACTTAAGTATTTTCGTAAAGGTTTTGTTTTGTGCTTAGTACCCTGTCCTCATAAAGAGTACAGGGCTGTTGTGATTCTTAATAAATAACTTGTTTATTTTCATAACACTTGTGTGGTGTCCTTTCACTTGGTGTTCAAGGGGTATATGTGTGGTAAACAGCTGGCTTAACACGCCCTCTCGAGTCTTTAGCCTTAGACTGCTCGTATCCACGCTACTAGGATAGCTGGTCTATAAGGTTGACTTACAACCAATCATCAATAAGGTTTGCTGGACTGATACATAGTGTTCACTAGAATAGTGAGCACTGCATATCAGGCCACCTTCTCACAACCATAACAGTTGCATATTATGAAGAGATAAACGTTGCATAGTATACATTTTATCACCATGTCGGTCGGAGTTGCCTTCCTCCGACTGACCTCTGGTCAGCAGTTTTGACTGCCTGATTACTTTGCGACCGATCACTGTTCAGTCACACACTCCCACTTCTCAATCAGAGCTTGTTCCACAGCCGTAAACTGGACTTTATACTGGTTCCCATAGAGAAATGGGGTAAGTGTAAAACCCTGAATCCTGTGTCAAGCACCCCATGGTGCCTGCCACACAGTGCAGGGATTTCAGGGGGCACCCTAGGTACCACCTTGACAAAAAGCCGCAGGCTGCAGAGGCAGAGGGGCCCTGATAGGGGCCCGCAAAGAAACTTTCCGACAGCCTTTCTATGTTGGAAAGGCCAGCAAAGAAAACCATCATCCTAACCCAGATGGCACAAACACTGTCCATAGGGGATTACAGTGAAGTTCTGACTGGCCGGAATACTCTGAGAGCAGGTCGGAACCACATCAGAATACCCAGGCAGTTTAAGTTCCGACCGCCATTATGGTAATTCGGCGGTCGGACCACAAACCGACTGTGTCAGTCGAAAAGCCTCTGTTTGTGATCAGAAAGCTTCTGACTATCAGTCGGAGGCTTTACAACGGACATCGTAATCACCCCATATAATCTAACTCATGATGAGAGCCTACCAAATCTCACCATACCTTATATGATAACGTAGGTGACATTTTCCAAATAAAACTAATATGCTGAAAAGGAAGTGCTAATAAAATATCTAACAATTAGGTTAGGAATAAGAGAATTAGTCAATGTTCCTAAAAAACTATAAAGAATATCTTTTTGATTTAGGACCATACCTTGTGCCAGAAATAAAGTGTATGTGGGCAATTATGCACACAATCTGCTACTATCAAAAAGAACTCTTGTCTGACGTATATCTCTTAATAGACGGCCTCCAATGTGCTCATACTCAGGGCAAATCCACAGCACAAAGCTAAACAACAACAAATTATTAAAAAATACATTAATTTTTATTTAGTACAAATAATTTTTCAGTCATTTAAAATTAATTTTATATCGATTTTGTGTTCATACCAAATCAATCTTGACAGAATTCTACATTAGATTCACATTTTATGTAAAAAAGGTAAATAACATATGATCTTTCACAAGTGCAGAAACAACATTGTCTGTATAAAGATTTGTCCTACGGGAAAAAGCAAAACAACATACATGAATCAATAAATACCATCATATGTTTGTGTATGTCATTTTGCTTTTTTCTTTATCATATGATGGCATTATATTTTTCTATAGGAATAACCTTTATACAGACAATGTTGTTGTCTTCCGGCCATTATCAATGATAACACATGTGTAGATTATACACACTCCTGCCCTGTATGTGCTAAGTAGTTTTGTGTAGTGATTCGCAGGCAGTAGAATCACAAGCAGTTGAATGTCTTACTAATTAACTAATTCGGATAAATACTAGTGTGACTATCCTAAGACCATACTGACTTTCTTTGTCTCATAACATTTTATAGAAAAAATTCAGCAAAGAGATAGGTTGATAATTTTTACATTCATGAGCGTCTTCACCATTCCTGTGAACGAGATAAATTATGGCTTCTCAGAAGGTAGCAGAAGATGAAGAGGACACTATGAATTGACAAATCAAAGAATATAAATAAGGATGGAGAATATTAGAGAAGTGAAGATGAAACTCTACTGTGAAGCCATCAAGGCCTGATGTTTTCCCCAACTTCAACGTTGGTATGGCTGAATGAGTTTCCTCAGAAGTAAGGTCATTCTCTAAGGAGTCAACATAAAGTTTTGGGAGAATATGATGAGGGATCTGATCTAAATATTCTACAATTGCTTAGGAATGAGAAGCTGACTCAGGTACATAAAGAGATTTATTGAATTGAACAAATTCTTCTTAAATAGCTAGATGTTTAGTAGTGGACTGTCCCAAAGATATTGAAATTGAATCAATAATGTTCCACTCCTGTCTTCCCAAGATAATTTGGCAATAATTTACTAGCCTTATTCCATCCATCATAATATTATGCATTTGTCTTAGGAAGAATAGAATCAGTAGAAAGGAATTAAATTGCAGTTTGTCTTGAAGCAATGTTCTACGGTCAGAAGAAAATTTAGAGGAGAAATATTTATTTTCCAAAGACTTAATTAACGAAAGTAACATAGTATGCTCTCTTAAGTGACTCTTCTTTTTTTTGGATAAATAAGTTAAAATGAAATATCATGCTGAAACTTTGAACGTATCCTAGAGTATAGGAGTTGAGACATCCATGTCATCATTAAACAAAAAAAAGTCTGAGGCAAAAGAAATGATTGCATGTGAAAACTGAGCATTCCGCAATAAAGAATTATTAAATTGCAATCTATGCAAAGGAGAACGAGGAGGAACAAAATCAAAGTCTGTACTAATCATAGCATGGACAGAAAGCACAATTGGAGTTATACGAGTTTGTATAATATATTGTCTAAGGGAATTAGAAAGAACTATGTGGTCTGAATTTGAAAGGGTACTATGAGAAGTTGAATATAAGGTATAATCCCAGATCTCAGGGTTAAGAACTATGTGGTCTGATTTTGAAAGCGTACTATGAAAAGTTGAATATAAGGTATAATCCCAGATCTCAGGGTTAAACAATCTCCAGGATTCTACCAAGGCTCCTCTATGGATAGAAAAACAATTTTTTAATACATTTTACTAAGCAAAAATGGAATTTAGGATTGTCTATCTAAATATGGATGCATAATTTGATTGCAGACCCCTTTTATGATAAATATGTATCAATAAATTGTGTGCGTTTCTGTGCAATGGAGGGCCAAAAAGATACATTAGGTTGTGAAGGCACATAAACATTTATTAAAGTAAGAGAAACATTGTCTATAATAAGATTCACAATAATCCATCTTTCCATATTATCTTCTTGAGACACCATGGTAACATTGAGTTTTTTTTACACAATATCACAACTCCATTCTTTTGATTCAGCCAAGGGGAACAGACACCTGACCCACACAAGCCGACCTAAATTTCAAGGCTTCAGGATGAACAAGGTGGGTTCCTGAAGAAGAACCAAAAGGATTAGATTTACCTAGATGACATAGTAGTCTCTGTCATTTAACTGGATTAAGAAATCCTTTAATATTCCAGGATATTACTAGGAATTATGCACAATAAAGTGATCATATTCATTTAAGAAGCATACGGCATACAAGAGAAAGCCAACATGGAATGTAAGAAAGGAAAACCTTAAGGGAGGGGGGAGAAAAGGGAGAAGAAAAACACAAGAGAAGGAACAAGACAAGGAAGGAAGATAAAATTGAAAGTATGAAAAGGATACAATGAGCAAGGACAAATGAGAAGGCATACCTGAGAAGAGCAACAAAAGGGAATGGGGTGGTGATGACACAAGAACAGACGACACACCTGAAAGGAAGGAGTCACCGTCAGGAGGATATAGATTCGGGAAGGATGTTACATTGTGCAAACGAACAAGACAATTCTGTTAAGAAAAAGTCGAATAATATAATAAATGACATTACAAAATATAACAATAAGAAAAAAAAAAGAACACGAAAAACATTTATAAAATAGTTAAAGAACATAGTGTAAGAATAATTCAACTAAATGGTGAACACATTGTGTCATATATCACAAAGAAGTATCAGAGGGTCAAGAGTTCAACAGGCAACTATTAAGGACAGAGAAGGTGATAGTGAAATGCTACCTCTAGCCATATGACTGGAAATATAATGGTAGTAAAGGGGCCCCAAATGATGAAGGGCGGTTCCGAGTGGTGACTGATGGGTGCCAGAGACCAGACACCAACTTGACCTGGCCCCTTTACTACCATTATATTTCCAGTCATATGGCTAGAGGTAGCATTTCACTATCACCTTCTCTGTCCTTAATAGTTGCCTGTTGAACTCTTGACCCTCTGATACTTCTTTGTGATATATGTCTGTTGGGCGTGTATTCAGAGCAGGTCGTTAAATTGCCCTTGGGTCCCCCTTATTGTATGTAGTGTAAACACATTGTGTCCACAATAAACATCAGACAAGATTCCAGAAAGAGATAAGACCTACTAGAAAAAACAGTATCAAAGAAAACATCAGTAAACCGTATCCATAGTATCCAATGTATGAATTTGCATACATTTGTTGAGCTCGGTTTGGTCCTCAAATATCATAGTGTTGTTTTGATAAGTCACTTTAAAAATGCAGGGAGGAAATAAACCATATCTGGCACCTAAAGTCTTTAACAAAGGTTGAAGATTAAGGACTACTTTTCCCCTGGCTGCACTGGTGGTAGAAACATCCTAAATCAAAATACCCTTATGACCCAACTTGGACACTTGCCATTTAGCTTTAGCATCAGAAAGAACCAATAGCAAATCTGTAATTTGTAAGAAGAATATAACCCCTCTTAGTTTCATTGATGACTCAGAAGAAGTAAGATCAGGGCCTAACCTCTGCTCTCTCTGGTGCTGAGAGAGGGGGAAGATGGCATATCCAACAATTATGGAAGAAAAGAAGAAAAAAAGGAAACAGGATAATCACCTTCAACTGCTTCAGGAAGACCATAAATATGTACTTTGCTCTGCCACTTCCTGTTTTCCAAATCTACTGCATGATTCTTAAGCTGACCAACCTCCTCTTCCAAATGATGGACTTTAGATGTTTCATCATGTAATTCTACCACCTGCTACTCCACCAAAGAACCAAGATCTTGCAATAATTACCAGTTATCAACCAGATTTTTTATACGATTATTAGTCTCCTCAACAAAGGGACGCAAAGCCCTAATTTATTCCAACAATAATTCCTAAGAAATTGAAGATGAAGACTTTTAAGACGACGGAGGGTCTTGTTTTAACCTCCTAGTAGCTGAAGAGGGTGACTGAGTTTTACTGGAGGAGGACTGCATGGAGGAGGCACTTGTAGCAGTAGGAGTAACCATCTCTCCAGAGGGAGTGAGATGTGCCAACAGTATAGAATCTGCAATAAAACCACAATTGGAAGGAATTGTAGACTTCATTTTAGATGAAAAGACATACTGCAGCTTTTTTAAACTGGCCATAAAGAAGAGTATAAGACACAAAACCAGCCAGCACCATATATCAGCAACCAGGACTTAAAAAAAAACCTCCAGAGAATGGTCACAAGTGCCAGGCAATAAGGTGAAAGAAAAATGCCAAGCACAATATTACATAATTAAAGGAAAGACCTTTAACGACATAGCAGTAGAATAGACTGCATTATGAGTCTATGAGAATAATAAAAAAAGGATCCAGTAAACTCAGACCGCATCCTGTATGCTAACATCCTGTATGCTAAAAATGGCAATCTAGGGCATTCCTAGATGGCTGCACTCAATATTGCTTGGTGCTTAAAGGTGAGCAAGAGAAGAGCATTTCGCCGCCCTCCACCTATTTTTCCTACAAGCGACGACCATCCACACAGCTTCAGAAATGGCAAAAAGGTGTTTGAAGGTTCCGGCGCAGCAGAGCCCAGTTCTTAGGCAGCCAGCTTGCATGATGCTGAAGCCATGCCTCCTTGTAGTATTTGAGTGTTTTCATTTATTTCCTGACTTTTTATATATACAATATCTAAGGAATTTGAGTAATGTATAATTGAGATTGATAAAATATGTTTGAAAACCAAAAGGCATCTGGACACCTCGCTTGCCACTTGCCTGTGTCCTCCAATTCCTGCTTGTTGCAAACTGATCGAGTGAAACCAAGGCTGCCTAGGTTTTCCTGATGGGGTTTTCACGACTGGGTTTTCTTGGTGACTGTTCTTTCTGTCCACAGAAGCCCTGTCCATCAGAGGACCTACTTAATGCAGGCCACAGCATGCTGGTGTACGCTAAAGGCGTGCAAAGGCAGCCTGTCTATGCTGGTCAATGCCAGGACCGAGCCCAGCACCACAACCCCTGGCCCTCCCGCCCCCAAAGAGACACCAGTGCTGACCTTTACATCCCTGAACCCGGATGCCTCAACAAACACTGCCCCTACCCCCACCCACGTTCCAGTTAAGAGCTTTTACCTGCACCCACTGCCACTTCACCCTCCACTGCACACACACCAGCCCACTGACCAGTCCCAGCCCAAATATGCTACAGACACCACCTAAACTAAAGAACTACTTTCATGAACCCTTCTCAACATGATCACTATGGAAGAAGTGAATTGAATTATGGAACCTCACCCCACCCTTGCACCCAATCCTCTTTGTCACTGAGAACTGGGTCAAATCAACATCCACCCAAGACATTGCCACCCCTATCCCCAACAGATATAAAATCACTAACCAGATCATCATCAACAAGCCGGGAGGAGGAATAGCCATCATCCACAAAGAGACCCACAGTGTACCAACACCATGGACAATACAACCACCCCTATGGACCATCTTAGCTTCAAGATCCACACAGATGACAAAACAACCATCAGAGGCACCCTCGGGTACCGACCCCCAGGCCTGCGCTCCAGCTTCTGCAACACAATCGCAGACTTTATTGCACCCCTAGCCTTAGACTCCAAGGACTACATCTTCCTCAGTGACCTAAATTTGCATATCGACAACCCCAATGACAAAAACACCGCACAGCTCCTCGACAGTATGAGCAGCTTCGGATTAACCTAGATCGTCCCCGACTTCTACAAACACTGCTTGATACATGCTGTACCCAATTTTCACATCAAGCAACTGCGTCAAATACAGCCATGTCACAGAACTCACATGGGCCAATCACTCAATGGTCCACTTTAGCATCGACAGCCCCCACACCACCACCCTCAAGACAACCAGCGCCCCCTTCCAGAGGTGGAACAAAATCTCAGAAACCAGCTTGGTGAATGCTTTCAACACCTCCAACCCTTCTACCACCACCAACCTCGAACAGGGAGTGAACAACACCTCGATCACTAATTGCGCAGACAGCATTGTCTCCATCAAGGGCAACATCTAGAGAAAAGCCTTCAAAAAGGCCAGGTGCTACACCCAAGAACTCAGAACAGTGAAACAAGACAACAAACAGTTGGATATGAGATGGTGCACCAGCAAGGACACTTCCGACAGGGCAGCCTTCATGAGCTCCCTCAACCTATACCCCGGCTGCTGAGGGCAACAAAGAAGACAGTCCTTGCCAGATAAATCCAAACCAGTGGCAACAACGGCAACAAACTTTTCCACACCATTAAGGAATGCTCTAACCCAGCTGCCAGCGAAACCAACATCACTTCCTAACAGGAGCTGTTTTACAACCTTGCCCTACTTCTAACAACAAGATCACAACCATATACAGAAACCTCAAACCCCAACCGACCCCTTTGTATTTCCGCAACAGATATGTCACCACCGTAACAGACATGAACCACACACTGACCGCCTGGACGATTCTCTCCACCCAGGACACTACCTCCACCATGAAATCCATCCACTCGGGAGGTACCACAGACCCATGCCTGCACCACATCTTCAACCTTGGGAAACAAAGGACCAGCCAGTAACTGACCACTCTACTTAACACCTCCATCACCACAACATTTCCCAATGGCTGAAATACACCATTGACAATGGTCAATTATACCTCTAACTAGTTTACACGTGTAAGTATACTCTTACACTTTTGAGTATCTTTGCAACTTTTGGCTATTCACCATTAACCAAGTAGAAGGTAACTCAAAAGTGTAGACTTAAATGTCATTACCCCCCACCCTGCAAAACAGGGTGTGAAGGCCAATAAGTTACTACAGTCAAAAAGGAGCAGTTGTAAGGGCAGCAGCACACTACAACACGCTCTTAGAAAATAATGCACGGAGGGTCTCAAAATAGCACCTAAGAGGAAACAGTTTTAAATGAAATTAATTATTTCATCTCACTAATGATTTTGAAGAACAATTACCTTTTTTATATTACCTATATACATAACGTTTGTTAGGTTTTATTATAAACATTTTACTGTAGGTAACATTTTAAAAAATAAATCTTAAAGAATAATTTTAAAGTTAAATATTTGTGAACTAACATTCTTTAGCACTATTTACCTAAGTTTAAAGATAATATTTAATTTAAAATTAGGTAAATAGTGCTAAAGAATGTTTCACTTGTTTCATCACTTAATATAAATGTATAATATATTAATTTACATTAATATTTTACATGAAACAGTTAACTAATTATTTCACGTTAAATGGTCTACTTTACCCCATAATTTCACTATAGTTTATCAAAGGGATATCGCTGATGGTGGAGATCTCCCTATGGTACATGTATAGAAAATGTTTAAAAGTCTGTTAAATATGAACAAAATCAAATACTATTTGTTTGTTATGGTAACAATGTAAATAGATTTTATATTTATTTTAAATCTAGAACAAAAAAATGAATGATACTGTACTATAACCTCATTTTAATTTAAAATGGGTTTATTTTGAACATATTAAAAATTACATTATAATTATTTTCAAATAAAACCCCATTTAAAGCGAACAGTAGGGGCACTTCTTCTGTTCTTAGGTCCACAGTGTTCTAAGAAGGTTCCCAATAGTACCACATTTGTGCCTGACACTAGCTTGTGGATGGAGATGCCTCATGGCCCCTTCCCAGCTGGTAGAGTAAATGTTCTTATGGTTACCCTCACCCAACTTTGTTGCAATTCCTCTGAGATCGACTGTAATGCAACCCACTGTAATCCTGACTCAAGAGTCTAAGATCAAGAAAACCTTCACCCTTGTACAGAGCCTGTGTTCCCGCCTAGAGGTGTGGCCATGGTTTTGATCAGTCTACACCCGATGGTCAAATCAGTTCTGGGGGCTTCTCTCCCCCCACGGGGCTTGTTGCCTGCCCAACTGGGAGGATGAAATAGAGGTCATGTGAAGGTGTGAGCTACGTCTGTGTGACAGGGAAAGACCCTTTGAAGCTAATTGAATTCCTCTGCACAGCCCAATTAGTCTTCCTGCCAGAGAAACTAATTCACCTCGAGGGGAGAGTGATCCCGTCGGCGGCACCTCCTGGATGTCATGGCCCGAGTCAAGGAAGGAGAAAAGGTCCTGTTTCGCGATGACACCACGTACTGGATCCGTAGAGTCGGGCGACTGTCTACATGCGTGCCAGCCGGGGCATCACATTTTGTGAGCAGCGGTCGAATGTTTTGAAGGAATCTGAGGTGTTCGTGCTCAGCACATGAAGGGTGAGTCTCACTGCTTCAAGGTACATTATGGGGCAAGGCTGTGAAGCGCCTGTCGTCGTGCTCACCGAAAACATGTTTGTAGCATGAGGCGCCGCGTGAAACGTTTGGGTTAGCGGTAACAATTGAGTATGGGTGCGAGCACAGTGTACAAGCAGCCGGCTGTTACGCAATAGTTTGATACCAGTGGGGCTCCACTGGCTCGACCTGAGACCGGAATACACCCCCGCATGGCTAACACTTGAGCGGGGACTACTAAAAGGTATGAACCCCGTCACCCTTCTCACCGCCACCCGACACCCAGCAATCAAGGACAACCGCGTCCTAAAGAACACAAGAACAGCGCTCCTACGTGTTGACAAACTAATGGGAACAATCATAAGGAAAAGTCAATTCGAGTCCATTTGGCACAACCCCACAATAAAGTACAGGGATAAGACTCTGAACATGCATTCATGGTATAGACACGGCATCTCCACTGCCAACAACCTTCAGAAACAAGGCACGCACCTAACTTTTGACACCCTTAAGGAAGAGCACAACCTACAGAGCATAGAACTGTACAACTTTCTGAAGATCAAGGTAGCAATAAGAAAGGCAAACCTTAACGGTCTAACACCATCACTCATACAACATGCCGCCAACCTCAACATTCTGGGACACCAAGTGGCACACCTTTACAAAGCCCTATTCCCTAAATCTACCAAACTCAATGACAAAGTCACAAATTTTTGGGGAACAATAGCGGGTAGTGTGCTAAGTGAGGACGAGAGAGCCGAGCTATGGAGATCCACCTCCAGGAAAAAGGTAAGGGCAACTCTAAACCAGACCAAATTCTGGCTAGTACATAAGGCATACTGGACACCAGCCCGCCTAGCATCCATGGGAATCCGAGAGAGTGATTCCTGCTGGAACTGTGACAAGGGGAAGGGAGACCTGGAACACCTACTCTTCAGCTGTTCTAAGGTTAGGGAATTCTGGGACAAAATTGGAACACTAATTAACGATATCACAGGGGTAACCATACACATAGACTTCCACAGCCTTGTCCTGGGTTTCACATCCCCATCAATCACAACTATAGAAGACCGCGACCTCATTGACCTACTGCTGACTGCGGCAGTCAAAACAGTCCTAAACAACTGGAAAGACACAGCGAAAGCTACGCCTAAAGCATGGCTTAACTGGATCACCTTCCTACGAGGGGCTGACAACATTACAGCGATACACTCACCGAAAACACACAGGCAGTCGAATATGTGGGGTTCCCTAGACAACTACCTATCATCGCATAAACTCCCTTAGGCGGCGAAGCTAGGCCATTAGAGAAGCGGTACACGTCGCCGGTCTCTGTGCATACAACAGGAATGTAACCTGCAACGCTCTTTTCTGTTTTCTTCTTCGACCTTTCTCTATCCTCTCTATCCTCAGGGGCGTGGGACCAAGGATGTCAACCAAGCAACGCAAAGGGGCGGAGGACGACATCGACAAGCAGAACTTGAAAGACTGGCAATCTGACTAACCCCAATAAGACTGGAAGCTGGTAGCGAACTTACCCCCCCCCCCCGACCCCCCGGGGGTTTTCTTCTTCACCTCTTCTCTCCCCTCATTTCTCTTTCACCCCCTTTTTCTTTTCATTTCTTTTTCCCTCTTCCTCCACCCACATATTTTCTATGCTCCATGTAAATATATATTTTTCTACAATAAAAAATTCCAGAAATAAAAAGAATAGGGAATGCAGCTTTTTACTGTAAATAGCTTTCGCGCTCATCTTTCGAGGTGCAGTAAAGGACACGATTTTCATGATTCAACAGGGAGTGGCTGAGCCAGTCTTCAAAGGTGGTTTTGGTTCTTGCTCCAGAGTGACCTCCAGTGGCCAATCAGTTTGACTTGGTGCTTATACATCATTACTTGCCTTGAGCCATGCCGAGGTTGTGAGTTCGGTCCTCACCAGGAGCAGCTGAGTATTTTTATACTTTTCGTTATAAAAGGTTTTTTACGTCCTTAAATTGAGTTTGTCGTGTTTTCCTGAGTTAAAGGTCCGTTGAAAACAAAAATCGTGCCATTTTTAAAGACTTTAGACATAGAGTGCAAAATTCGATATGGGGGGTGGGCACAGGACACGCACAGGACTGGAACAAGACTTCCCAGATTCTTCCTTAAGAACATTCTTATAAGAAATATGTGCACCCATAAGTCAACGTACTAAATATTCAGTGAAGTTCTCTTATATAGTTTATTCATATGCAAATATTGTTTTGAAACACTATACATCTGATACGAACATCGAGATGCATTCGAGCAGCGCGAGATATGCATATCGGCTTCCTTTGGAAGGGGTGAGGAAGTGGTTCAACTCATAATAGTGCCGATAGTGGAGCTGCAAAACAGGGTTCGATGCTCAGAGCGTGTGGTATCAAGGAAGTGTGACACAGGCAATTATGAATGTGACCTTGGAAGCCTTTGTCTGCTTGTCAGAGCCGCCCTGGAATGTTTTTTCCCTTTCATTTCTTGAGCCAACAGTGACGTTAGTTGCTTTTTATGAGGGAAGCACCGAAACTAATTTGTCATTTCCTCCAATCAGACGAGTGCTGTGTGTCTGCTCCACAATGTTGCTTCGGCGTAGAATAAGGCATTTCAAGGTTTTGTCTCTATTGCTAGCTTTGAAAACGTTTACTTAACACTTGTTTTCACTAGAAGAGTCAATTGAAGGTAGCAAAGACTATTATACTAAAGGATCGGAGGTCACCAATGAGGGATGATTTCAGATTATCGTGGGGGTGGCAGCAGACCCAAAAGACGTTAAATTGGTAGATTGTGCGGATCAGTTGGATTTTAGGCAGATACCGTTTAAACCTGTTAGTTTCACTAACGCTGTAGTGAGAACCATACTAGTTGTATTGTAGGTGACAGTAAGGATGGCCCCAATTTTTTATGTCATAACCCTGAGAGCGGTGCGTGGGCTTGGGAACTGCAAAACAAGTTTAATTTCAAAGGGGCTCATGTGGTTCAGCCTTTGTAATAGCCTGCCTCTGTCATTACTGGCACGCAGTAGGTATGCCCACCACAGTAGGCTACCATTGGACAGCTGGTTTCCTTGTAGATACACAATGAACATACTACAGTATCTAGTGATGGGCACTAGTTACTAGTTGTGTCGCTGTGTGCGCAAAGCAACGGAGAATGGTGGGGAAAGTCAACAATTGATCATTTATCATCTAAACATAGGCTGGCTGACGGGAGATGCATACATCGTGGTTATAGCAATTCTCTGATATGTGTGTGCATGAAGCACAGGATGGACAGGGTCAGGTGTACAGCGGATATGAGTTGGGTACACGAGGACACACTGCAGCATCTACTGGTGGGCTCTAGTTACTCTATGTTTCTGGTACATCCCTGTGTGCACCAGCGCAGTTGACAGGTGCACTAAACACTCAAGGTGATCACTGCCATGTTCATAGTTCAAGTATGGGTGCATTACGTCCATGATTTACATAATGGCAATTTTGATGTCTGAACGTGTGCAAATAAAGTGCGAGGAATGTCACAGAACTGGAGGTATATGTGGGACTGATTGAACCAGGACATAGGCACAGATTAACATTTGTATAGTCTGTACCTTCTTTAAATAAACCATGAACGTGGTATAATATTCCACTGTATATTTTCATTCCTTAAATAGTGGAGCACTCGCCCATGTGGAGTACACTTGCAGAGGGGCCGGGATACATGGTACGTTGTTAAATATACACCTGATACGGGACTCTTGAGAAATACGCAGAGGTCCCCATGTTTGCAACTGGTGCTATGCTAGGCACCCTCAATGGAAGCCTGATTTCAAGGCTCCTCCTGTAACTCAACCATTGCTATGCTGAGCGCTCACAGTGGAAACTCTGAGGGGTAGGCAACTGGTGCTAATTTCTTGTAATTTTGGAAGAGGTGCCCAGGTATGCAACTGAGGGCTATGCCAGGCACCCTCATTGAAGGCCTAAGTTCAATCAGCTAGGCGATGGCCACTTGCAAACGTTGTCATGCTCTAAAGGGTAATGATTTTGGTACGTATGGCGCAGGCACTAGGTATTCAGCTTTTAACAGAGGACAGGGCTTCGCCACCTGGTTCTAATAACACATTTAGCCGTCAGGGCACACTTCCTACATTTAGTTTAACCTGTGAGAAACCCTTATCTGTATCCCACGCAATTGCAGTGCAATGATGGGATTAGATCCCTCACTGTGGTACTCTGATTTATAATCTCAGGGACGAAGATGGGAAAAGAAATAGGGACCTGGGTTTACCAGTGGATTGGTAATAAATGACCAGCACCATGCAGTGAAAAATGGTTTAGCAAAGCACAATAACCCGACGCTCAGCATTTGTAGATTGTACATCATGACTTGGAACGTTGCAGGGATCACAAAGCTTGTGCAAAACCGAGCGGCATTGGCATTCTTGGAAGGAGCCGACTTAATTTGCTCTCAAGAAACATGGGCAACAAAACTAATATCAATAACAGGGTACGCAGAATATTGCAAACCAGCCATTATAGACAATATATTTGGAAGACCGTCAGGAGGGATATCCATCTACATCAAGCACTCGCTGAAAATTCAATTTACAGAAATAAAAACAACATCAAACATGTTTCTGGCGGGCATTGTGAAAGGCCTCTACATGACCAACGGCCCACTTCCAATACTCCTAATTAATGTCTACTACAAATTGACACTGATGATAAACCAGATAGAATCTCTGCTCTTACAGTTTGCATCAATGGAATCCAACATCCTAGGGGACCTCAACGCATACAACATAGGGGTCACTGCAACACAAAGCAACCATTCCGGGGCTACAGACGCTTACAACGCCCTAATTCAGACCTACAACCTGTCAACAGCACACTCTCTCTTTTTAAGGATCAAGCCAGGGGCTCTTTTTGCCCCCACATACAACAATCAAACGACAATAGACTATATCATACTAAGTGAAAAAATGCAAAATTTAATATCGAACTACAGAGTGCACCCGCGAAACGAAAGTGACCATGCCGCCTTAACAACTACATTGAACCTCACGGCAGACACGCGCCACAGGCTACGCTGTATTGGGGCATCTAATGTAGAAGAACTGCACAACCTACCAAAAAGAATTAAATGGGGGCCAGCGCCAATCAATAAGTTTGACGAATGGAAAAAAACATGGGCAGGCTGGCCACCAAGCGCAAATAACTGAGGCGCTGTAGAAGAATGGGATGGATCGGCCGGGAAATTAGCCTCCTTGCTCAGAGGAGATACAATAAGCATAATCCCCCGACACCCACCATATACTTTTGGAATCATCCCAGCAATTAAAGAGAGCGCCAAACAACTAAATTCCAAACGCAGAGCTTATTGGAAAACCGGCACAGCATCGGCCAAAAGGCTATTTAAAGAAGCCGCAAAAAGGAATTTGAAGAAGGTCTGGGCCGCGAAACGTGAATTCATCGAGGCAAAATGGCTGAAGATCTTTGACCTGCTGAGACCCTGCAAATCCCAAGAGTTCTGGAGATACCTAAATACCCTAACTCAAGGAGACAATCACAGAGAGAACTCTCTTGATGCACGCACCTGGGTCGGCCATGTAAAAACACTGAACAAAGAAGATCGAAGTAGACCTTCCTCAAACAAAGGCCTTAACGGGAGTGAAGTACTAGAGATCACAGCTCACACACCAGAAACATTGGACAATGACGCTCCCCCAGGAAAATTCTTAGTTTGTACAATCCTAAAAAAAATTAGACATAATGGGGCACCGGGCCCTAATGGCCTGCCTGGCTCCCTCTTCAGGGTGGACACAGAGTTCTGGTCAGAAAATGTGACCCAGCTATACACACAATGTCGATTCTTGGGAGATGTTTCAGACTCCTGGAGAGGGTCGCTCCTGCACCCAATATACAAGAAAGGGCCAAAATCCGATCCAAAAAATTACTGTATGATTGCCCTGCTGGACATCGAGGGCAAGGCCTATGCAAGCACCATTCTGGCGGAACTATCAAGCTGGGTCAGCACAGAAGGCCTTTTGCCCTTCTTCCAAACAGGGTTTAGACCCGGGGCATCAACGGTGGACAACATAACTGCCCTCTCATATCTAGTCCATCAAGCAGTGTCTCGCAAAAGCCTCCCTCTCTTTGATTGTTTTATTGACTAGTCTGCAGCGTTCGAAGGTGTAGATCGTTAAACTCTCTAGCAGAAGGTGGCACGCTGGAATATTAACCCAGCTCTATTAAAACCAATTCAATCACTGTATCTAGGAACCTGGGTCAGAATTAAACTCTTGTGCGATTCTGCTACAAAGAAAATCAAAACGGACCGCAGCCTAAAGTAAGGGTGCGTATTAGCCCCATTGCTGTTCAATTTATACACAGCAGACATGGGCCAAGCTCAGACTTAGCGACACCTAGGATTGGGGGCACTAAGATCCAAATAATGCAATATGCTGACGACCTGGTACTCTTAGATCACACCAAAGTAGGCTTACAATAATCACTGACGGCTCTGGCAACTTACAATGTTAAAAATAAGCTGGTGGCCAACCCATCCAAATCTAAAATAGTAATTTTTGGGCATTACCACAAAAAACAAATAGCAAAACGGAGGCTCTGCCAGCTGACCCTGGACTGCATACAGCTTTACAACTACTTGGGAGTCTGGTTTCGCGAAACAGGCCGCCCAGGAGTCCATCTTCATGAAATTCAAACCAAAGGGTAAAGCAGCACCTACGCCCTCTGCAAGCTACACACCACACTATTTAGCCCCACAACAACAGCCATTCAAAGAGTTTTGAGGGCAAAATTAATGTCATCCCTTAATTACGCACAACAGGCGTTTCCAGGAATACTAGCCAAAGATCTTGAAAAAATCCACTGCACTGCACATAAAAAGCTATTCCATCTACCCGCCTGCACCAGGAATACTCTAGTGCGATTAGAATTCAATTTGAACCAACAAAAACTGGAAGAGATGGCTTCACTGAGTAAATACTTTTATCTCACAATAGCGGCACAAGAGAACACAATGAAGGCAGTTTTAAAAAGTATCTTCTTGGAACCTGGCAACCCTTGGTCAGCCACCCTCGCCGCGGCCACAGACCTTCTGAAATTAGCACTAGAGAACTGGGACCCCGAGATAATCAAGTACTCTGCCATCAAAAGTATAATTAAAAAGCAAGTCCGTCTTTGCTCTCGCACTTTGGACTTGGAATCACTGGCAAAAAGAGGCTTCCACAAGTCCCAAAGCCTTCCACACACAGAGCACAACCCTAAACTTCACCTCACGCAGGCCGTGGGCCAAGAAGCCTTACACAGGATTTTAGTGTTCAGACTACACCCCCTGCCCCTTAAAGAATTATACACCACCGAGTCGACAAGAACGGCGATCATGGAGTGCCGGCTCTGCAAATATAAACCTGAGTCTTTGGCCCACCTCCTACTTTGCTGCCCGGCCAGGCGCTTAGCTCGCAGACTTTATCTTAGGCCCTTCTTGTTACAACTGGGTACGCGAACTGCAAAGGAGGCAGTCCATCTACTGTATACACTGAACACAGTGAAGCAGATGGTTATGTTTGGTAAATTCGTCCAACAGACCCGCCTGAAGCTGATGTGCACTCCTTGCTAAGCAACCAGGTAAGCATCTGCGCCGATGTCACGTAACATCTTGTACCATTCGATTAGCTCAACTGGAGCACACATAGCCATTGGCTAAGCTAAAAAAAACGTATGTTGGACTGAAAGACTATGGACCATAGGCCCCCCCAGATTTTAACTATACAGATTTTCTTTTAAAATGTTTATTCCTTTAAAAAAATGCTGCGTTCTTTTGTATCTTGATTTTAATGTAATGGTTTTGAGTAACCAAGCAATAAATTATTCATTCATTCATGCAGTCACCCAACTATGTTCTTACTGGACAAGACGTACCAACAATTTTCTTACTGGACTAAACGGCACTCGATAGGGTAAATGGTGATATTGTAAGCACTCATCAATGCATATGCCCGCTGTGGAGCGATGGCAGGGGGCCTGGTGTCTTATGGTTGACCTAGCTAATTTATTCATAAATCTCTTGGGACCACACATGTGTGTAAGGGCCAGTAAGCTAAATTCTGCTTCTTCTTTACATAGGTTACCTCTAGGGGAGGCTCCAGCATTTCATATCGACCAAATTACTTCATGGGAGAGTTAGGACAGTTATTGCATGGTGTGGCGGTCAGGCTTACTTGGCACGATCCTCGGTGAGGATTCTCTCAGGTATACTTTAAACGGTATGTTGTCAAACAGACTAGCTTAGGGTCCAGTATCACGCAGGATTGGGGCATCCTTGTAGCATCATACAGTACCGGCACAGAAGTAGTGCTGACTGGCGAATTTTGATTGGTCAACTACAGACGAAAAGGCAATAATAGTGTTTTTGTTTTTTCACATATGTATGATGGGATCCATGGCGGATACCTGGGAAGTGCTCCACACCGCAACAACTGCAAGAGGTGGACAACCAAAGGGTTAAATGCGCAACTTGAGTGGCAAGTGACGGCATCAAGTTGATGGGCGATCAATCAAGGCCTCAAGAGGTGCCAGCACTGTATTGGTTGCGTATGGGTGTGTTAACCATTGGTGGTGACAGCCACAGTGATATAGCAGTACGCTGCTTTACGTGCTTCAGTATTCTGCTGCTACGGCGCCTGTGCTCGCGGGTGCCATTGTAGCAGACATTGTAGGATAGTCCGTAGTAGGAAGGTAGGCATACGCAGAACATTTCCCTGAGCATAGGGGGCAGGTGTAGGTGGTTCACGGACTCCGTGATATGCCTGTAGCGGTGCCTGGGGCTTGTTGTTCCCTGGTAGCCTGCCAATTACACCGACAAGGAGTGTCAGTGGCTGGGGGTGACGTGACAGAGAGGCTCAAGAGGTGCCAGCACCGTATTGGTTGTTTTATAGGTGTGTTAATCAGAGGTTGGACAGCGACAGTAATGTAGCAGTACGCTGCTTCACGTGCTTCAGTATTCTGCCATCATAGCAGTCACAATAGGATATTCCATAGTAAGGAAGGAGGCATACGCAGAACATTTCCTTGAGCATAGTGGCCAGGGGGTAGGCAGTCCACTGACCTTGTGGTATGCTTACAGGAGGTATTAGTGGCCACATGGCGGTATGCCCACTCTCCCCGAGTCTGAAAGCACTAGCATCTCTATCCCGCACTTGGGGGGTGGGGAATGACTGATCCAGAGCTTCCAATATGAGGGGGCAAGTCTGTGAGGCCATGGGGCCAAGGGGAAACATCTGCCTGTTAACAAATTACTGAGACTAGCTAGGGCTTGACACTCACAGAAAATAACTCAGGGGGGCATCTATGGGGGAGCCATGGTTCTTAAAAGACGGCATTCATTTTTCCACATCAGGGTATGAAATCATCTCAGAAAATCTTCTTGCCTAGTTAGTGGTATATAGGGAGGACCTTGCAGTGAGCAGGCTAGGTAAGGGAATTTTAAGGACAGGGCATGACTTTTCAGTGTAGGAGGTTAAGGGGGCCAGATAGTCGGTCAACTACGCTGGCCTGTGGCGGTAAGGTCATGATTGGTGAGCAGTTAATTTAAGGTCCTTAGGGGGTGGCGCCATTCTCGAATGGGGTCGCCCGAAGGGAGGGACAAGTGGTCTGCCCTAGTACGCAAGGAGCAGTTACAGCCTGTTGGCTACATGGGTGCAGGGGAGGGGTGAGTCACGCTTTCTCTAGGCTGGTTGGCCACCCCGTACGTGCACAATGACGCCAGTAAATGGTGCATAGATGCAAGGGCACCCGTAATGGAGTTAATAGAGCGTACGGGGATATCCGAGGGGACAAAGTACCCTCACAGTAAGCGGGCCCTCTGCGCATGCACACTTCACCGGAAGGGCGTGGTTAGTAGGGCTTACAGGGGTAACCAGGGAGGGGGTGTACACCCACGGTAAACGGGCCCTCTGCGTGGTTTAAGTGATAAGAATCTGACACCAGTTAGTGACCTTGCAGTAGGCCCAAATAGATACACAGAAAATAATATTGTATAATGTGACAGGTACGTTAGATTCAGATAGGAAATACCTTGTACTAGAAGTAGGTTAAGGTTACCCATCTGATATCTGTATCTATCAATTGTTATTGAATGTCATGGAAAGTTTTCTGCGTAATTGTGTAAATATTGTTTATTTCAATTTTTTAATGTATTTATATGTTTTAATAAATACAGCCAGGGGGTTGTATGACCCCCGCCTCCAAAGAAATCCCTTGCATGTCTTGTTTAATAATGTGGGTGGGGGTCCTCTGGCAGTCCCTGGCCATATGAGAAGGCTCAGGAGCGTGCCCTCTTCCTCTTTATCACAGCAGGAGCCGCTAAAAACACCTGTGAGCTGCAGGAGCCCCGAGAACCTCCTGTAAGCCGCAAACATTCCCCCACTGCAGCAGAAGCAGCAAATCATTTTCTGCAGCGGCAGTAGCCGCAAAACAATTCCCTAACACGGCAGAAGCCGCAAGTCAATTTCTGCAGAAGCTGCAAATCATTTTCCAATTGAGTCAGGAGACGCAAGTCAATGTCTGCAGTGGCAGAAGCCGCGAGTCCCTTTTCTGCAGTGACAGGAGCCGCAAAACCTTTCCCTACTGCGGCAGGAGCTGCAAGTACTTTCCCTGATGCCGATGCGAGTGATCTCTCCCCTTTCTTTGAGGAGGCCGGCAGGAGCCAGCAGCACCACCTCCTACGCGAGCATGATTTTGCCTTTATCATTGTTTATTCTTTCTCATTCCGGAATGAGGGCCATCAGGAGTTGCCAGTGCTTGGTTCAGTACTTTATGAGACAAATCCCCTGAGGTGAAGCATTTGTTTTGTTTTATTTGGAATCTGTGTAGGGTGTGAACAGTGCACTTTCCTTGGTTTTGTTTGTACCACTGTGAAAGAGTCAATTACACTACCTGGTATGGAGTTCATTTCCTTTCCCAAACCCAGCCATCCCTTCTGCCCAGCATCCATAGAGAATAACTGGGCCCTCTGGATCTTTTTGTTCTCACCTTTAAAGACCTTCTCTCACTCCTGTCTTGTAGACCTAAAGTTGTTCCTACCTTCTATGAGGCTACCCTGCAGACACTGTCTGTATTCCCTTCCCCATATCACGCCTGGATCTGACCTGATGCCTAGTACCTTTCCTTCATTTCCCAGCACACCAGGGGTGTGTATTTCTCTTCCCTTTCCCCTTGGGACCAATCACCCATACTGTGGTAGTCTGTGTGGAGGATTGGCCCAGAGGTGAGATGGTGGCTCTCTTTGTTCCTGCAGTACCTGGTATTCAGGTGAGTGGGGGTTGTAACACATTCACCAACTTGGGTGACAGTTGGAAGCTAATGCAAATTAGTCTCTAGGAGCTTCAGGCAGGAAATATTCACACTTCATTATTGAGTTGGGCTTTTAATAAACATAAACACAGTTGTTATATAACATTGCATGCCATGTGTATACTTTTGACCCCGGATACCACAGCCTTATAGAAAAGGTAATCATATCTATTAGGGTTAGCCAATGTTGGTATGTTTTAGAGTTCAGAACCCCTGCATGGATTTGGTTACTCGCGTTCTAGGGTATAGACTCTAAATCCCAGCAGCATCTGTCTACAAAATAAATTGAGGGTGACAACAGAAAAACATGCAATATATCATAATCATTAACCAGACCACTGGTGTGACAAGCTGTACTATCTTGAACTTGGGTGGTAAAAAGGGAGCAGGCTTTTTCCCCCAAGCTTGATTCGAGAAAAAGAATTGCCGAATGAGGCTTCTTAGTCATAATAAAGTGATTTATTCTGAGATCAGATAGAGATTAATTCTCATCAAATAATTTGTTGGTATGAGTTCTTAAATGCATTGCTTCAACATGTGTTTTTCACTGTCAACTAGCATGTTCAGTAGTAGAGACTCCACCCTCTGAGCATCTTTATAATATCGGTGGAGAGCATATTGCAAAGTAAAACCATTAATATCAGCTTTAATTGTATCCCATACTATATTCTTACATTGTGATTGAATTTTAGCTTCTAAAAACATTTAACAAAATTCTTAATACAGGAAATCGCTGCAGTATATGTTACTTTGGAATAGCACGCCTGCGAGAAGACTTGCCTCATTAACTTGTTTCTGGTAGCAATGTGCCTTCAGGAGAACCAGGCCCTTGTGGATTTTCTCAGTGATAGCAGCTCCTTAGGGCTTTTCTGTTTCTGCTAACGTTGTCTTCATTTATTTTTGTTCTTTTGCTTTTGTTGAGCTCACTGGTGTATTAGAGGTGAGAGTTTTTTTGAGAATTTAGGAACTGGCCAAACTGATTATAATGGTATTTTTTATTTAATTTTCATTTTATTAGCCATACATATAATATAATAACCCACAGAAAAGCACTGAAATAAATCCATTATCCAAATCCAAAATCGCATAGGAACACAAAGGATAGAGCTTACATTGTACAAACAGAGATACATATGAAAATAACTTTAAACAGAACTAATTACAGTAACTAACACTAAAAATCATATGTACCGCAAATTGTAATCCCACTGAAGACTGGACCAAACCCCTTTGAATTTTAACCAGGAGCGTGGGCCTCTGACTTTGGCTAGCACCAGTTCCATTTCGTAAACGTCTCTGAGTAGGACCCAAAATTCATTAATACTAGGACTTGTTTTTTTAATCCAAACTCGAGCGATACACAAATGAGCACATGCAATTATGATTGACACAAATGGTCCTGTAAGACAACCCTGATCTAGTATTGCCCCCTATACTATTTCCTGCTCTGTCATCTGAATAGCATGACCGACCAATGTTGAAGAAACATAATTACTATCAGACCAAAATGAACTCAGCGTTGAACATATGTCGTTAATCAGTAGCATGCTCTTGGCATTTTGGGCAATATGATTTAGCTGAAAATTGGTTCACTGCCCATTTAGAAATAATCTCTGGAGTATAGTACAGCATGACTATGACCCTATGCTGCTGTAGTTTCAAATTAAATGCTGCTACTGCTGAATCTATGGTTTCCAAAGATTCCTGTACTTCCTCTTTAGTTATAGCAGTTTCGTAAATCCAACTTAACTTTGCTGCAATATGTATGCCGTTATCGCTAGCAGTAGCTAGAAGTTTCTGATATACTTTAGCAATAAGCCTTTGGCCTGAAATAGTGCAAATAACACCTTGGATGGCTAGGCATCTGTACTAGACCCAGACCACGTGTAAAGTAGTCCCGAATTTGCAAATTCTTAAAAAATGTATCCTGCGACAACCCAACCTCTACTTTCAAAGCAATAAATGGCCATAACCCTTGTCTATTATACAACTGGCCAAGCTGTACTATACCCTCAGTTTGCCACCCTCTCTCAACGTAGTCGTGAAATATATCGGGTAATGTGGGGTTTCCCCATAACATAGTGTATGCATGCAGCTCTGGTAGTGAATATGCATTACAAATGTCATTCTATATCCTAAAGATATCTCCGACTAACTTAAATCGAACCCTCTCATAGTAGTTGGAGTCTGCAGTTTTATATAGCAAAAACCCAGTGTCTGGTCCGCAAGCCAATTGGTATGAGAACCAGACTATGACAGTGTCGGTCCCTTGAGTAAACTTTGAGTTCTACATACAAATGCGGCCCAAAAGTATAATTAACTATATGGAAGATTAGAGCAGCCTTGTTTATATAACATCTTAATGTATCAAAGGGCTCTCCTTCCACTTCGATAGCCCCAAATAAAGCTACATATGGTACCAACTAAGCACTTAAAAAACATCAATGGCACTTTGTTGGAAAACGAGGCAGCATCTGTGAGGCCTGCACAAATAACATGACACATTTGTCCTTCACTGGGAACCAAACCCCCCAGGGCAGCGCCTGACTCTCAGAGGGTAGCGTTGCAGAGCAGTCTGAGGCTTACTCAAGGGAGGTGGTGTGGGCTAGTAATCGCCATTTGCAGGTGTGCAAAAATAACACTCAATAATTGATTGTCCAGTCTGTACTTTGCTTTATAAAAGTAAGAGTACATTTATTAAACACACACACCACTCAATACTATACACCAAATTACAAATATACATAAGCTGTTGGAATTACTTTGTGACATTGCATAACATCTCCACCCCTCCCGCAGGGGGTTGGGGTCTAGTACCACCACTTCCATGTATGTATGCACATCATCTTGTCCTCAGTGCAATTAGTTGAACCTATCCTGGAGCGAGGGCCCTGCACACTGGCACCATCCCAGTGGCGTCCACCTCCCATTACCTCAACAAGCATTAAACAGGGATTGACCTGGCTTGGTGACACATGACCCTGACCAAGCACCTCCTACTGACCCTAATGTATACACCTCAACATCTTAAGGGCTAACAGTCTGAGGTCTTCACTTAAGCACAGCAGCATGACTAGATGTTTACGCACACTTTAGAATGACAGTACTCAGCACATTTGGATATCATTAAAAATGAAATTCAACTTACAGCCCCTAAAGGCATCACAGATGATCACAGGATTAAGTTGTAAATACCGTCAGACACCCTTGCAGGAGGGTCTAGCCACTTAAATCCGCTTTGCTTGTGACATCACCTTACACCAGTACTTCACTTTGAACATCAGTCCCTTTAAAATAGATAACCATTAATAAATGCATTTCAGTGCAATTCACCATTTCCAGTGCACACACCATTGTTGATGATGACATCCTTATTTACACACCATGTCTATCTTTAACGCTCCATTGCTCCTGAAACAAGCATTAGTAAAGTCCAATAGGTTTGGCCTTTTACCTGGATGCGCAAACCAGACTAAATTACATGTTTACTGCTTGTCTTTAACGTCTAGAACTCCATGGGAGAGCATGTATTTCCTTGTTCCTCATGCATCCTTCACCCTTTCTCGATTCTTTTTAACTCATACTCGACCACACCCATTCAGCTGATGCTCCTGTTTTTAGTTTGCAATGATAGGCATGCTCTCCAGTCCCACACCCTGCCCCACAGTAGAGTTTAATTAATTGTTTTTATTAGCGCCCCGCAGCTGCCGACTGCTGCCAGGCCTCTCCTTATATTTTTTCACATGATTCTGTACTTTCACATTAAATTCAAGAAAACAAAATGGCTGCAGTTGCATCATGACACAATTATGCATGCACCACAACATACGTACACATCATCAGTCATCTGGGAATGCAATGTTGTATTACAAACCCCATTCATGGTGGCTGCTCCAATGTCTGCTGCATTTACATACCAGCACACCCATTGTGATGATCCGGCAGCTATTTTGGCTTTCACTGATTCCAATGCAAACAATACTTTTTACTGCTGAGAGCGATTGGTTCTGACAATGTTTGATACTCTGCATGGATGGCCTTCTCTTTGATGACGCATTGCTTATTGCATATGATGGTGGCCCCTGAATCAGAATAAGGCCATTCTGCCTTTGCTCTTCTTAGGCCACTCCCTTAGGCTTACATGTATGGTTTCTGACTATTGAACTTTTGCCCCAAAATCAGCAACATGAGGTCCACGTCAATTGACTGCCTTGGCTGCTGGGGGAGTTTACTCCATTGATCCAGCTAGAAACAGCTAGACCCAAATTTGAAATTCTCTAATTTCGCTTTCCAAAAACTGGAAGCCATAACCGTTTCTATTAGTATTTGAAAAGCCAAGGAAATTGCCAATGAAGATGCTCTCTGCATAAATTGGCCAAGAAACATACATTTGACACAATTTATCCTATTGAACCAACACTTAATGGACATGAGATGACTGAACAAAAGCATCGCGTGGTAGCGCACTATAGTTTGAAACAATACACTTTCCATCGAAATGTTCACAAAATTTGCACAGAAATACAATTTTACTGATAAATCGGTATTGAAAAATGTATATAGAGTTGAAATCTGGTTCAGTGAATATTTATCATATGTGCATCACCAAGTAAAGTGACTCGATATATTTCGAGCCTAGTAAAATCTAAATGTTCTTCAGTTTTTCTTTCCCGACTGCTGAAGGTGCACAGGTCACATTTTACAGGTATTTACATTTTGCAGGGTTTGAAAAGAATGACATCCACCAGCCTTTCATTTCACGCTCCCTGTTCCCAGCAAGATTGTCACATAATCCACTTTACTTTTATTTCTCCACCTGCAAAGTGTGAGGGGTTTGTCAACACCAATCCCCATGACAAGAAATACGCAGCTATTTATCTGAAGACATAGCCCCACGATTGACCTCTGTCTTTGAAATGCAGCAAATGTGACAAGATAAATACAGAATTTTAAGGCTTCCATGTTTCTGACCCAGCAGTGATCAGCTGGTGACCCACCAATGGGTTGTGGCCCCCAGTTTGGGAAACACTGCTCTAGAGTCCCAGATGAAAGAAGTGCAATGTACCAGGTGACAATTTACGGCTCTTATCTAAAGACAGGAAAGGGTATTAGAAGAAAGAGAATTGATTAGGAATGATTTAGCCAAACTGCCACTACATGAGGGATGTTCCTTCCCATTTAAGATAAGCTGATGCCCTATATATCACGGTCCTTGAAGAGACACAGTAACCTTCCGCCTGGCACTAGAGTGGAAATCTGAGAGTGCATCCGGGAACTCTGCTGTGAGTTCCCAGTCAAGCTCTGTAGAATAAGATTACCTACAAACCACATAGTAAACCCCTGAACAATATTTTCGAGTCATACCTCCACGCCAAAAGATTTTAGAACATTCTGGTGTCAATTTGTGTTGGACTTTAAAACTACGCCTTATTGTGAATAAAACTCCGGAAACCTCTGTGTGTTTTGTTTTACTCTACGGATAGGCATAACAGTGGCCACTCATCGGGCACTAGTGTGCAAGAAGCCCAGGAAATTGCAAATGAAGACGCTCTTTGGATTAATTGGCTGCGAAACAGATCAATTTGAAGCCAATAGTCCTATTAAATCAACACTCATTTTTAGTGTTCCTAGTTTTAGGTGAACACTTTTTATTTAAGCTCGAGAGCAGAGCTTGCCAAACTTTTTAGAACCGCGACCCAATTTTTAGAATGACAAAGTTTTGTGACCTACCTGGCTTAATGGACATGAGGCGGATACTTTTTTAATGTAACGAAAGCATCGCGTGGTAGTGGACTGTCATTTACAAACAACATCTTTTCCACTGAAATGCCAACTACAATTTTACAGATAAATCTGTATTGCAAACAAAATATAATGTCTGGAAATTCGGTTTCAGTGAATATTTCAAATGTGCTTCAAGTAAAGTGTCTGCGTATGTTTTGAGCCTATTAAACGCTTTGTTTCCATATTGCTTGAGAATTACAAAAGTAAATGTGCCGCAGTTATGCTTTCGTAACCTCTGAATGTTCACAGTTCAAATGTTACAGGTAACAATTAAGCAGCAATTTGGCAGAAGATATAGCCTTACTATTGATCACTGTCTTTGAAACGCAGCAAATGTGACAAGTAAAATACATCATTTAAAATTCTCAGCTGGTGACCCAGGGGGGAGGGGGGGGTCGCAGCCCCCCCTTTTGGGAAACCCTGCTCTAGAGTTCTAGATGAAAGGTCCTGCGCAGTCTTACACCTGCTGTGAGGCAGGCGTAAGAAATTGACGCATTTGTGTCCTAGAAGTGGCGCAGTGACATCTCATAGATGTCACTGCGTCACTTCTACGACCCTTTCTTGCATCAAAACGCCCCCTTGCATTCATTATACCTGGCGCAGGTATAATGTGGCGCAGGGGTTTACAAAGTGACGCATCTACTTAGATGCGTCACTTAGTAAATATGGCGCAACATTGCACATTTGTTACCCACTGGTGCGTCACAAAAAGTGACGCACGGCTTCATAAATGAGGCCCCATGAACTTTGTCCCTAAACACATAACGTTTTTGTAATGAAAGAACATGTTTCAGAGTTAAACGTTGCACGTGTTTGCTAATCAGCCGCAGAAGAGAACCAAATTAAAGTTCCGTGTTGATAACACTTTTAACCTGTTTCACCCAATCCGTAAAGTTTGAGCAAAGTACGACCATGGCCGGGTGTTGTTTGATGTCCAGTTGTGGCTTGAAGATGGAGCTCAGAGTGATGGCTGCCTGCTCCATGCACTTCAAAGGCGACCATAATACCGACTGCACCTCTGATCTGTAAACCTAAAGAGACAACCCCCAAAATTATAAAGAAAGGCGGGGGAAATTTCTTGTGCCACCTTCATCTATATGTGAAAAATAACCAAAACCCTAGAACTAATGAGACTATTTTCATACCTGTCCTGAAATAACAGTTTCTGCTGAAGTGTAGGGCAAGCAGTAAGGAACGTTGGGTACCCCTCACATTGACAGGGAACTTGGCTCAGGAAATACGGTGCTACACACACCCGCTGAAGGGAATACCAATCAACACTGACTTTATCCGGTGGCCAGATGAAAAAGCGCTCTCCACCCGCTACCTAGGCCCTCAAAAATAATTACCAGCAGTTAACACACACTATTATTTGATAAAAAAGATAATTGCAATCTGTATCACTCACCACGTGTGGGCGCGGGTTCAAACAGCTTTCGCTGGCTGGACTCACAAGTCCTCCTGATTTTGCCAAGCAATACTTCTAAACCCCTCAAAAGGATGGGGGAGGAGATAAGCCCACAAGCCCCTGGAGAGCACTGGGGGAGCACTAAGGGCAGATAAACAGGCAGTGGGCCAGCAGATATAGCAGCATGTGCAAACTGTCAATCCCTTATGCAGACCTGCAAGTAGTAGGCAGCAGACTAGTACAGCAAGGCAAGCAGTCCAGATTACGCTTCCTTCTGACAGCCCAGCAGTCCCCTAGCAAGGTACTCTTTTGTAAAGCCAACAGTGTCTGGTTACAAGCCCACACAGTATCTAAAGATGTGGGGTCAAAGCCCCTGTACTTATGCCCAAAACATCTTTGATCTAGAGGTGACTTCAAAGAAACCTTTAGAAGTGTACATCAAACACCTTTCAACCCAGCTCTGGTTCCAGGCATACAGTAGGGGTAAATGAGCCCGTTGTGTGAGGACAGGATACAGCCTATGCAAATGTAAATGTGCACCGTCTCCCTCTTTCCCTGCCCAGCAAGACTATCAGGATGCATATGGATGCAGATGACTCTCCTGTCACACTCAACAATCCTCATGTTTTGGCAGTCTGGAGAGTATGCACAAAGTGTAACTGTCACTCTGCCCTTGACGTGGATTGGAGTCAGGCTGCAAGTCACTGGAGTTTTAAGCACAGAGTAATGCCCACTTTCTAAAAGGGAAATTTCTATAATAGTAATATAAAATACACTAACACCAGTAAGCATGATTTTTCACTACCATTCTAAAAATACTAAACGTGGCAGTGCTTCTCCTTTCAGAGTAGGAATTACCACTTAAACATATATTGAGAAATTCCCAATGCTAGCCTATGAGAGGAGCAGGCCTCGCAGTAGTGGTAAACAAAATAGGGTGTCTTTCACTACCAGGAGATACCACACAATAAAGGTACATGTCCTACCTCTTTCTTACACAGCACCCTGCCCGTAGGGCTACCTAGGGTCTACCTTAGTGGTAACCTATATGTAGTAAAAGGGGAGTAAAAGACTTTGAAAATACCTTTAAAAGCCAAGGTAAAGCAGCAGTACACTATGCACACAGGCCCTGCAGTGGCAGGCCAGAGACAGATTTGAAAGGCTAATTCAGTGGGTTGCACAATCTGCGCTGCAGGCCCACTAGTAGCATTTAATTTGCAGGCCCTGGGTATATGGGAAACCACTATACAAAGGACTTACAGGTAAATTAAATATGCTAAACAGGTGTAAGCCAAACATACCAAATTTAAAGGAGAGAGCACATGTACTATAATTATCACTAAAGTACAGTGTCAACCACAAAATATTAGGTACTACAGTAGGAGTCACAATGTCACAAAACCAAGGTATGACATTCGAAGTCAGTTTTCACCCGTGAGACTGTTTGAGAAGGCCAAGACAAAAAAGCGTGCCCTAGGGTTTCTTTAGTATAAAATTGTGGGGCATCACTTTGTAGGATACAAGGAGACTTACCCATCAAAGTGGCATGCATCACCATCACCTGTTCCTCATCAGGTTGGGGATGCTATAACCAACAGGCATCCTTTACAGAGATTTTTACAAAGGTATTGTGTTTTAAATTCAATGAAACTATTTGGTCTATCAAATTTCCCCGCTGCAAGATGTTCTCTTCTGTGCAGAGAAATTGGTGGATGAAGTTTGGGTCAAAGTGAAAAGGGAACACATAAAAATACCCATGGAAACCCAACAGTTGGGTTCCCTGGTAAGGTTAAGAACAGACAACAGACTCTCCAGACATATGGCTCAAACCATGTATTGCCCCTGGTGGCCCCGTAGAGTCAGTGGCATTCTTCAGGACTAGTTTCAAGCCCTGATCTCTCATTAGCTGGGAAACAGCACAGTGGTGTAAAACTGAATACATGCTTTACTATTTAGTGGTAGAGCATAGCTACCAGTTAACTCACATGTAGCATCCATAGAATGTGGAGCCCAGTCAAAACAAAAACACAAAAAAGATATTGAAAACAAAACATTAGAACAAATGACATAATTCCATAATGATTGCTTTTGGGAAATACAGAAGGCTGGAGGGTGTAGCTGCACTTTAAGGGTCATTCATTTGATTCTGTGAGTGCAACAGCAAAGAAAAGCCCACCACACGCATGAATCAAGTGTACGTGTTGAAAAAGCAAAAAACTCCATGCCGGAAAAGCCTCAGACTACAGCTCAACCTAACCAAGAGTTGTCAGGGCTTTATAAGATACGTGGGCCTTGTCACATTTGAGAAGAGGATTTTGTTTAGGTATTCACGGGCATGAAATAAAGGATGAGCAGCATTGAACTAACAGTATCAAATACTATAGTGTTCATCCTCAAAAATGTGAAATATCGAACCTACCTGACCAGAAGAGCTAGGACAATGATAACATGCTCATTCCTATGGATGGCATATTTGTAATTTTACGGAGTTTTATATAGCGCGAACTTGACCCGAAGATCGGGTATCAGAGCGCTTTACATAGCAACAGTTGTGTTACAGGAGGACACATTCTTTTTGGGTGGTTAGGCACAGGGAGATTAAGTGATTTGCCCAAAATCACAGTATGTTCAGTGTCATTGCCAAGACTTGAACCCAGTTCCACAGATTCGAGGTCGACCGCCCTAGCCGTTAGGCGAAAGCCTTTTCCCTAACTGAACCCTAACAACATTGACAATGGTTTGAGTAATCACATCCATCACTAATATCACCAATACGGTTGTAAACTCCCTCTGAAGAGTCTTTGTCTGTTACAGATGTTGATAAGTCACTTTAATACTGATTCTCTAGTGCCTACTCTCTGTTATGCACGTATATATGCAAAAATGGTATGACATATGGTTAGATAATACATCAGACATAGTAGCCAGTCTTATAGTGTCAAACTAGGAATTCAAACACTCAATTCTTATCATCTCTATTTATACAATCACCTACCAAATGTCAAGTGTAAGTAAAGCAGGACCCTTTGAAATATTATCCGGGAAGAGCATTACCCCTGCCTAGCCATCCTATCAGGAAGACCTACTCCCTCCACAGCTCGACCCCTTTTGTCTCTGTGTCTATAAGGAATACACAACACGCCACATGAGAGCCATTTACACCTAAGTGACACAGGACACTTGCAGAAAGGCAAATTCAGTTTAGGGCGAAAAATACCAACTTTCTAAAAGTGTCATTTTGAAAATGGTAACTCAAAATCCAACTTTACCATTAAAAAGGAGTTTACATTGGGGGCGCGGCTTAGCGCGCAACCAAGAAGGCACACGCTCTTGAGCTCCGAGTCATCACCAGTGCAGACTCTCGAGTCTCGATGATACTAAGTTGATTTTTTGTCACCTTTTCAACAGGAATCAGTGGCAGAACATCCCGTGAGTGCTAGGTGAAGCTGGGTGTTTTGTCATATGATTGTTTAACAAGTATTTTTGCCTGTTAGACATTCTACCTTAGTTATGAACACAAAATGGCGCCCACTGGAGCAGCTTTATCAAGACACGGTGTGTAAGCTGAAATACTTGTGAGGACATTACTCAGATATCCCTCTCTATGCCAGCAGGAGGTACAGTGTGCATTTATTTATTACAGTAGACCTCTGCCACTGGATTGTGTAGTCTTCAGCCCTAGAAGTTCCTGCTAATCTGGGTTACTACAAATGGCAGCTGCTGACAGGATTTTATCGCATGGATGAATTTCTTACGGAAATCTCCGATAGCTCTCCTTGCGCTATGAATTATGATGAAAGCCTGCTATCCCTGCAATATCTGAGAGCTGGTATTGCACTTCTTTTTGGTGCTTTTTGCTGCAGTTATGTTGTGACTTGATTGTTGGAGCTACGGTCAGATTTCTTCACTTGAACTTAATATCTTGTGTTGACTGAGAAGATCTAAATGCATTATCTCTGAGTCATGGATCATTGTGCTTGCTATATTGGTCTATAAATTAACGCCTGACGTCAGCACCTCCATTGGAGTTTATCCATACATTCGATGTAAGGTTCTACTCTAAATATTAACCTCATTTGTGTGCTGGATTCTTCGTGTTAATTTCCAGAGGTGTTGGCTTTTTCATCTTTGGCGTTATTATTCTATTGATGTTTCCTGTGTTGTTTTGGGCCTGTGTCTCATAGCATATTGCTGGAATCCTCTAGGCACTATACTATAATTGCTCGTGGGCAGTAAGACTTTCTTCAATGGCGGAAGGCAAGGAAGTGGCCTATAAAGACAGAGATTCCAAAGGGAACTTGAAAAGATCCAAAGAGACCTCTCCTATCCTTGAATCTCCAGCTAAGGGCAGTCCAGACTTTGACTCAACGTTAGAAGCTATACTACTTATGGAAAGGGGCGACCAATCGGTCCCCCCGAACGTATGGTGGAGTACCACGATCCCCCCGAGAAGCCATCTTGGGCGGGAGGCGAGTCTCGGCTGGTATGCCCGAAGCGGCGTAGCCGAGGCGCGCCTTTTTCCCGCCCTAGAGTGGGCTGGCCTAGACACCAACACGGCCGTCCACGCCCTCGGAGGCAGGCGGGGGCGGGTTCACGCCCACCCTGAAGACGGATAAAAGGAGCGGAAGCCAAGAAAGCATCCTCTTGTTCCTGTGCTCTGAAGCTGCACCTCCCCGCTGCACGTGAGCTCGAGACCGAACGAAGAGCAATTTTGAGCATTGTAATCCCTCTCTTTTTGTCTTACAGATATCCCGTCTAAAAATGCCCAAGAAGGTCGGAAAGCGGGTCGGTACCGACGAGATGCTCCGCATACTCATGAAGGAGATAGCCGATCTGAAGAAAAAGGTTGAGGCTAAGGACGGGGAGGGAGGATCAAAACGGCCTTTACAGGGAACAATTCCTGGTGGAAAAAGCAAGAGGCCCAGAAGGGGAGCTCTTGGGGGGGAGACTCCGGTTCCCGAAGCCCCACGAGAGGAGCCAACCCCGGCGCCAAAGGAGGGGAATCCAATCCCTGTGGTGGTCACCCCTGCGAACAGGGAGGATATGCCCCCCGAGTTAGCGGCACAATTGGCAGCGTGGTTGGGAAACGATAGCGAGGGCGCCACGGCTGACGACGCCCGGGCAGTGATGAGGCAACTGCGGGAATCTAGGGAGGCTGCGAAGACACCATCTTCTGTTCCCCCACAGGTCCCGGCGGTTGGAAGTACAGCAGGCCCAAGTTCGGCGACAAACGTGGGGTCTACTTCAGGTAAGCGGCCATTGCCGATTGCGGGGGGGGAGTCTGCACCTTCTCGTAAGGAGAAGATTGCCCAGCACGTCCCACTAGAAATCAAGGAATTGATTTGGGCGGATAAATATGTAAACATGTTTTCATTGCTTACCGACCATTACGAGATCGAGCATGTCAAGAGTCAGAAGGAGCTCATGCATCCGAGTGTTTGGCGCGCAAAAATGGCCGCCCTTAAGGTCGACGATACCATTGGTACTTGGGGCAGAGCGTGGGGAATTTTTACTTCCATCATGGGGGAGCGCAGGCCTGAGTTGTTGACCGAGTTACCCATTTATCAGTCACGTATTATGGAGTATTCTGTGGCATATGGGGGCAATCAGTGGTTCTGCCATGATAATTTGTTTAGAAAAGCTAAAGAACACAACCCGTTGTTGTCTTGGGATTGTTACGACTCTGTGTCTTGGCAAAAAATGGAGAGTACAGGGATGTTGAAGGTGCCATTAGTAGGGAGTAACGGGGGGGAATCCTCCCGCCAAAACTCTGGGACGCCCTTTCGGACGGGTGCAGGTAACGAGTTCCACACGAAGCCGAGTGGCAACACAGGTAAAAGGGGGATCTGTTGGAATTTTAACAGGGGCAAATGTACCAGGCCCCAGGGGTCATGCAAATTCAGACATGAGTGTGGGGGGTGCCGGCCTGCCATCCCATCCTGAGTCCATGTGCAGAGCCAAAACGGGTGATAACGGTGGTAAGGGAGGCGCCAAACAGGTCTAATATAGTCCGAGGGGCGCCTTTACCGACCCCGATTGATACCATGGCAATGATTCCTTGGCTCAGCGAATACCCAGATCATGCTTCCGCTAGGGTGTTACGGAACGGGTTTTCATATGGTTTCCGCATCCCAGTGGGGGATTTTCAGGGGGTACCGGACTGTAAGAATCAAATGTCGGTCTTACAGCACACGGCAGTGGTGCAGGTAAAGATTGGGAAAGAGGTGACTCGGGGTCGTGTCGCCGGTCCATTCGATTTGCCACCAGTTGCTAATTTTGTGTGTTCTCCTCTAGGGGTGGTCCCCAAGAAGGACCCGGGTGAGTTTCGGCTGATACATAATTTGTCAGCCCCACGTGGTCTTTCCGTGAATGACGCGATAGACCCGGAAGTATGTTTGGTGCGGTACGCATCTTTCGATGAGGCCGTTGCCATGTTGAATCGCCTGGGGCCCGGGACGCTGATGGCCAAATCGGACATCGAGTCAGCGTTCCGGTTGCTCCCGGTACACCCAGACGATCAGCGTCTCCTTGGTTTTCAGTTTCAGGGTCGCTATTACATGGATAAATGTATGCCAATGGGATGCTCGATTTCATGTGCCTATTTCGAGAAATTCGGTTGTTTTCTGCAGTGGGTATTCACGAGGAAGACAGGTTTTCAACATGTTATGCACTATCTCGATGACTTTCTGTTTCTGGGGGCAGCCGGGGATTCTGAGTGTGGACAGGCCTTACATGAATTTTGTGTCCTAATGAATCAATTCGGTGTGCCATTGGCGCCAGGTAAGACGGTGGGTCCCTCGACCTTGATCGAGTTTCTGGGGATCGAGCTCGACTCGGTGGAAGGTTGTTTTCGATTACCTAAAGAAAAAGTGTTAAAATTCAGGTTATCCCTTGAGACATGTATTCGTGCAACGAAAGTGAACCTGCATCAATTGCAACAGGTGGTGGGTCAGTTGAATTTTGCCCTGAGAGTAATGCCGATGGCGCGCCCCTTTTCCCGCTCGATTGCACAGTCCATGGTCGGCTTGAAGGAAGGACATCATCGTACGAGACTCTCGGCAGAGGTTCGCCAGGACATGCGCATTTGGATTGCATTCCTGGCGGATTTCAATGGTCGAATTGTCTGGAATAAACCAGCAGTGTCTTCCGAGGAGTTGGGGCTATGGACAGACTCGGCGGGGAGTATGGGTTTTGGCGCCATATTGGGTACAGAATGGTCGGCTCAAAAATGGCCGTCATGGTGGCATGAGTGCGGGTTGACGAGTAACATTGCTTTTCTCGAACTGTTCCCTATTCTGGTGGCCTTGAAAACATGGCCGGAAGGGTTTAGGGATCACTCTGTGGTGTTCTGGTCTGATAACATGACCGTGGTTGAGTGTATCAATAGTCAGGCAGCACGTTGCAAATTGATTCTGAGACTGCTCAAGGAAATTGTGTTGTTGTGCATGCAACTGAATGTACTGTTTAGGGCGCGACACGTGCCGGGGGTGATGAACCAAGCGGCTGATGCGCTCTCTCGTTTCCGTATGCAGGCCTTCTGGGGTTTTCTGCCCACAGCGGACCCGGTGTCGGCACCCTTTCCCGAAGCTCTCTGGTCTCTCGGTGCCCCGAACTACAAGACCTCGTGGGAGAGAGTTTAGCACCCAGGACGAGGAAGGCATATGAAGGGGCGTTCCGTTCCTATTGGGCCTTTTTGGGTACTGCCGGGAGGGAGCTTTGGGGTCTGGAAGAGTGTGTAGTGAGATTCCTGCTCTCTTTACGACACGCCGGCAAGTCAGTAGCTACGGCCCAGAGGCATCGGGCCGCCATTTCCTTCATGGCAAGGGCTCATGGGATCCAGGACCCGACAGCGTCTTTCGTTGTGCAAAAAGCGCTACGTGGGTGGCAACGCCTTGAGGGTCGCAGAGTAGACGATAGGCACCCGATAGGTCTGGATAGGTTGGCCCTGTTATTATCTGTGCTACCGGTAACATGTTCATCCCAGTACGAAGCAGTGTTGTTCCGAGCCCCATTTGCATTAGCATTCCATGGGGCTATGCGGGTAAGCGAATTAGTGGCAAAGAACAAGCAGGATACGATGGGGGGACTGTGCCGGGAACACATTCAGGTCAGGGAGGAGACAATGACGGTCTCATTTGTCAGGTCCAAATCCGATCAGGATGCAATCGGGGACTGCGTAATCATCCAGAGGATCCCCGGGTCTGCCATGTGCCCTGTTGGGTGCGTAGAGGAATATTTAGCACTGAGGGTGGCAGCATGGGGGGGGGACCTTGTTAAGACACGCTGACGCCACCCCACTGACGAGGTTTCAGTTTCAGCGGGTGCTTGCGATGTCGATTTCTGCCGCGGGCTTGAACCCCGGCGACTTTGGGACCCATTCCTTTCGGATAGGGGCTGCTACGGAAGCTACAGCCAGGGGTCTGAATGTTGAACAAGTAAAACGTGTGGGGCGTTGGTCCTCGAACTGTTATGAAAGGTATGTGCGGTTGCACATGTTGTGAAGCTGTAATGATGTACTCACGCTTCTTGTTTTTGTTTGGTTTTCAGTTGCGCAAGCCTACGAGGCGGGGCGGACTGTCCAGTCGACCCGACACCGGGGGGCAGCGGTCAGACATTGCCGGCTGTGAAAAAGGAGGTGTGGGTCGTGGGCCACTCATGCGTGAGGCGTGCCGCGGACGTATTCAAAGCAGGTGACATGATTCACGTGGCTGGGGAATACGGGTACAGTGTGTCCTTCTACGGAAAGGGCGGGCTCTGTATTGACCAGTTTCGATCATTTTTCGAGGGTTTGTTAGGGCGGACAAGGTCACCGCCGTCTGTAGTCATAGTACATCTTGGGGGCAATGATTTGGTGACCACTGGTAGACGACTTCTTCTTGAGGCGATGCTTTCCACGGTAAGTTGGTTGGCGAGAAGTGTTCCAGGGTGCACAAATGCATGGTCCCATATGATCCCACGAAAAGTGTGGCGGGGGGCTATTTCTGTTTCTGCTCTGAATCTTAAGCTTAACACAGTCCATGACATAGCTCAAAGCACAAAAACTAATACAGATCTGCTTCAGGTGGAGGTGGCAGCAATTTGTAATGATTTGAAAAATCTTTTGTTACGTGTCTCCAATGCTGAAATAAGAATAAGCAATGCTGAAGACTTTACGAACAAACAGCCTAAACAAATAGATAGTTTGGAGCGCTCCATGGCCTCATTAAGAAGAGACCTAACTGAACAGGAAAATCGAAGAAGCAATTTGCACATTTTTGGTTTGCCAGAAGACTGTGAGAAAACTGCTCCTTCAGTGAATTACTTTTTGCTCACTTGAATCCCGAATGTTCTGTACATTTCATTTCACAAAGATTTCGAGATAGAACGTGCTCATGGAGTTCCACATTGTAAACCTAAAACTAAGTCTTCTTCAAGACCTTTGTTTTTTAAACATTTACGACACCAACATACTGAGCAAATTCTGGCACAAATGAGGAAGATTAAAATGGTACAATGGGAAGGCCATAAAATATCAATTTCACAGGACTTTGCCAGAGACACTGTAATTCGTTGTAAGGGTTTCCTGAACTCATTGAGATGAATATTTCATTTCCTTTTGCTGGTCATTCCAGATTCAGGATATCATCCAAAGGTCGTCCACAGATATTTTATGAACCTTCAGATCTCTAAGTTTTTTTGGATAATCACTCTAAATCGTAGATGGACTCAGATTTCGTTCCGGGTGCTTCTCGCCCTTAGTTTTTTACATCTGCTGAGCTTTCTATGTTTAATGCGTCTCATATATACAGGATGGCTCCCTGCTTCTTATGCCTTGCCATAATGTTCGTAGTCAACATTGCTCTTTTTGTTCTTCCTTAAAATGCTAACTATGCACTGTAAGATCATTTCTATTATATTGGCTCTTCTTTTTAACTGATTTTTCCTTTGCAGGATAATACGTTTTTTTTATTCTAATATAAATATTCATGAGTCTATATTCTTTGCAGGTTAGATTTAGATTGGTTGTTCTAATATATTGGTAATATGTTATGCTATATTGTTAAACTATTGGCTGGCATCGTATCTCTATTTTTCTTCTTTTACCTATCCTTTTTATTTGCCTGTGTCACTTCTCTGGCTTACTCAAATTTCCTTCTTTCTTCTTACTTGATTGCTCCTCTCATTCTCTGGCTTTTTTAGACAGCATTTTCCTTTACTAGACTTCTATTTCTTAACTTTTTTTCGATACCAACACTATAATTAGTTTGCATTTATTTTATACTACTTTGATGATATCTTTTTGGTGTGATAACATTATATATGGTTAGTCTTTTCATTGCTTATTTTTCTCACTATTCTTATGATAATTTAAGTATCTCGTTTTCTATCTATCATATTCTTTTTTCTTTATTTCCTTGTTCATTCCTTCCACACGTTCCTTCTATTGGGTTCGATTAATTATTTATCTGCCTATTTTTTGTTTTTATTTCCTATAATTCTATGTGGACGATGAGTTATTTATGTGTATTTACTTTTTATTGGCAATTTTGCTTGTTATTGCAAGGTTAATTTATGTTGTACATCTTTGTTGTATATTTGCATATTTGTATTTCTTAGATATCCGACAATTTGACTCTTTTTCTCTAATTATATTTCTATGCAAAATTATGATTTACATCCAGTGTTGATTATTCTACTTCGTATTTTCTAAAATACTCTAATCATATAAATTTGTTCCTACGTCCATCAATTTAAAATGATTAGTAATCTTTTACATTATATGTATTTTGGGATTGTTCTGTTCTTAGGATATTTATATTCACTTGATAGATTAGTTTATAATACCTTAGACTTTGATGTTTATGTTCTATATTGTTATTTACATTATCTTAGATTAATATTTATAACACAGCATATTATTATCTATTATACCTTTCTTCGATATTTATATTGCCTACTATTGTTATTTATGATATCTAATTAGATTGCTATCTGTAATTATATCCTCTTTTTTTTCCATTTATGAAATAATATACGTTTTTCACTGATCGAATATGTTATATTTTTTGAAACTTCAGCCATTTATTCTCTTTGATGAATTATAGATAGTATTTTATGTATTGATATGTATGCATTTGTTTAGTCGCTTAGTTAAAATATTTATTGTTGACCTGTCTGCATCGTGGTTGATTGCCTCTGTGTTGCTCCTCCACGTTACTTCCCCCATGTAATTTGTCTATTACAAACATGCCCTGGTGGGGTTACTCTTTTTAATGCACCATTTTTCTTTGGAGTATTTTTTCTCTCTTGTCTCTACTTTTTACTTCCTCCCTTTCTCTCAATTCTAATCTTTTGACATCCGCTTCAGTGTATTTTGGGATTTATATAGCATTTTTGTTAATTTTTAACTATTTCTGGGCTTTTCTTTTACCTCTTTACCAGATGTACCTAATTTTGTTGTTTTATTCATATCCATGAAGGACTTAAATATAGATTCACTAATGTACGAGGAATGAACCACCGAGTTAAGAGGAACAAAATGTTATACTACAAAAATAGTCTATATGGTGATGTAGAGAGACAAATATAGCATTTAAAAAAGCTTTGCTTATGAGGAAGGATTGGGTCTGGGAAAAAATTGGGATGATTACTCTTATTTCCAAGGGTTCTGATTTATCTATTGTTGCAGCTGAACATGTCACCAGTGGTAGATGTCTTCTTACCCATTTGACCAATGGATCAGACGATAGATATATAATTAATTTATATGCTTCTAATATTAATGACCCTCTCTTTTGGAATAACATACACAAGAAACTCTTTGATATTGCACAGAACTCTAAAACTATCACTGGTGGTGATTTTAATCTTCCCCTTGATACTATCCTGGTTAGACATTCTGCGTTTAGATTTCGTCCCCCTAGATCACATAAACAATTAATCAATATGTGCTCTTCTAACCATTTAGTTGACGCATGGAGAATGCATAACCCTATGGGTAGTGATTTCACATTTTTCTCCTCGCCACAGACAGACTTTTCTCGTATAGACTATCTTTTGGTAGATGCTTCACTTTTGAAACATACTATAAATGTTACTATTCATCCAATAGTTGTTTCTGAACATGCAGCGGTGTCTTTAATTATTCTTAATCTCACTGATACGAGAGGTCCTCGTAATTGGGGTCTCAATACAGAACTTTTGGATGATGAGAATGATGTGAAGGATCTTGGTGTGGACATTGATAATTTCTTTAAAGATAACAAATCTTCGGTTAACTGCCCAGTGGTGTTGTGGGATGCATTTAAATGTATTATAAGGGGTCATAATATAAAAAATGGGCAAAAGAAATAGTGATATTAGACTATCTTATCAATCTATAGTCTCTATAGGTCCTCATCGCTTAGCACTTGATAATCTGGCCCTCAAGAGACTTATATACCCAAACGATCCCGAGGAGCACCGCTAGCAACTGCGATGCAAGCCCTTGTCTGCTCTCCTTGCTGAATTCCTCCGTCACGCCCGACCCCTACACTGGTTACTTGAAATACCCACGCCTCCTATGGTGGGGCAGGCATCAGCCCGGACTCATGTTTACCTGCACCTCCTTTTTGCGGAAACAAGGCCTCTGATTACATGGAACCTATTCCTTTGAACCGCTTCTCTTCCAACCTGGAACCCACTGGACATAATGATTTCCTAATCAGATGTCCACCAAACCTATTGAAAAATGCGGCAAAAAACAGCAAACCTAGACTACTTAAAACACATCTCGAAACCCTTATCTCGGACCCCTATTTCTCTACCAGAAAGGGTGTTACCATAAACAACCTCATCCTCCACACTTAAAGGCATGCTCAATGGCGGAAGGCCTTCTACTCTCTGCTCAATATTTCCACTTCCCTGAAAACGCCACATGGCCTTAGATTGATAGTGGTACCCTCCTTAGATTTCAGAGCTGATGCAACTATCTCCCTCTACAAAAGTGGAACCATCCTTATACAAGCCTCACACCGCAATCTAGTGTTATTTGACAACCTTTTCCCGACTATAGTGACTACAGTAGCAAACGCCAATTCCACCACCCTCAGAAGGGTAGGACCCCCAGTGGTCCCCCAGCCCTTGCAATCACTATCTCTGACCTCTCCTACTTCTCCCAATCTTCAGATCCCACATCGTTGAAGGGCCCCCTTCTGGCTACCCCTACTCTTAACAGCAACTCACCTGCCATACATGCAATGTGCAAACAGAGACAGCACAGTCATCATGCTAATCTGCCTGTTCCCTCTGCCGCATCATTTGCAAGCACTAAATCTGCTAACGATAGTGCTTACAGCACTACCCTGATTCTCCACAGACACCTTCCTCCAGTCCAACACATAACCCCATCAGGCTCCCACCAGCCTCCACGGGTCACTATATGTCAGTCCGGTCCTCCCCTATCTTACCCATTCCTCTGTGCTTACAATTCCATTGCCATGAACCCCTTCCATCGGGGCACAGTCAGTCGCCATCCGCCCTATCTACCCCCGACATCTCTAGCTCCTCCCCTATCCTACCCATCCTTTCGAGTATGCAGCCCCGTCTTCCAGAATTTCTTCCCTCAGGGCACATTGGGTCGCCACCCCCCACACACTTTCCCCAGACCTCACTTGCTCTCACCAGCTTCATGGTCCCGGGGACCAAACGTCCCAATCCCATCCTCACATCTCACTGGAAGCCGTCTGAGCGAGATTGCACTCTGCTTACAACAACTTAAGACAGAGGTTCGCAGTCTACTTCATATCACAGAGGCTTTGTTGTCTAATTCCAGATCAAGCAGCTACATAAAAAAATCACCATCTTTGCTCGCTCCCAGATTGCATGTATTCCAGGCCCTCCAACGCCCACTATACTCGGCATTCGAATTCTCACATCACCCACACACCTCATAGGTGGTCCACCATTCTGCTCCCTAATGACTCTGCTCACCCCTTCAGATGTAGAGCTTCCCTGTCTGATACTGATACTCATTCTCTCCTACATTACTATGCTCCAGCACATCCCCCCACCATAGCAAACATGCAACAAATTGAATCCATCCCAATGACCCCTTAAGGGAACCTAGATCAATCACTAGAACCTTAAATGTGAACAGCCTCATGAGAGTCACCACCACTCTGCATGCACTAACTGACACCAACATAAGTCTCAAATGCGTGCTTCTAAATTGTAGATCAGCGGCTAAGCACACTGCGGATATTGCCAACCTCACCCTGGCACAGGATCGTGACCTTGTAATGCTAACGGAAACCTGGCTAAATGACTCTGCTGCCCCCATCTTGGACCTTTTAATTAGGCCTGGGCGGCAAATTCTGTTCCGCTCGCAGAATTTGCGGAATTTGGGTAATTTCGCATTCCGCGGAGAACGCAAAATTGCCAAAATTCTGTTTTTCGCGACTTCGCAACATTTTTTGCTTGTTTGTGTTCTCAAAATGCGTGTTCATGAGATATTTCCCCCCAGTAAAAAAGTATCGCGAACAAGCAATTCCACGTGTTCGTGGAATTTCTGCGTGTTCGCAGTGATTTTTACAGTTTCACAGAGATTTGTGTAAAGCGATTACGTAAATTACGCCCACCCCTACTTTTAATACCTCACAATTATGATATCATTAGGTCAGACAGATCCAGTGGTCAAGGTGGAGGCATAGCATGTTTACATTGTAGCAATCTTACAGTGAAAGTACTACAGACTGACCCCCTGATGTCCAGTGAATACATATGCATTGAAGTGTCTGGTGGAAATAATCACTCCTGCAAACTGCACACGTTTTACCACACCCTTGCTACAACCTTCCCATCTCAGAACTGATCATGGACATTACCTCGGCCAATGCAGACTTCCATGGCACTCACTTCTTCCTGGGAGATTTCAACCTCCACTGGAACGATGTAAATGGTGCTGTGGTCAATAGCCTTAAATCCTTCCTTCTTGACCTCAACCTAACCCAAATATGTGACAGCCCCACTCACATTAAAGGAGCTACCTTAGATCTTATTATTGGTAAGCCCAACTCCATCCGCCTGGACTCGATCCTCCCATGTGATTTGCATACCATTACTGCATTTCCTTCCACATTCTTGATTCGGTAAGAACATGTAAAGCCCAGCACAAGAACCCAAAACAGCTGAAAAAGATGTCTACGGAACATCAAACCACACGATCTGACTGCTCTCTGAGAGTACATGCTACCCCCCTCCGAGCATGTCTGATGTTCACGACCTTACAGCCCACTATAACCACGCAATGCTGAACGTACTAGACTCAGTTGCACCACTACAGCTCAAAAGAATGTCCTCTAAATGCTCCAAACCTTTGTTTGCAGATAGTCTTAATTCCGAAAGAAGAAATGTAAGGCTTGCTGAAAGGCAATGGCGGCCCTATCCCTCCCTTGAGCATTCTTCCACCTGAGATCCTTAAAAAGCAGTTATAAAAAAAAGCATCAGATGCTTAAATGCCATCTTTTTCAGAACTCAACTAGACCAAGCAAAAAAACATCCAAAAAACAGTTTGAACTCATCAAGTCCCAAGTCAATAGTCATGCGAACCCCGCGCCTCTGGGTCAAGGGACACTGTCTTATTGTGAAGAACTTTCAGACTTCTTCACTGCTAAGTCTAGTAAGATCGAAACTGAATTATGATCTGGCCAGGACCACTTGTCGATCAGGATATGGACCTCCTTCTGTTCACTAAGCAGAGCTATCTCTGACCCTCTGCATCCCGACCCCCCTAAAAGCAATGCATCCTGGAGTCTGTTCCAAACCCTAGATGAGTGCACTATACGCAAAACACTGTCGACTCTGAAACCTTTCAATCATTACATTGACCCTCTGCCATCAAAATTCTTTCCAGAAGTGAGATCCTCCTTACTAACAGTGTGGACTAAGATCGTCAATGCATCACTTCAGCAAGGGGCTATTCCGGACTGTGTGAAACCGAGGCAAGTTACCCCGATCTTAAAGAAACCAGCAGCTGATCCGATGATCCTGCATAACTTTTGCCCAATATCCGACATCCCCACCCTGGCAAAGCTCCTGGAGAAATATGTGCTGGCCCAACTCTGCAACCACATCGACCATTTCCAACTCCTGGACCAATGCCAATCTGGTTTCTGCCTGGGCCATAGCACAGAGTCGGCTCTAAAGCATATTGCCGATGATGCGCTAAGAATGCTGGACCACAATGAGTCATGCCTACTGATCCTTCTCGACCTCTCGTCAGCATTTGATACTCTCAAACAGGATAACCTAATTTACTTCCTGGAACTCATGATGGGGTTGTCTGGGCCGGTGTTTTACTGGTTCTCTTTGTTCTTCCTGAATAGATCTGAAACCTTCAAGGTGAACCAATCCTTGTCCCATTCTGCACAGGTTACGCTGGGTGTTCCACAAGGTTCAGCACTCTCTCCCAGACTCTTTAACTTGTTCATGGAGCCTCTAACAGAAATTCTGAAATCATCCAGCATTCACTATCATATGTATGCGTATGACACCCAACTTTATTTGGAGATCGCCTCCACTGAGGACATTCAGTCCCTCAATTCAGTGTTGCGGGAAACACAAAGCTGGCTGACACAGAACCACCTGAAGCTAAATGCTCTAAAAACAGAATTCCTCCTAATCTCAACCGACAATTAATCTCTGGTCATGGAACAATGGCTGAATCAACTTACTGCTCTCAATTGTAGACCTCACTTCGTGGACTCTGCATCTTCACTTGGTATTATATTAGACAATAGTCGGAACATGCAAAAGTACATCAGCTCCCTCACCAAAGGAGCGAACTTCCAATTCAGCATCTTAAGGAAGCTCAATCCCTTTCTCCCTGCCCAAGACCTAAAGGTTGCAGTGCAAACATTAGTGATCGCAAAGTTTGACTATGGCAGCGCAACCCTGTGTGGCTTGCCCAGAGGGAAAACGGCTCCGCTTAGGGTGACCTTCAATTCTGCCCTAGACTCATAACGGGAACTAAAAAATACAATCACATCTCTCCAGACCTGCTGGCCCTGAAATAGCTCCCATATGAAGCTTGGATACAGTTGAAAATTGCATGCATGGCACATAAAGCCATCCACTTCAAGACACCGCTTTACCTCACCCAGAAACTGGAGCTCTCATGTGGTACAAGAGCCTCCAGAAGTGTAAGCACCAATTTACTCAAACTACAAATATTCAAGAAAAAAAAGACTTACAATCGAACCTTCTCAGGCATGGTGCTGAGGATCTAGAACGCTCTCCCTCCCGAACTAAGGGTGATCCCTTCCACTGTCTGCTTCAAAATGGAAGTTAAAGGACTCTTGATGAAGAAATATCTGCCTCAGTCAGCCTTCCTCACTTGACCTGAGGTCCATAGCTGCTGTTTGTAGCCCAGAGGCCCTTGCTGGCATGATTGCTGAACATTTTTTTTTTTAAATGGTGTACTTTTTCTCTTTATTGACTCTGTATGTTTACCTCTGATAACCTTGGTGGTCATGTTTGCGCTTTATAAAACTTTATAATAAATAAATAAATAAAAAGGGGATTCGATTTAACGTAAAGAAGAATTATTCAGACATTAAAATGATAAATCACTGCTGCAGGACATCAAACACTTGAAATATTCTTTTAAAACTCCATATTTACTAAAAGAGCTTATATAGGGTACATGCCCGAAAATCTCATCATTTACTGTTACGAAATAGAGACTGTAAGCTCTTGGATGCTACATTAAAATATCAAAATACAAATGTCAATACAACTCGTATTTCTCATGTTGATGATCAAGATGGTTCAAGGAATTCCATGTTCAAGAAATTCATGGGGTCTTTTGCGATTTTTATGAAACATTATACACTCCTAAAAAACAATCTACCAAGGTTTCCTGTCAAAGGTTTCTTCAATCAATTCCTACCAATACTATTTCCAATGGTGATATGATTGAATTAGGGAAACCAATTGATACTGAGTAAATCATTCAGGCTATTAGGGCTATGCGCTCTGGTAAAGCTCCAGGTCAGGTTTGCTTTTCAATTGTTTTTTATAAAACTTTCAATCAGTCAATCATTACATATCCTAAGAGGGTTTTTGATGAATATGTTGTTTCTGGTAAGGTTTCTGGATCAGCTGCTGAAGCTTCTATCGCATTATACGAAAATAGGGTAAGGATCATGCTGATCCTAAAAATTATCGTCCAATTTTATTATTAAATATGGAAGCTAAAATCTTTGCTAAGATCATAGCCAAGCGCTTGGAGAGACACATTCCCAATCTCATTCCTGCTTTACAGATGGGCTTTGTGAAAGGGAGACTTGCTAGAGGCAAAATTTGGACCTTCTGTCACATACTGGAAAAGGCAAGACTTTCAGTATTGCCTTCGGCGGCGATAGCCCTCGACGCCCAAAAGGCCTTTGATAAAGTTTCTTGGCCTTTTCTACAAGTAGTATTAGAATCACATAACCTTGGTGACTCATTTATTAATATGGTCATATCTCTTTAAGTGCAACCAAAAGCGTATATTATAATCAATGGGTCTACATCCTCCTTTTAATCTTCGGCAGGGCACTAGACAAGGGTGCCCTTTTTCTCCCCTTCTTTTTCTCCTTTCTATTGATCCGATTCTTTGTCTACTTAATTTTCTATCAAGATATTAAATGGTTTCAATTTGGTTCATGCACGCTCAAAATGGCAGCATATGCGGATGACATCCTTATTTTTTCCGAGGATATTGTAACAGCAATTCCCATTATTGCGAACATCATAAGTGATTTTTCGTCTGTCTCTGGTTATACTCCTAATCAAGATAAGAAGGAAATGTTCCCTTTAAATGCATTGTGTTTTCCTGCTTACATGGGTGATTCTGGTTTTAAATGTCAATCAACTCATATTAAATACCTAGGAATTTGGTTTTGTAAGAAATTATCGGACACTATCTCCTTTAATAAATCTTGAATCTTATCCAAGGTTAAAGATCTTTTATCTTTCTGGTCTCCTAAATAAATTTCTCGGCGGGGAAGACTGCAAACTCTCAAAGTGATGATTACACCGATTATTAATTTTTTATCCTCCATGTTACCAACAAGGTTCTCTTCAGCCTTTTTTTTTGAGCTTGACTCAATCTCTTCAAAATGTTTACGGAGTGATAAAAGAGCTAGAATTGCCTTCAAATTTCTTAGAGAGCCTTTTGAGTTGCGGGCTGTAATCTTCCAGATTGGAACTTATATCCGATTTTCTTTCTTGCATCTCAAGGGGCCCTTTAGTTCCTACCAGATTTGCACCTAGTTCCCCTGTAGATTTATATTGAAAGTGAACTCTGCCCTCCTTTCTTCACCTCATGGCATCTTGCCTTATATTTGACCATTCTCAACGTATTATGTTAGACACGATTACCGCGTTAAAGAATGTTGATAAGAAATGTTGCTAAGAAATTATCTAAACCAATACATAAATCAAGATGGTCTAATCTTAAACTTTCTACTGACATTGATCCTAGCATAACGTCTTTGCGGGCTGCCAAATTTATTAGACTGGTAAAGGACCTGTACGACTCCAATCATGACCCTCTTACCTTTTCTTTTTGAGCTGAGAGATTTCATCTTGGTTATTTGGACTTTTATTCTTTTTTAAAAATAAAGGTTGAAATTGCTAAGGTAGCTCTGGCAACAGGAAGTATTGTCTCACTCCTTTCTACGTGATTACGTTCTGGTCATACTGCATCTAAAATCTATAAATTTTTATCCGCACCAATCCCTTCACAATATACGATTACTGATAATAAATGGGCTGATCATTTCGCAGATAGCATTTTAAAACACATTTCACAGGATACTTGGTATCTGATTGGGAAATTATACCTACGCAACAAAATTGCTCCCTCACTTATCCAATCTAAATTTTTCACACTAAATCTTCTACACTGGACCCCGGCTCATTAATATAAATTGAAACTTTGTGATAGTGATTTATGTTGGAACTGTAATCTTGTTCCAGGTACCCATGCGCATATGTTCTTTGAATACAGAAGCATTTACCAGCGATTTTTAATACACTTATAGAACTTTCTCTAGCTCTAATCTTATTAGGCCCTTGGGCTGCAGTTATTCCTTTACCCCTTGATAGTTCGGATCTGGAATTATTAGATTTACTGTTATCTATCACTGTTAAAATTATTTTAACTGAATGGAAATCTTTCAATTCTTTTTCTCATCATATTTGCTGGTCTTGGCTCTCATATTTACTTGGAGCTCATACTTTTGTTGAGAAAAAACATTGTTGGCCTTTTATGGTTTGTCGGTCTTTGGAGAATTATATGGAGTTATTGTCTCAAGGCTTGAAAGCTCAATATCCCTTTGATATCCTCTCTTAGTTTACGTTCTATCATTGCATGCAGATGTCACCTTTCTTCTCTTTGATTTGATTATTCTCTTTGTTTCCTTTCCTATCCCCTCCTATCTTTCTCTCTTAAATGTTTTCTTTCGTCTTCTTTTTTACTTCCCTAGGTGAATTGTCTTAGCTATGAAACAATACATCTAGTATAGGTTGTCTCCTTTTTCTTCATCTCTATGTATGCTATGGCTTGAGTTGTCCGATCTTTCTGGGATCCATATTATATTTCATGAATTTTATAACACTTAACATGTAATAGGATATCTATTGATTACCTTTTTAAAATAATAGTTTGTTTTAATCCCTTTTTATCCCGGACCAATGTATTTTCTTATGAAATGGTTCTATCTACATAACTTGTCTGATTGATTATAGATAGATTTAATTTTATACTAGTGTATTGTTAATGTATAACTATTGTATTTCTCTTTTTAAAAACGCAATACAGATAATTGAACAAAGACAAAGTTTACATTTACAATTCAAATGATTGGAATAAGCATTTTGTCCATCTGTTCCCAAACTGAAGTTATCACTTATAAAGGGTAATAAGGTCCGGTTGTTGTCAATGGGAGAGATAGCCTTACAATATTCAAAAACAACTTTAGGAGTTTCTCACTGCATGGATATAGAAAACTCAAGTACGCCTATCCAACTTTTTAAACACCATGCACCCTACCCCGTGAGCCATAAAATACTGTAAGCCTTTAGGGCATACCTTAGAGGTGGTTTATACGTATTCAAAAGGAAAGGTTTGGGCTTAGCAGAAGGTTTATATTGCAACTTCAACATTGCAATTTAAAACTGCACTACTGCATTGGCAGCCCTGAGTATGTTTTATAGGGCTACTTTTGTGGGTGGCATAATGATTGCTGCTGCCGATTGGTAGCCTTTAATTTACAGGCCCTGGGTGCATGTAGTCCCATTTACTAGGGACTTATAAGTAAAATATATGGACCAATCAAGTATATGCCAATATTAACCATGTTTAAAAGGGAGAGCACAAACACTTTACCATTGATCAGCAGGGTTAAAGTGCTCAGAGTTCTACAAAGCAACAAAAATTAATTCAGCAAAGGAAGGCAAAAATCTGAGGTGACCTTTCAGGAAAAGCTAGGTCCAACGTGAACCAATTCCTTGATGGGCTTCTCTACTCAGGTGATAGTACAATTGCCCCCTTTTGAAGTGACATGTGTCAGTTGTACGTCTCTCTGAACCGAGTTGGAACCCTTTGTTAACACCATCCTGAATGATTGCACTGGCCCATGGGGAATCAATATCATCATCTGTGTAGCCCATCTGTGACAATCCTGATCAAAATTTGCTCACAAATGCAATCCAGTAGCATACAGTACCTAAACAGCCTCCAAGATGATGTGGCCAACTCTGCCCCTTGGATCATACTTCTGTCGCAAACCCAGGAAAAACTCTGCTCCAACGGACAACAAACAAAGTACTTTGACAGCTGTAAATCAAGATTCAGGGCCTGGGCCGTCCACCACCTGGTGGAGGCTCCAAGTGGAGGCCTTGGGCAGACCTAGCTTCTAGCCTTGGGGCTGGCAAGGAGTTCCCTACTTGCTCCGATATTTACCTGACCTCCTACGTTTCCCAGAATGGGGAAAAAGGCATCAATTGTAAGGCACCTTTCTTCTAGTCTTTCTCTCACTATTTGAGAGGTGGTATCCTGAGACTGGACTCTCAGGCCACGGTCTGTACCAGGAAGCTGCACAGGTGCTTGGCAAGCAAGGATTTTTTCGTCAACAGTGCTGCTGAGCTCCCACTCCCTTTAGTATATTCACAGGTGCAAGAAACATTTAAGGCAATAATTAGCATTTTAAAAAGAAACAAATTAACGTAACTTTAAAAAAAATTATTCTGATGTCAAATTATTACAAGAGATGTGGGACTTTACAAAATTCATTGAGTGGTACTATGCAAACAGAAGGTAAGAAATTGGGTTATTAGTTGAAAAGCACAACTTAATATAATAAACACAATCCGTGTCAGGGTGATAATGAGTGCAAGTGAGTGAGACTGAGTGAGGTGAGATTATTTATTGACCGGAATTTCCCTTCTACCACTCTTGTCGGCGTCCGCAGGCCGGGGAAACTTGTGAGGCATACCGGCACTATAACTGCTCACTTCCTCGCACTCGGCGGGGATCAGATAGATTTAGTCGGTCCGACATCTTGGGTTGGGTAGTGAGGCGAGGCACTCCGCGGCCATCTTGCGTAAGGCAAGAGGCTAGTAGGCGGTCCTCCGCTCAGCGTAATAGTATTTTAGGATGGACAGACAGACGTGCAGCACTCGCGCGCAGCGGGCGCGTCGTAGGCGCGCCGGAGGTGCGCCAGAGGTAAGCCGGTTTGCGCCCGTTCGTGCAACGGACGCGCTTAGGGCCGCTACCTCTGGCCCCTCTGGCTCACTCCCTATAACCTACTCTCGGGATGAGCTACTTAGACTCAGACCTAGTCAGAACCCGGTAAGGCAAGCAGCCAATGCCTATGCTTCAACTATTAGGCAAATTTCCTGTGGGCTGCTTAACGTTAGATCCCTCTGCAAGCACCACACGGAAATTGCCTTCCTCATTGAATCAGAAAAACTCGATGTCCTTTTCCTCACAGAAACTTGGACGCGGGAAGATTGTGAGGTTAAACTGGGCCTAGCCTGCCCCTCAGGCTATAAAATCAGTCATACCCCGCGCACACTCAATCGAGGAGGGGGAATCGGGTACATCCATAAAGACTCGCTGACCCTTTCCCAGCTGAAGATTCGAGAGGTGCCAGGATTCGAACTGATGGGATTTTCGGTCAAAAAGCAGGAGCTGACACTTTGCTCGGGCATCCTGTGCTATCGTCCTCCAGGACTGGCACCTTCAATACCGCCCCTAATTTGACCTGATCTACGAGCTCTCCAGCTCCCACTCCAAGTTACTGATTCTTGGAGATTTTAATCTGTGGGCTGGCGGCTCACTGGACAATGCATTTTTCTCCCTTAGCCAAGCCTGCATAGACATCAGTCTGGAACAGCTGGTGAAAGCCACCACGCATCGGAAGGGTCATATCCTGGACTTAATATTTGCGGATCCTCAATGGGTATCAATAGATGATATTAAGTGCCAGTTCTGGACAGACCACTTCCTGATTATGTTCTCTCTTTGTTTAGAGGACTACACCTTGCGGGAGGCTGGACTATCCCAAGCCAAATTAGGGAGACCTTGGTCCCGAATACTCGACACCTCCCCACTATTGAATATCTTAGGGAAGGACTTTAAGCTTGGCAGCACAGCTGAAGAGAGCTACACTCTCTTCAGCCAGTCCATCTCGAGCTTGTTGGACAAGTTGGCACCCCTCCGGAAGTCACGAGGGAGGGTGAACCGAGCTAGTCCTTGGTATACGAGCGAACTACGCCAGCTTAAACTTGGCTGCAAACGTGCAGAAAGAGCGTGGAGGAAACAGTATTTAGACTCGGAGAAAACTGTGTTCCGGACCGCTTTACAAAAATATAAGGCACAGATCAAGATGGCTAAAGCGGCCTATTTTGAATCCACCTTGAACCGGGCCCCAAACAAGGCACAGGCCCTCTTTAAGATCGTCAGGGACCTCGCCCACCCAATGTGTGCGGCCAACACCGTCCCCACATCGCAAGCTCTATGCGATTCGCTTGCTGATGCTTTCGAGGAGAAAATCTGCAAAATCCTGGAGGGTTTGCAGGATCCAGTCAATCCTACCACTGGTTTGGGAGCTCCGGAGGCAATGGCCAGTCGACCCCTGCAGAGGGTTTCTCACCTCTGTTTGGAAGCTCCGGCCACGCCTTCCAGTCGACCCCGACCAGAGGACCTTGCACTCAGTCTGGGAGCTCCAGCGATAGAGTCCAGTCAACCCCAGCTGAGCAGCTTTCCCCTCCCCTCCTTGGAGGAGTTTGGCAGCCTGGCCCTCACGATCTCATCTGGCTCGCCTCTTGATCCTCTCCCTCCAACATGTTGGAGGGTGTTTCAGGAGGAACTTTTCCAGCCTTTGCACTCCATCTGCTGCCAGTCGTTCGAAACAGGGACTGTACCGGACTGCTGGAAGAAGGCAGTGGTATCTCCGCTCCTAAAAAAATCTACGCTTGACCCTGCCTGTCTTTCCAACTATCGGCCAATTTCCCTGCTTCCTTTTCCAGTTAAAATCATGGAAAAATTGGTCACCCGCACTCTGTCCGGCTTCTTAGAAGGTAACACCTGGTTGGATGAGACGCAATTCGGTTTTCGCCCAGCTCATGGGACGGAATCCGCGCTAGTGACCGTGTTAGACAATCTGCGGGCGCGAGCCGACAGTGGTCGGGCAGCCTTTCTGGTGCTGCTCGACATGTCGGCCGCGTTTGACACGGTCAGCCATCCTACCTTGATCATGAGGCTGGAAGAATGCGGGGTCAAAGATAAGGCCAGGGATTGGCTGATTTCTTATCTGGACAACCGTCAGCAACAGGTATCGCTCCCTCCCTTCAGCTCAGAGGAGCGGAGAGTAGGACAAGGAGTACCCCAGGGCTCAGCCATCAGCCCCATACTCTTTAATATTTACCCCGCCCTCTGGTCCAGCTCATTAAATCATTTGGGATCTCCGCATTTAATTATGCGGATGATACCCAGCTGGTCTTTTCACTGGAGGGACAGGACGCAGTCCCATTGGAAACCTTCCACCGGTGCATGCAGGCTACAGCGGAATGGCTCTGATTGAACTCGCTGCAGTTTAATGGGACTAAGACAGAAGTCCTATACTGTTCCAACGACCGAGTTCCCCGGGATCTCCCAGACGACTTCTGGCCTTTGTCATTTTCAGAGACCGTGTCAGCTGCACAATCGGCGCGCAACTTGGGTGTCATTTTCGGGCCCAACTTGCAGCTAGATCTGCACGTAAATAAGACCACCTCAACGTGCATGATGCTGATCCGCATGCTGCGCAAAGTTCTGCCCCTCCTCCCTGAGCAAGCCAGACCCGAAGTAGTGCGGAGTACCATTTTAAGTCGACTCGACTATTGTAACGCACTACTTCTGGAGGCCCCGATAACACTACTGGGCAAGCTCCAAAGGGTGCAAAACATAGCTGCCAAACTTGCCCTCTCCCGCCCCTACCACAGCTCATCCACGGCAGCGCTACAGGAACTTCACTGGCTGCCGGTCCATCTACGCGTTCGCTACAAAGCAGCTTGCATTGTGTTCAGGGCCATCCATGGCCTGGGCCCGATTCCCTTGCTGAAAATGTTCGCCTGGTACCTTCCACCCCGAGCCTTACGCTCCTCCTCATCCAGGCTACTTGTAGTACCGCGTTTTCAGAGAGTGAGGATGGGCGGCCAAACTCTGGAACTCCCTGCCGATATCTCTAAGGTGTCTTGAGGATCTCTCAGCCTTTAGGAAGGTGTTAAAAACCCACCTTTTCCCCAGGACAGGCTAAGTCGCTGAAATTGTTGGCTCATCGTTCGAAGCGCCAGGATGCCCTTGGGGTGACAGGTCTGCGCTCTACAAATATACCACGATACGATACGATACGAGAATGAGTTACTGTTGAAGATATTTTATTCATTTTTTTTAACAAAGTACATACACAACAACCATACACAAAGGAGCACCAGAGAAGGTGCATAATAATTGTATCAATAAAATAACTAAACAAAGCAATACAAAATAATGTACAGAAATTTGAAGTCAATTAAATATAGTACCTATACTATACTACATATGCTAATGTAAAAAAGAGAAATAGATTCAACAATGCTGATAATTCTAAGCAGAGATACAAATTCAACCAACATGCTTATTCTTAAAGAAAACCATTAACTATTATAAATAAAACCTATTTAAAGATATAGGGCCAGATGTACAATGTTTTTTCCGGTCACAAAGTGAAATCAGCCTATTTGTGACCGCAAAATAGGTCTGTCCGATGTACAAACCCTGTTTTGGGAGTCGGTAACCTATCACCGATTCGCAAAATAGGGTTTGAGGCTCGCTATTAGGAAGGGGCGCACCAAGAGCGTCCCTTCCTAATAGAGACTCGCACTGCAATGTAAGATTGTTTTGAGTCACAGTTTCACCTGCAAAACACTTAAAGTTTACCATTTGCAATGGAAAAGGGTCGCCAGGGGGCCCCTTTGTGACTGGCATTGAAAATATATTTTAAGAGCAAGCAGTTGTCCAACGGACCACTGATTACTCTGAAAGATTGAAACAGTAATGTCTAATTTTTCTTTTTTTAAATGCATCCCGTTTTCATTTAAAGAAAACGGGATGCATTTAAAAAAAAGAAAACTGCTTTATTGAAAAAGCAGTCACAGACATTGCGGTCTGCTGACCCCAGCAGGCCACCATCCCTGGAACTGCTAAACATGCTCAATGGGATAGCAAATTGCACCTGCCTCATGAATATTAACGGGGCAGGCAATTTGCAACACCATTGAGAATCTCAAACAGTGTCTGAGACCCGTTTGTAAAATTCCAATTTGTGGGTTGCAAAACAACGCAATGTGCGGCTCGCAAATTGGAAGGGTTGTACATCTGGCCCATAATGCAATATAGTTAACAATTGGTTTCCAGAACAGTTGATAATTAATGGTGTTATGGAATAAGCCAGATAAAGTCAAATTTACTCCTTTTCGGGTAAAAATACCCCAATCCCACCATGCATGACTTGACAACAATTGGTAGCAACTAATTTTAAAGCAGCGGAAATAAAGAAATCTAAGAGTTTGCTAATAATAACAGATAGTTTGGTAGTAATTGAAGCTGACTTACAAATTAATAATTGATATGATAAATCTTCTAAAATATTCAATATTTTATTAATATTTTCCAAACCTCATTCCAAATCTTCTTAATAATATCACATTCATAATGTACATGTCTTAACAATCCAATATGTAACAAACAATTCTAACAAGTAGGTAGATCCAAAGGTTTTGCATTAAATAACCCTAATTGAGTCCATAAAGGATTGTATGATATGAAGCAATTAGTTTGGTGTAAAGAAACAGGCAGCAATCCCGAGATACTATTCTATTCAACCACATTTTCCTCCAAATATCTGGAGATAATGAAACAGGCAGCCATCCCAAGATACTATTCAACCAAATTTTCCTCCAAATATCTGGAGATAATGACAAATCTAGTTCAGCATTCCAAAAGGAAGAGAGAAAATCAATATTATCTCCTTCACTATAATTACATTTTTTATAAAGCAATGACACAGCATGGGATGATGAAGCAATTGTTTGCATATACAATGTTAAATCCGAAGTATTACTACTAGGAAAATATTTGGAAATGAGCCAAGGATGGAATTACATAAAACTTATTTATAAATATCCGAGGACTGTAGATTAAATTTGAGCTGTAATTCATATTAGGTGAAAAAGGCATTGTTATGATAAACATCTTTAAAATAAAAATACTTGCCTTAATCCAAGATTGCCAATACTTTGATTGTCGAGCTAACTTTAATATAGGAGTATACCATAGTGATACATTGAATGTATGTGACAAAGGAGATTAAACAAATCTAAATCTTAATATATTATTTTAGTTATGTTAAATGAATTTATTACGTGATCAGCTACTCGTGAGTGTCCCGACTGACTTTTTCAGCTGAGGAGTGCTAAATTAGTAATTGTGAGCAACGTAGGAAATGGAAATGGTGAAATTAAACTTTGTTCAATACAAAGCCATGAAGGTGGGTTAGAATATTCTGTATGTTGGAATCATAAGGTGCTTTGTTTTGAAATAAAAACGTTATGATATTTAGGAAAATCAAGTAAACCAATTCCACCATTACACTTAGATAATTTTTTTTTTTTATGACTCAAACAAGAAGACTTATTATTCCAAATGAATTTTGAGATGAGTTTGTCCATATTCCTATAAAACATAGATGGACATTGAACAGGTATCATAGGAAGAAGATAGAAGATTTTGAAGCATTAACCATTTTAATAGCATCAATTTCCCCCAGCAGGTTATATGTAAAGCTGACTATTTTACAAATTTGTCTTTAACCCCTTCCATGCTCATGACGAGCTCAGCTAGTCATGAGGCACAGTTGAGCTGCACTCATGACGAGCTGAGCTCGTCATGAACACACCCATTAACATTGACTTCTAGCACAGGAGAAGATCTACTCAAGCAGCCAAGGTGTTAATATACTCTAGAATAGAATCACAATTCAAAGACACTGATTTTTAAGTTTATCTTTTTTGCAAAATATTTTCTTTATTTGGAAGCATGTCAGGAGTATAATGGACATTTAAGGTAAATCAATCTTTTTTATAAGTATTTAGTGTATATCCTGAAACATTTTAGTAAGTGTTGATTAAGTCGAGCAATGAGGGAATGTAAGACTCAGGATTACCAATACGAGAATATCATCAGCATATGCTGGCTTTTTAATACGAATATTATGCATAGTGGAACCTTCAATACCTGAAGAATTTCTAATAGCAATTAATAAAGGTGCAATAGCAATCAGGAAAAACAGAGGAGATAATGGGCAACCTTGTACAGTACCCCTAAAAAGGAAACAATTATCTGAAATGTGACCATTAACTAAATGTTTGCAGACTAACCATAATATAAAGCTGAAATCATACGAAGAAATAAAGATCCAAAATGAAATGTATACAAGGAACAGAAAATATACTGCCAATGGACTTTAGCAAACACCTTTACCGCATCTAATGCCACCTGCCCAGCTAATGTAAGGAAGATCCAGTTTCAATTGCATGAAATAATAATAGTATGTCATTCATCAAATGTCTATTTTTTTTATAAAACTAGATTGATCAATGTGTACGAAGCTAGGCAACATAGTAACCAACCTAGTTGCGAGGATCATGGACACAATCTTGATTAATTAAAGGAATGGGGAGATAATTTGAAACAATAGTGGGGTCTTTATTAGGTTTCAGAAGGACAATACTCAAAGCTTCTATAAAGGACCCAGAAGTCGATTCTGTATTACTGAAGTAAGTAAACTGATTGAGTAAATGAAGTGAAAGAAGAGCTGTAAATTATGTATAAATTCAGCAGGAATGCCGTCTGGACCTGGAGATTTATGTAATTTAAGAGATTTAATAGCCATATGTACTTCCTCTAAAGTTATTGGTAACTCTAACTTATTTTGAACTAAAGCTGAAATTTGAGATCATGGCATTACATGTCAACAAGAATATAAATTCCTAAACAATGAACATCCTATAATACCGGCTCTTTATGGGTTACTCAAAATCAATAAAAACATGACAGATACTCCAATGAGACCTATTGTTTCAAGCCTTTACTCCCTAACAGAACCCCTAAGTAAGTATGAGGATTGATTCTTGAGACCTTTAGTCTTGGAACAACACTCATACATAAAAGACGGAACAGATTTGATCAATAAAATTAAAGGGAAGGGATTTAATCCTGAGACGGATTGGCTAGTGTCATTGTTCATTGAAGCCTTATATACAAACATCCTCTAGGAGGTTACCATAGAAATGATTGGTAAACTGCTTAAAGATAGTGAGGGATATCAGACACCACATGCAAAATGTAGCTGGGAGTGCGTTGATTTGGTTGTAATTAACAATATTTTTTTATTCAATGGTGAACATTTTTGTCAAATCAAAGGGACCAGTATGGGAGCAACTTGTGCCCCAAGTCTGGTCTGTTTATGTGTGGGTAGATGTGAGGACATGCATGTTTTTAATAAAGCTGCACCATTGTTTGAGAATAATACATATTGGTCCCAATTCATAGACAATGCTTTCGTCACCTGGCATGGTGATGAAATTCACATCCATGATGAGTTAATCTATCTGTGACTTTCTTGACATCAGAATAAAAGTAATGGATATGGCCCTTGAAGTAGAAGTCTATACAAAACTCTCAGATAGGAATACGTTTATTTATACCAGTAACCATCCCTGCTTTCAGAGGGACAATATACTTTTTTGGTAAATTTTTAAGATGAAAGAGAAACTGCCCAAGTAAGAATGATTTTGAGTATCATACAGAGATACTGAAGAACAAGCTACAAAATAGAGGATAATCGAGAAGCGTTATAAGACAGACCTACAAGCAAGCTACATACTACAATATGGAGGTTTGATTCACAAATAGTAAAAGAAAAACAAGGGAAAATAACCAAAGAATAGTTTGTGTTACTCAGTTTTCGAGTATTAGCAATAAGGTTTAAAATATAATCAATAGAAATTGGTCTGTTGAATGATGGAGAAATCATTACCTTACCAAAAACCCCTATTTGCATTTAGGAGAAGCAGAACCATCTGTAATGAGTTAGTATACAGATACAGAGAAACTCATGTGGCACAACAAATTAGCCTGTTGGATGGCAAGAGAGGAGTGGGGCACTTCCCATGTGGCAGCTGTTGAAACTGTGATTCCATTAGAGGAGGTCATACTATTGAGCATAATGGAAAACAACATCAGTAGAGAGCAATGATAAAATGTAAAACAAAAAATTGATCTATCTGATACTATGTCCTTGTAATAAAGGATACAAAGGTGGGTCAGAAAGAGAGATACTGGTCAGGTTAAATGAGCACAGATGAGCCATTAGAACTAATAAAATAAATGCCTCTCTCACAGAACATAGGTTACAGTGCAAGCATACAGAAAAAGATACCAAGTGGTGTGTACTGGAATGCATCAGAGGCTCGAGTAGAGGGGGTGGTTTGGATATCAAAAGGAATAAAAGAGAGCAGTTCTTTATGTGTAAACTTGACTCTTATAAGACAGGGCTCATTAATCAGGAAGAGTGGGAATGCCTGATGTTTTAGATGATACAGTCATTTTACAGGAAAAATTAGGTCGAAGAGTTTTATGTATAAATATAAAATTCAATAAAAAATTGTTTTAAATATATTATTTGTTATTGTTACTTATGATCGTTAGATACGTATGTTGTCCCACATAGAAAGGTTTATACGTAATATAGAACAGTATAGTAAAAAAAAGCTTGATTTTTTGGGGGGGAATATTTGGTAGGTATAACCTGCACCATTGAGAATTGTCCATTTAGGATAGAATAGTATCTGTTTGTAAGGTAGCGCATGGTTATTCTGTATAATTATTTGAGTAACAATAGGTGAAATGTGTGACTAAATCCTGTAACTCAGTATATCAATCAATCAATCAAGAACATTTATAGAGCGTGCTACTCACCCGTGAGGGTTTCAAGGTGCTAGGGGGGGTGCTGCTACTGCTCGAAGAGCCAGGTCTTGAGGTGCTTCCTGAAGCTGAGATGGTCCTGGGTCAGTCGTAGGTGAATGGGGAGGGAGTTCCAAGTTTTCACTGCCAGGTAGGAGAATGATCTTCCTCCGGAGGTGGTTCTGCGGATTTGTGGGACAATGGCGAGGGCGAGGCTGGTGGAGCGAAGCTGGCGGGTGGGGGTGTAGAACGAGAGTCAGCTGTTGAGGTAGTTGGGGCCCATGTTGTGGAGCACTTTTTGTGCGTGGGTGAGCAGTCTGAACGTGATCCTTTTGTTGACAGGGAGCCAGTGGAGTTTTCTCAGGTGGGTGGATATGTGGCTGTGGCGTGGGATGTTGAGGATGAGTTGTGCGGAGGCATTTTGTATGCGTTGGAGCCGAGTCTGAAGTTTGGTGGTGGTTCCTGCGTATAGGGCGTTCCCATAGTCCAGTCGGCTGGTGACGAGGGCCTGGGTGACTGTTCTTCTGGTTTCTGTGGGGATCCATCAGAAGATCTTTCGAAGCATTTGCAGGGTGTTGAAGCATGAAGATGAGACGGCGTTGACTTGTTTGGTCATCGTGAGGGAGGAGTCCAAGATGAAACCCAGGTTGCGTGCGTGGTCCGTGGGCGTTGATGCCGTGCCCAGCGACGAGGGCCACCATGAGTCGTCCCAGGCAGAGGGGGATTGCCCAAGGATGAGGACCTCCATCTTGTCTGAGTTGAGCTTGATACAGCTGTGCTTCACCCAGTCTGCTACCTCTTTCATTCCTTCCTGGAAGTTGGTTTTGACGGTGTCTGTGTCTTTGGTGAGGAAGAGTATCAGCTGGGTGTCGTAAGCGTATGAGATGATGTTGATGTTGTGTTTTCGTGTGATGGTGGTGAGGGGGCTCATGTAAATATTGAAGAGTGTTGGACTGAGTGAAGACCCTTGAGGTACACCGCAGATGATCTCGGTGGCGGCAGATCGAAAGGGGGGGAGGCGGACTCTCTGGGTTCTTCTGGAGAGGAACGAGGTGATCCATTCCAGGGCCCTTCCTTGGATTCCAGTGTTGCTGAGGCGGTGTCAAAGGCTGCTGAGAGGTCCAGGAGGATGAGGGCGGCGGTTTCTCCGTTGTCTGTCAGGGTTCTGATGTCGTCTGTGGCTGCGATGAGGGCGGCCTTGGTGCTGTGGTTGGCTCGGAAGCCGGACTGGGAAGGGTCGAGCGAGTTGTTGTCCTCGAGGAAAGCAGTCAGCTGTTTGTTTACGGGCTTCTCGATTACTTTATCCGGGAAGGGGAGAAGGGAGATTGGTCGGAAGTTCTTGAGGTCCTTGGGGTCTTCTGTGGGTTTCTTCAGGAGGGCGTTGATCTCTGCATGTTTCCAGCTCGCAGGGAATGTTGCTGACATGAAGGAGCTGTTAATGATGTTCCGCAGGTGGGGTGCGATGGTGGTGCCGGCTTTGTTGAAGACGTGATGGGGGCACGGGTCGGAGGAGGAAGCGGAGTGGATTGTGCTCAGGGGGCATTTGTGAAAGAACAAGCAAGGGAGTAACTTTATTTAAATAATAAAAACAGTATATGAAATTGTTTTTTCAACGATGAGGCACTGTGTATAGTATAGGTTTCACACTAGAGTGTCAATAAAGTTAACACATTTGAAAGAAAACCATATAAAATGTAGAAACCAGTACATTTGCTCATGTGTGACGCACATATTGCCCGCCATGTTAATTAAAGGAGGATGGGGTGCGCAACGCGGTTCCCATGTAAAGGAAATAGAACGCCAGATCACATGGACAGTAACAGCCAAGAGCTAGTGGTACGCATAATGGCGCTGCATTCATGTGAGGACTTAGGCCCCAGCAGGAGGTGTGGTGGAGGACTGTAGGTAAACACGCATTGAATTAGATATCAGATTCGTAGTATTTGGATAAATTAAAAACTATAATGTAGAGAGAGGGTATTGGGATCTCCATGCTCAAAGTAGTTTGGAGATTGCACTATACTATAATGCAACAGATTGGACTGGGGTACTTGAGTTCTTAATAAGTGGGAATATGTACTAAAACCGCTATAATAGGTATTATAGGCAGCATGAGCAGGTAGTAATCAATAGAACCACCTAATCTGAATTATAATATTGATGAAAATAAAATATTTGTTATTCTTTTTTCCTCCCTTCATTAGAATTCTATAAATTCTCTGTTTGCAATAATAGAGAGGACATCTTGGTGTAAGAAAAGAAATTAAAAAAAACACTACTGACCTCCAGAAACAGTGATGGGAACACTAGATGTTGTGAGTAGTAAATAGCCGGGTCTCATATGAGAGATGTGGGATCCTGGGCTAGTATTTCTGATCAGTATACTGAATTTTTCACAGACTGCCTCTCTAAATAATATATTGAGAGTGGATGTTTAAGTAATACGGAAGATCTCTGAGGGTGTAAAGAAAGCCTCCTAAGGAAGGTAAAGGGCCATTACTGGGACTGATCCATTAGTTTGTGGGATGGTACACTAGAATTATAGTAAATAGAGTCATTATGTTTTTACATTCTAGAATTGCAACCGAACCCGGAAGTTGCCTATGATATCAATGTGCATTCTGTGGATAACAACAAAACAGGTATCCAAACATATCATATGTGAGGTCCTCATAAATTATCAAATAAATTGATCCCATATTCACAACGTTAACATAAAAAATAGTAAATAATAATGAGAGCTACATGATGAATAGTAGGTAGATGTAAGAAAATACTCCTACCATTAAGATCGGACATAAGACTTTAGTCCATTTGTTGAAGAATAATCTTTTTAATATTAGATGAGTGAAGAATAGTAGGAGTGAGTAAATGTTTTAGTGAATGGATTTTTGAATGAAAACTGAACTCTTTATATATGACAATGTTATTTATAGATAATAGTAACTATGTTTTATACATTTTTCAAAATATGATTGTTGTCACAAAGTTAGAGTCCTGAACAAATTGAATTATATTGAGTACCATCCACATAAATGCTACGTCGACAACAACATGTTTTTTATATTTGGGTGGCCATATGCCAGATGTGACTATGTACCTTTTTTATGTGATTATTATGATTTCTGTGTATTTTATCCTCATATATTGATGTATGCATTTTATGTATACAGATATTAGAATTCGAGGGTGAATACCAGTACAAGATAACATTGTTTTTAATTTTTTTTATTTGTTCTAACAAAAAATCTTTTTTTATGATCCTTATAGTATTAAAATGAAACATTGTCATATATAAATTAGTTCAGTATTTTAGTTTGTGAATGGTTGAGGAGTGAATAGGAGAGTGTCTGGTGTGTAAGAGAATTTAGCGTCACGTGGTGGACACCACTTTGTTTTGTGCAATTGGCCCTATCCCCTACATCTGTAAGTGTACATCTCACATTTTATGATAGACATTAGAAGTAGACCGCACCTCTCCAAAAATGGATCAATACGTAACCTATCTTGAGGAGGAGGCTTGTTATATAAGGTTGAATAATAATTGAAAAATGAATTAACTATTTCTTTATGTGAAATGGCAATTTGACCACTAGAACTCTTGATGATGTTATTTTGATTTTTGTCTTTCTTGATACAAAGATAATCTACCAGCCCTATTAGAATTAAAACGCAATTGAGCTTTGTTGTTAGATAATTGTATTTCTGCCCTTTCGCTTACTATAGAATTCAATTCATAACAAAGTTTTCTTAGTGTGTTTTATATTTAATGTTTTTATATCTAATAAATAGACATTTATATTTTGCAATTTGTTCATCCAATTCTTTAATTGTTTAATTAAATTATTTATTATTATGAGCCATAGTTGAAATCATCTCTCCACTAACATATGCCTTAAAAGCATCATATTGATTACCATTGAAGTGGAACCTTCAGGATTGAAAGAAAAATAATCATGAATTGCTGTTAAAGATGGTGGTCTGTTTTCATCATTAAGAACAACATTGCTATTCTTTTGCCACCGACCCTGTGAATGTTGAGAGAAGTTCGGATATAAAATGCATGACACAAGCGCATGATCAGAAATATAATTTTTCTGGATTGTAGGATTGAAAACTGAAGGCATTAAGTGATGGTATATTATTAAATAGTCAATTCTAGAGTAGGAAATATGAGGATTAGAAATAAAAGTGAATTGTTTTTCTGTAGGATGATGTAAACACCAAACATCTACCAATTTAGTAGTTTCAAAAAGGTCTTTCAAAAGCAAAGAAAGCTTTTGGAGGATGAAATGTGGCTAGAGAAGTTTTATCAAGTACAGGACCACATATACGGTTAAAATCACCACCAATATTAAGTGGAGCATTACCCAATTTTAGCACTTCTGATGTGAAAAGAGACTAAAAATCTGGATCTTCATTTGTAGGATGATACACGTTGACTAGATTTAAGACCGCTCTAGTTAGATTTTTACTATGAGACAGCGACCTTCAGCATCAGAATATTTATGTAATTTATGAAGATTTTTTTTTTTTTAGGATAAAGTATAGCAACTCCATGTTTCCAGAGCAGGAAAGGGATAATTGTACCAACCCATTTTTTATTCATGAAACAGAGAGGGAGCACACTCCTGACCTCTTAACCGGGCCGCCCCATCGCATTGTGGTCAATGCAGTTCGTACACCTTAGGATACAATTCATTGGTATAACACCGAGTTGGTGCAAGCAGGTGCTAGTATATGTTGTCTCTAGACGAGAGACATGGCTCGCGTTTCTGGATAATATCCGTCATCAGTAGAGATAAATCCGGGGTGGTTAAGAGGCTGCAAACAATCCAGGCTTCGTTGCCTCTCAGGCGCGGAGGTGCATCTCCTATGGCTCGTCAGCCATTTTTTATTCATGTACACTAAAAAAGTATCGCCTACATGGGTCTCTTGAAATAAACATATATCCGCTTTGTATCTAGCTAGATAATCTAGAACCTTAGTACGTTTAACAGAATGATGTAAACCTTTAACATTAAATGAAACAATTCTAATACCGTGAATATTATTCATTAACAGAGAAAAGTGAAGACAGTAAAAAGGATAGAACAAGTAAAACTGAGCAGATAAAAAGTAGTCCAAATGTCAAGAAAAAGGAAAGACATAAACACAAAAAGGACAAAATTGAAACACAAATAATACTCTTGAATCGCACACATGCATGCCAAGATTGACCAGACCATGAACGTCCTTATAAGAAACTCTGAAAAATAGGCGCATTCTCAAGAAATAGACTCATTTGTTTCCATATCTAGTTAGGATTGTTGATTTATGAATAGACAAGGTTTATTCAGGATGCTGGAATGACTTAGTAAATCCATCTTTGCAAATACGCATTGTAGAAGGATCAAATAAGCCATATTATAGCCACAGATTCTCATATGGCTGAGATACCCGCCACCCCCTCTCAACACAATCCCCAAGAATTGGGAAACCGGAAACAGTTCTTGAACTTTTGGAAGGCGGGAAGGGAGTCACCCTTCCCGGCCGTATTTATTAAAATATGAAACAAAATTAAACATTAAAATAACAGTTTCATATTATGTACAATTTCATTTCCACATTACGATGTTTGGCTAACCTTAACAGATCTCTAATACAAAGGTTCTCCTAGCCGAACTAACATCCTACAAAACATTTGACTTGAAATTGTACATCCTAACGTTAAGGGCCAACGGCAAGGTCGTAACCGGTGTCAGATCCCTAAACCAGAAATACCCCCCTCACTTGTGAGAGGAGCGACCGCACAGAGGCGTACCTCAAGTGCATCTACCAATTTCCCTTTGTACTTGACGGGGGCCCCAATAAACTCGACGCCATTTAACGGTCGTTCGAGGACTCGTGTGAGGTGTCTAAAAGGTAGCGTAAACCCCCTCCCGCACCCCACACAACTTACCCATCTGCCGTCGCAGATGTCCTGGCCCCGGGAAATTCCCCAGGAGGGGCCGTAGCCCCTCCTATCCAGGAAGGGGCCTTGACCACCTTTCCTTTCCTTCCGGCGGCCTCTCCTTAGACAGGACCGCCTCCCCGTTGAGGGGCCAATAGGCCACCTCCCCCGCGCGCTCCCATCCGTAATGGGTGACGCCCCCTCATAGGGATCTTCAAATTATTGCTCACCGATCATGACCTTACCGCCCGACCAAAAAATAAATACGACAATTCTACCTAAATTACTAAGATTACAAAGCAAACATCACTTATTACCAAGCGTAAATACTGATCAATCCTTGTTCCAAATTACTTTATTTGCAAAACATACTGAAAATAACCAATCTTTATTGCATCTTAAGAAATTTCACGATAATCATCACAACCTGTAAGAAAACAGAGAAAACAAACAAGATACTATATCAACTGTATTCACAACGAATCGCTGTCCTCAAGGGCTGGTGGGTGGGTCAAAATTGGCTCTTCGTTCCGTCTCGAGCTCACGTGCAGCGGGGAGGTGCAGCTTCAGAGCACAGGAACAAGAGGATGCTTTCTTGGCTTCCGCTCCTTTTATCCGTCTTCAGGGTGGGCGTAAACCCGCCCCCGCCTGCCTCCGAGGGCGTGGCCGGCCGCGTCGGTGTCTAGGCCAGCCCACTCTAGGGCGGGAAAAAGGCGCGCCCCGGCTACGCCGCTTCGGGCATACCAGCCGAGACTCGCGTCCCGCCCAAGATGGCTTCCCGGGGGGATCGTGGTACTCCACCATACGTTCGGGGGGACCGAATGGTCGCCCCTTTCCATATGGCTGAGATACCCGCCACCCCCTCTCAACACAATCCCCAAGAATTGGGAAACCGGAAACAGTTCTTGAACTTTTGGAAGGCGGGAAGGGAGTCACCCTTCCCGGCCGTATTTATTAAAATATGAAACAAAATTAAACATTAAAATAACAGTTTCATATTATGTACAATTTCATTTCCACATTACGATGTTTGGCTAACCTTAACAGATCTCTAATACAAAGGTTCTCCTAGCCGAACTAACATCCTACAAAACATTTGACTTGAAATTGTACATCCTAACGTTAAGGGCCAACGGCAAGGTCGTAACCGGTGTCAGATCCCTAAACCAGAAATACCCCCCTCACTTGTGAGAGGAGCGACCGCACAGAGGCGTACCTCAAGTGCATCTACCAATTTCCCTTTGTACTTGACGGGGGCCCCAATAAACTCGACGCCATTTAACGGTCGTTCGAGGACTCGTGTGAGGTGTCTAAAAGGTAGCGTAAACCCCCTCCCGCACCCCACACAACTTACCCATCTGCCGTCGCAGATGTCCTGGCCCCGGGAAATTCCCCAGGAGGGGCCGTAGCCCCTCCTATCCAGGAAGGGGCCTTGACCACCTTTCCTTTCCTTCCGGCGGCCTCTCCTTAGACAGGACCGCCTCCCCGTTGAGGGGCCAATTGGCCACCTCCCCCGCGCGCTCCCATCCGTAATGGGTGACGCCCCCTCATAGGGATCTTCGAATTACTGCTCACCGATCATGACCTTACCGCCACAGGCCGGATAGTTGACCGGCTATCCGGACCCCCCACAAAACACTCCTACCTAAAGGTCATGCTGTAAACCCCTTAACCAGGCTATGAAGTCTCCTATGAGTAATTTGTTCCCCACCCGGGACAAATGAACACCGTCCCCCAAATACATACTGTCCCCTTTGATACAACCATGCGAAACAGAATGCAGCGTATTTGAACGAAACAATCTACTCACTTTGTTATTTATCTTCCTTACTGAATGATTCAGTGCAGTAACCGAAATAGCCCCCCGCCACATTTTCCGTGGGATCATATGGGACCATGCAATTGTGCACCCTGGAACTCTTCTTGCCAACCAACTTACTGTGGAAAGCATTGCCTCAAGAAGAAGTCGTCTACCAGTGGCCACCAGATCGTTACCCCCAAGATGGACTATGATTACAGACGGCGGTGACCTCGTCCGCTCTAACAAACCCTCAAAAAAGAATTGAAACTGGTCAATACAGAGCCCGCCCTTTCCGTAGAAGGACACCCTGTACCCGTATTCCCCAGCCACGTGACTCATATCACCTGCTTTGAATACGTCCGCGGCACGCCTCACATATGAGTGGCCCACGACCCACACCTCCTTATTCGCAGACGGTGATTTCTGACCGCTGATCCCCAGGAGTCGGGTCGACTGTACAGTCCGCCCCGCTTCGTAAGCTTGCGTAACTGAAAATCAAACAGAGACAAGAAGCGTGAGTTTATCATTACAGCTTCACAACATGTGCAACCGCACATACCTTTTATAACAGTTAGAGGACCAACGCCCCACACGTTTTACTTGCTCCACATTCAGACCCCTGGCTGTCGCCTCAGTAGCAGCCCCTATCCGAAAGGAATGGGTCCCGAACTCGCCGGGGTTCAAGCCCGCGGCCGAAATAGACATCGCAAGCACCCTCCGGAACTGAAACCTCGTCAGTGGGGTGGCGTCAGCGTGCCTCAACAAGGTCCCCCCCCATGCTGCCACTCTCTGCGCCAAATATTCCTCTACGCACACAACAGGGCACGTGGAAGACCCGGGGATCCTCTGAATGATTACGTAGTCCCCGATTGCACCCTGATCGGATTTGGACCTAACAAACGAGACCGTCATCGTCTCCTCCCTGACCTGAATGTGTTCCTGGCACAGTCCCCCCATCGTATCCTGCTTGTTCTTTGCCACTAATTCGCTTACCCGCATAGCCCCATGGAATGCTAGTGCAAATGCGGCTCGGAACAACACTGCTTCGTACTGGGATGAACACGTTGCCGGTAGTGCGGACAATAACAGGGTCAACCTATCCAGACCTATCGGGTGCCTATCGTCTACTCTGCGACCCTCAAGGCGTTGCCACCCACGTAGTGCTTTCTGCACAACGAAAGACGCTGTCGGGTCCTGGATCCCATGAGCCCTTGCCATAAAGGAAATGGCGGCCCGATGCCTCTGGGCCGTAGCTACTGACTTGCCTGCCTGATGTAAAGAGAGCAGGAATCTCACTACAAACTCTTCCTGACCCCAAAGCTCCCCCCAGCAGTACCCAAAAAGGCCCAATAGGAACGGAACGCCCCTTCATATGCCTTCCTCGTCCTGGGTGCTAAACTCTCCCCCATGAGGTTTTGTAGTTCGGGGCACCGAGAGACCAGAGAGCTTCGGGAAAGGGTGCCGCCACCGGGTCCGCTGTGGGCAGAAAACCCCAGAAGGCCTGCATACGGAAACGAGAAAGCGCATCAGCCGCTTGGTTCATCACCCCCGGCACGTGTCGCGCCCTAAACAGTACATTCAGTTGCATGCATAACAACACAATTTCCTTGAGCAGTCTCAGAATCAATTTGCATCGTGCTGCCTGACTATTGATACACTCAACCACGGTCATGTTATCAGACCAGAACACCACAGAGTGATCCCTAAACCCTTCAGGCCATGTTTTCAAAGCCACCAGAATAGGGAACAGTTCGAGAAAAGCAATGTTACTCGTTAACCCGCACTCATGCCACCATGACGGCCATTTTTGAGCCGACCATTGTGTACCCCATATGGCGCCAAAACCCATACTCCCCGCCGAATCTGTCCAAAGCCCCAACTCCTCGGAAGACACCGCTGGTTTGTTCCAGACTATTCGACCATTGAAATCCGCCAGGAATGCAATCCAAATGCGCATGTCCTGGCGCACCTCTGCCGAGAGTCTCGTGCGATGATGTCCTTCCTGCAAGCCGATCATGGATTGTGCAATCGAGCGGGAAAAGGGGCGCGCCATCAGCATTACTCTTAGGGCAAAATTCAACTGACCCACCACCTGTTGCAATTGATGCAGGTTTACTTTCGTTGCACGAATACATGTCTCAAGGGATAACCTGAATTTTAACACTTTTTCCTTGGGTAATCGAAAACAACCTTCCACCGAGTCGAGCTCGATCCCCAGAAACTCGATCAAGGTCGAGGGACCCACAGTCTTACCTGGCGCCAATGGCACACCCAATTGATTCATTAGGACACAAAATTCATGTAAAGCCTGTCCACACTCAGAATCCCCGGCTGCCCCCAAAAACAGAAAGTCATCGAGATAGTGCATAAGATGTTGAAAACCTGTCTTCCTTGTGAATACCCACTGCAGAAAACAACTGAACTTCTCGAAATAGGCACATGAAATCGAGCATCCCATTGGCATACATCTATCCATGTAATAGCGACCCTGAAACTGAAAACCAAGGAGACGCTGATCGTCTGGGTGTACCGGGAGCAACCGGAACGCTGACTCGATGTCTGATTTTGCCATCAGCGCCCCGGGCCCCAGGCGATTCAACATGGCGACGGCCTCATCGAAAGATGCGTACCGCACCAAACACACTTCCGGGTCTATCGCGTCATTCACGGAAAGACCACGTGGGGCTGACAAATTATGTATCAGCCGAAACTCACCCGGGTCCTTCTTGGGGACCACCCCTAGAGGAGAACAAACAAAGTTAGCAACCGGTGGCAAATCGAATGGACCGGCGACACGACCTCGAGTCACCTCTTTCCCAATCTTTACCTGCACCACCGCCGTGTGCTGTAAGACCGACATTTGATTCTTACAGTTTGGTACCCCCTGAAAATCCCCCACTGGGATGCGGAAACCATATGAAAACCCGTTCCGTAACACCCCAGCGGAAGCATGATCCGGGTATTCGCTGAGCCAAGGAATCATTGCCATGGTATCAATCGGGGTCGGTAAAGGCGCCCCTCGGACTATATTAGACCTGTTTGGCGCCTCCCTTACCAACGTTATCACCCGTTTTGGCTCTGCACATGGACTCAGGATGGGATGGCTGCCCGCACCCTCCACACTCATGTCTGAATTTGCATGACCCCTGGGGCCTAGTACATTTCCCTCTGTTAAAATTCCAACAGATCCCCCTTTTACCTGTGTTGCCACTCGGCTTCGAGTGGTACTCGTTACCTGCACCCGTCCGAAAGGGTGTCCCAGAGTTTTGGCGGGAAGATTCCCCCCCGTTACTCCCTACCAATGGCACCTTCAACATCCCTGTACTCTCTATTTTTTGCCATGACACGGAGTCGTAACAATCCCAAGTCAACAATGGGTTGTGTTCTTTAGCTTTTCTAAACAGATTGTCATAGCAGAACCACTGATTGCCCCCATATGCCACAGAATACTCCATAATACGCGACTGATAAATGGGTAACTCGGTCAACAACTCGGGCCTGCGCTCACCCATGATGGAAGTAAAAATGCCCCACGCTCTGCCCCAAGTACCAATGGTCTCGTCGACCTTAAAGGCGGCCATTTTTGCGCGCCAAACACTCGGATGCATGAGCTCCTTTTGACTCCTCACATGCTCGATCTCGTAATGGTCGGTAAGCAATGAAAAAATGTTTACATATTTATCCGCCCAAATCAATTCCTTGATTTCTTGTGGGACGTGCTGGGCAATCTTCTCCTTTCGAGAAGGTACAGACCCCTCCCCCGCAATCGGCAATGGCCGCTTACCTGAAGTAGACCCCGCGCTTGTCGCCGAACTTGGGCCTGCTGTACTTCCAGCCGCCGGAACCTGCGGGGGAACAGAAGATGTTGCCTTTGCAGCCTCCCTAGATTCCCGCAGTTGCCTCATTACTGCCCGGGCGTCGTCAGCCGTGGCGCCCTCGCTATCGTTTCCCAACCACGCTGCCAATTGTGCCGCTAACTCGGGGGGCATATCCTCCCTGTTCACGGGAGTGACCACCACAGGGATTGGATTCCCCTCTTTCGACACCGGGGTTGGCTCCTCTTGTGGGGTTTCGGGAACCGGGGTCTCTCCCCCAAGTGCTCCCCTTCTGGGCCTCTTGCTTTTTCCACCGGGGATTGTTCCCTGCAAAGGCCGTTTCGGTCCTCCCTCCCCGTCCTTAGCCTCAACCTTTTTCTTCAGATCGGCTATCTCCTTCATGAGCATGCGGAGCATCTCCTCGGTACCGACCCGCTTTCCGACTTTCTTGGGCATTCTCAGACGGGATATCTGTAAGACAAAAGAAAGATTACAACGCTCAAAATTGGCTCTTCGTTCCGTCTCGAGCTCACGTGCAGCGGGGAGGTGCAGCTTCAGAGCACAGGAACAAGAGGATGCTTTCTTGGCTTCCGCTCCTTTTATCCGTCTTCAGGGTGGGCGTAAACCCGCCCCCGCCTGCCTCCGAGGGCGTGGCCGGCCGCGTCGGTGTCTAGGCCAGCCCACTCTAGGGCGGGAAAAAGGCGCGCCCCGGCTACGCCGCTTCGGGCATACCAGCCGAGACTCGCCTCCCGCCCAAGATGGCTTCTCGGGGGGATCGTGGTACTCCACCATACGTTCGGGGGGACCGAATGGTCGCCCCTTTCCAGTCTTGGTGGAAGATCAGTGAAGTCTTTGAAAATTTTAACAGTCTCCCTGGCAAAGTCTTAGTAGATACAAATCTTATAGCCATTAACCATCAATGATGGAATTTCTCTGGACTTTAAATATAATTTGATGAGGTTTATTCTGTTGAGGATTATGATGTGAAGTGATTCTATGCGCCTTATCAATTTTCCATTATTTTTAAACTTGACTAAGCAGTACATTTTCCAAGTATAATCTGCAGTCATTACCTTCAACAAATTCTGATATATAACAAATTGGCAAATTCAACTGTCAGTTACGATTTTCTAATCAAGGGGTAAATACCATATTAGCTCAATTTTGGCTTTGTTATTTTTATTGGCATTGCCAGACACTTTCATAGAGAAACCAGCCATATCTATATGAATATATTGAGTTTTCTGACAGACGGTGGAGAAATATTCTGCTAACGTTTGTTAGGCATTATATGTAAATTTTTTTCCTTCCAAATCAAGAAATAATTTGTATTTAAAATGGACGCAGTAATACTAAGAAAAAATGGCAAGTAGAAATAGTACTTTGAAAAATGTCGCAGTGCAGCAGCTAAAACTGGCTGTGGGAGTGTTCTAGGCCTCAGTCTCGCCCTTTCCTGAGACTGACTCTGCCCCTCTGACAAAACAACACAGCAAACCACGAGAGAGCTCATCAAGGTAAGATCAAAAGGAAGCGGCTCCTGACAACAAACCAGGTAAGCTGCAACAAACAATGTCATGGAAAGCGCTGGCTATAAGGTGTAGCGCGCTATACATATGCTGTTGTATTGTCTAAAGGTAAAACCCAGCAGTAAGAGCAACCTTAATGAGCTAAATTTTCACCAATAAAGGACGGTTTCAGCGCTAGCTCAGCACGTGACGGCCATCTTGATTTGCGTAATTACGCGACTCCATGGAGAATGAGTTACAATGAGTGAGAATGAGTGAGATTGTGTGAGACTGAGTGAGAATGTGTGTGAGTGAGACTGAGTGAAAGTAAGTGAGACTGAGTGATTCTGAATGAATGAGACTAATGTGAAAGTGAGAATGAGTCACAGTGAGTTTTAGTGAATGAGAATGAATAAGAATGACGTAGTGAGAACAAGTGAGATTGAGTGAATCAGAGTCAATAAGAATGAGTGAGACTGCATATGAATGAGTGAGAATGAGTGACATTGAGTGCAGTGGCGTCACTAGGGTTGGTGTCACCCAGTGCGGGTAACTCATGGTGTCACCCCCTCACGACTTACCACATGAATCCACGATGGACCTCCTCGAGCAGATGTATTCATCTGTGCACCACCCACGAAGGGGGTCCTTCTTCTGGGGCCTTTCCAAGCCCACTCCTCTACACCGGAGTCTAAAGCACTGCAGAGGTGTTACCCATCCTTTCATAACTCCCCCCTTGCTCCTCAGAGTATTTCCCAGCTTGCTTTAGGTCTTCCCCTGCAGTGTGGCCACATTCCTGTCCACCCCAGCTTGCTATCACTACCCTCCCTGCTTCGCTTCCGTCTCTCTCGCTTCCCTTCACTTGCCCTCCAGTCTGGCGGCCCTGACCCTGTCTGATAATGTCAAAAGGCCTCCTCCTATCTCTAATTTTGTAGAATTTGCATATGATCCCACAGATTTTACGAATCAAGGGGCCATGACACAGAAATTTGCAGAGATATCATGTTGAACTGCAGAGGTCTGAAAGACCAGCTAACCGTGTTACATCATTTTACTTTCTTAATAAATGTCAATTTTTGCAGACTTAAGAAACTGGACAGGAATTTGCTTTGTTACTGGATAGTGTCACAACATTTTGCAGACTTGCCAAGTGATGTAAGAGAGTTTTGCACAAATGGCAAATGGCACAGAATTGTGCTTAATAAATAATAATGTACCGGTGATGTTAAGGAATTTGGCTGAATTTTAGCATTGAGGTGTAGGAGTTTTCCAATAACCCAAGAGCTATATGTAAATTCCGCATTACTTCCAAATGGTGTTCCATGGTCTTGCAGAGCGATCGTATAACGCCACAGGTATTTTAAGCATATGCAAGAGTCACAGAACTTTGCGGAATTTGACATTTGTGGCGCTTCGTGCACAGAAATGTAATTTTGAATCAGAAGTTATTTTAACATGATATCTGTAAACGGTGAGGCCGTTTTAAGAACAGAGTTGGGTCTCAGTGCTGCGGACCTGAGAGCTTTTTCTCTTCACACGGTGGGTCTGGGCAGCTGTGATAAACACATAACCCCCCCTTGATAACAGCTGCATCTTGTCAATGATCCCCTGCAACTTCTTCCCTTTATTTTTGTATTTAACTAGTAGGGTTTACATGTCACTTCTTCCTGAATACCTAAAGTCCTATGGGTCCAAACCCCGAGTGCCGCAGCCTGATCTGATGTAAACCACCTGCGACCGGTCGCCTGGTATTCAGGCCCGGCTCCAGGAATTTTTGTTTGGGTGGGCCAAGGGCGCATTTGGGTGGGCCACTGCGGGCTCAATGTGTCGCTTCTGGAGGTAGCCTACAAATAAAAAAACTGTACTCCTGCGTGTGATAGAAGGGGATAACAGCAGATTCAGGGCCCTCCATTATTTTCCAAATCTCTTTCTAATTGTTAACACTCTCAAAAAGTGTTTTGATCCCATGTAAGATCCTTTTGATGGGCAGAGGAGGTTTCTGAGGTGGGAGTATCAGGCAAGTAACACTACTCAGCCTGCCTCGTTGCCAGCCTTCAGAGAGAATCTCTCTTCATTATTACCTCCATCTGACCCCAGACTCTGCAGTACACTCCCTTCCAGGCCTGATCATCAATTTTCTACAATCTCTCTACCGTGCACCTTAACTCACAGCTAACCTTGGTCCCCAGCCCCATATCAGGCACCACCTGGTTTCATTCTCCATAATCCCACTAAAAAGATTTGTAAAATCACCTTCAAACTGAAAACCCTGAATATAAGAGTAAATATAATTAGCACACACTTTAAACTATGTTACACAGTGGCCCTAATGACCCAACTGCTAATTAAATAAGCAAAAACATTACAGGGTCTATTATAGCGCCGGTGCAAAAGTATTTATTGGTGTCCCACCACTGACCTTTTACTCGATAGACAACTTTACTACCACCCTCCAACAGTGCACTTCATCTCTCCTTAGCCCCTTTCAGTCATGACCTCCTCATCAGACTTCCTCCCTACCTGCCCCCCACCAGTGTCCCTCATCACTCCAAAGCCCCTCCCCATGACCACCTCCTCAGACTCCCACACAAATACCCTCCACCAGTGCCCCTCATCGCTCCATAACCCCTCCCCCCATTGACCTCCTCCTGAGTCCCTCACTACCACCCTCCACCAGTGTCCCTCATCGCTCCAAAGCACCTCCCCCATGACCTCATCGGATTCCCTCATTGCCACCCTCCTCCCAGACTCCCCCACTACCACCCTCCACCAGTGCCCCTCATCACTCCGTAGCTCCTCCCCATGACCTCCCCCTCCTCGGATTCCCTCATTGCCATCCTCCAACACTGGCCTTCATCTCTCCGTAGCCTCTTCCCCTCATGACCTCCTCCTCAGACTCCCTCCCTACCACCCTCCACCAGTGCCCCTCAGCGCTCCATAGCCCCTCCCCATTACCTCCTCCTCAGACTCCCTCCCTACCACCCTTCACCAGTGCCCCTCATCACTCCAAAGCTCCTCTGCCTCATGACCTCCTCTTAAGACTCCCTCCCTACCACCCTCCACCAGTGCCCATCACTCCAAAGCAACCCCCCTCATGACCGCCTCCTCAGACTCCCCCACTACCAACCTCCACCAGTGCCCCTCATGACCTCCTCCCAGACTCCCCCACTACCATCCTCCACCAGTGCCCCTCATCTCTCCGTAGCTCCTCCCCATGACCTCCCCCTCCTCGGATTCCCTCATTGCCATCCTCCAACACTGGCCTTCATCTCTCCGTAGCCTCTTCCCCTCATGACCTCCTCCTCAGACTCCCTCCCTATTACCCTCCACCAGTGCCCCTCATCACTCCAAAGCCCCTCCCCCATGACCTCCTCTTCAGACTCCCTCACAAACAACCTCCACCAGTGCCTTCCATCTCTCTGTATCTCCACCCCCATGATGCCCCCTCGGATTCCCTCATTGCCACCCTCCAACAGAGCCCATCATCACTCCATAGCCCCTCTCTCATATGCATTTTATTTCTTGTATAGCGCTACTCGTAGTGTAGGGTATCACAGTACTGTACATCACACACACATTATGCAGACACAATGATTCATAAAAGTATCCAAATCAGCCTATAGGGAATGTCACATAAGCTAATGAAGATTACCAGGTGTAGGAATCACATCTCATCCATGCTGCTGGTGGCAATATGTATTAAGAGGGTTGGGTCTGGAGAACCACAAACACAGGATTTAAAGCATACCCCAGTGGTTGGCTGTACTGATTAGAAATTATATCTGCCCAAACTCTGTATTGCAACATTAGAATAATGAAATACTGGGAAAATTCGAAATAACTAGCAATCAAAAAAAATATCTAATTATACCATTCTGGTTTGTATACACGTCTTTGATCACACTGTCCTATGTATCAAAGGATCTCTGTGACAAAGGCAGTAACCCACTGAGCTATCCACGTTAACTACAGTTCTATTGCATTTAAATACTACAAACCAAAAAAAAGAACGCTCTCCAGCAAGATCAACAATCCCCAAGGTTATTTGGACATTTAGTTGTCGTGCATCCTTGCAGAAACACTCATGAATGATACCAACGATTTAAACACACGATGTAAATGAAAATGAAATAAACACGGAGTTCTAAGTATGTCTTTCTCACAGATTTAAAAAACACAATAGCCACACATTCTCTTAGCTGCTCCTTATGAACTCTGTCACAGCCGGATCGGGTAAACAAACAGCTCAAGGGGTCAGGAAGGTCAGGAAAACGAAACGGCAAAAAAAACTCGTCTTTACCAGCAGAAAAGAATGAATTATCCACAAATCCAGTTCCAACGAAAGGCTTTGTCCCCTTCGCAGTGCCCCTAATGTACCTGCACGAGTCGGCGGGGACACAGCCCACCTGCCTAATAGGAGATGCGTGATTGGGGGTGCGAGCCCAGGCCCAATCACGCAACTCCTAAAGAAAGATAACGTTCGAAGAACGTTTTAACTTGCAATGGCCATATTCTGCTGGCCTTGCTGACGTCACTGCCAGGGCCAAGGGTTATGTTTGGGTGGGCCAGGCCAAAGTTTGGGTGGGCCCGGCCCACCCGGCCCACCCTCTAGAACCGGGCCTGCTGGTATTCGGCACACAATGACCACGTTTCTGTTCCAACCTTACAGGGACACAGATGCGACTGAACAGTGACAGGCGAGCCCCTCTCTGACAATATCATGAAATAAATTCCTATTATTACAATAAATGTAGTTTTATCGAAAAGATCTGCACTTTTCTCTTTCATGTGAGCCTGTCTCTATATCTGATCTAGCAGCAGACAATGTGGACGGGTAATCGTTGAGCAGTCCCGGCGTCTCTCTAGCCACACGTGTGATCCCAGTCATACAAAGTAACCTTCGCGCCTCATTATTCTGCTTTAAAAACCTCAGTGGGTTCAGCGTTCTTGTAACATCAAGGGCACCTACAAGATGCATAGGGGCACGTAGGGCCTCAGCCTTTCATTCAAGGTAGGTAAAAGGAGTATCGCGGATTTTGGAGCTAACACGATCCGATGTAAGGGGGTGGGGGCGTTCTTATAACTTCGTCGTCCTCCTCTTGTGAACAGCTTGCAGAGAGTCCCCGAGTGCGACATGGGCTTGGCCCCAGTTATAAGGTCACAGCCCACAGAGTAATGTTGCTAGAGTGTTCCGGCGGGACCCGTGCCTCACTGTAATCCATCGCCGTTCTCGTGGCCTCTGCGGATAAGCGCATCTATCTTTACCCCAAGCGCCCCCTACCTTGCAGTGTCGCCCCCAGTAAGGCAACGTTCCCATTATGTGGCAAAGCCAGGTCCCGACTCCAGAAGACTTTTGACGGTGGAACACTCCACCTAAAAGACTTCTGATCCAAAGTCCAATGTGCCCGCCCCCTTCTGTGCTCTCTGTAAAATGAATGCCCCATATCATTATACGGTTCTAAAGTAAAGTCCCATTTCTAACACCCCCCTCCCAAATAGTTATAATAGAACCCTCCAAGTTATGGTCCCCTGTTGTGAAGGGCGGGTGAACTCAATGACTTTCTACGGAAAGAAGATGACCCTACATATTCTGTTCTGGGTCCTTCCTCAGACGGGTGCTGCCAGCATGCAAGTGGTGGGCATGGACGTGGGAGGGGGGCTCGTTCGCTCTGGCACATTTAGCCTACGACCGTCACGATCTCCTGAAATTCACGGAGACATTGACATTTTTATATTTGGTTCTCTTTTATTTCAGCACCAAGAGCTTCTGCTGGCGAGCGATGCGCTATAAAGCACTTAACACAGTGCTCTGCAAATCTCTGTTAACTTACATAGCATAACAGTACACTAAATAAAATATCCTACTCGATCATTTCTACTAACAGGACATTCCACTTAAAGGACAGCGGCACACAGCCCAGCGAGCCCCCATATCACTGCTATTAAACATCCCCCACAGTCTGATCGTCAGTACAGCGCCCTCTAAAGACAAGTGTGCCAACACCCGGCGTAATTTCCCAACAGGCCTCCCACGTAAAGTGTATTGTTCTAGTTGTATAAAATCCTTCAGGCTGGGAGAGGGAACTATCAAGTTTACTTCTTGGAGGCGAGGTGAGGCCCGCACTGCTGACAGTAATATTATTTTGCATTTTGGTGTCAAGGACCACGGTGTCACCCCATGTAATGGTGTCACCCGGTGCGGTCCGCACCCCCCGCACCCCCCTAGTGACGCCACTGATTGAGTGGGTCAGAATGAGAATGAGTGAGATTACACAAGTCAGTGAGACCAAGTGAGAGAGAGTCAGTCAGAGTGAGTAAAAGTGAGTGCAAGAGAGAATGAGAGTCAGTAAATGTAACTGAGTGAGAATGAGTGACTGAGTAAGGTTGAGTGCAACCGAGTGTAAGAGAATCCCCTGATCCCTCTGAGAGGAAGTCAGGCTCGCTCACTAGAATTCGAGCCAGGGATTACCCTCCACACGCTTTCAAAGGTCTCCAGTCTGTATGTGAATGTCCTAGCAGTGAAGACACCTCCAGCAACAATGATGGAAATTATTGAATTAGCATTACAAGGCAGTCAGCAGTATCAGCATCATCGACACTTCAGCCCCAGTGGGCAGCATCACAGGTAATAAATAACTGACGTATTTTTGGGGGTTCAAAAAGGAAGTTTAACAAAGCAAAACAAACCTTAAAATACAGGCCCTCATGCATACACATTTAAACAAAATTATACTTCTATCTTTACGTTTGTGCATAAAAAAATCAATGAGGGTAGTGTTGTTAAACACAGTTTGCATTGGGGCTCCTTCACACAGGGCGTAGCTTAGTCAAAAATGTGATGGGGGTGTGAGTCTGAGATTTCCCAACTAGAAACCTGGCCTACCCAACTGAAAAGGGTAGCGACAGGCTGAGGTCACTGAACGGCAATAATGGATGAGCCTTGGGCAGGGCCGGACTGGCAACAGAAACCGGCCATGGCACACTGCTCAGCCCCCCCCGCCCCCTGGGGTGAGGGGGAGTGCAGCCGAGCAGTTTGCGAGGGCCGGTTTCGGATGATTTTTTTACAGGGGTCCGATAATGTCGACCCTTAGTAACAAAAACAGCCACCCAGGGGCCCAAAACCGGCCCTCACCCTAGCGGTTCACCGGGGAAACGCCCGGTGCCCGTTATGGCCAGTCCGGCCCTGGCCTAGGGGCATTAGTTTTAAGATATTAAGTAAAGCAAGGACATTCTTGGTAGCAATATTATAATCTTAAACCACAACACGCTAGCATAGAACTCAGGGGGGCATATGTATCAACAAACAGATTGCGAGTCCTTAATAGTGATTTTTTACGAATCTCTATTAAGGACTTGAAAACTGTTATGTATGTAGGAATCGCAATAATAATTAAGATTCCTACGCATTCCTTCATTGTGACTAGCAAATTGCGAGTCGCAATTAAGGAATCCCTTCCCATTCATTCCTATGGTCAAAGAGGCCCATTGGAATGGATGGGAATTGCATGCGCAAATTGCCAGTACTCTATAGGTACTCGCTAATTGCGCACGCAATTTCAAGGGTGCAAGGGTTCCAACAGGACACCCTGTTGCGCCCCTGAAATGTGCATATGTGCACATGTGGTGCACATACATGGCCTAAGGGCATGTATGCGTGCCACATGGCACTTTGACAAGGACTGTTTTTTTACCAGGAAATTGCAAATGACCACCAACTTGAAGTTGGTGGTAATTTGCGATTCCTTAAGGCAATATCACAATTTGCAATGCCTATTAG